>NC_090936.1:771220061-771526845 GCF_040938575.1 Ambystoma mexicanum
ACAGCCGATGGCCCAGGTAAGTGAAGAGCTGTCACTGAAGACCGTAATGCTAACCTGTTCTTTCTTGTCTTTATAGGTGTTGCTGAAGACTGGATTCAGGATGGTAAGCCTTTTTCCTTAGGCCCAGGATCAGATGCAGAAGACACGATGAGCGTTCTGCTGCAGAGGATGCAGAATAATGCAAAGCAAGATTCATCCATCGGGTGTGGTTTAAATAGCCTCCTGTAGTGCTTAGGTGTCTCCTTCCACAGCCACGCCTAGGTAAGAAAAGAGTTCCTGCTTTCCAGAAGAGTTCCAGTGTTCTGAACCTAGGGAGTGGCTCCTGCCCCACCCAACAGGAAAAGTAGTTCCAAACAGAAGAGGATCAGAGGCTCAACTGGCAGGCAAGTAAGCAGCATGGTCTGCTGCAGGTAAGTCCACCCAAGCATTATGAGCCCGGCGCTTCCAGCGCTGGGACTGGGCATATTTATGAGTCTGGTGCCACTGGCGCCAGGACTGGGTCCAAAAGGTCCCAATTGGGACTGGTTGGCACTCGGAACCTGGGTTATGAATCTGCTTCCAAGGGAGTTGGGAAAACCCTGACCTTTTGGAAGCAGAGATCATGACAGTACCCCCCTCAAGGCCCCTCCCAAACCGGGCTTCTCCGGGGGTTTTGGCTTGTCAGGAAATGTTCGGTGAAATCTTTTGATTAGGCGAGGAGTGTGGACATATTCAGCAGGTTCCCAGGATCTCTCTTGGGGGCCGTAGCCTTTCCAGTCAATTAGGTAAAATAGTTTAGATTTGGAGATCTTGGAGTCCAGAATGCTTTTGACTTCAAACTCGAGTTCTCCATCAACTAAGATAAGTTTTGGAGATTTAGTTAGTCGTGTTTGAGGTTGCACGGGTTTTAATAGAGAGACGTGGAAGACCGAATGTATCTTCATGTGCGGGGGCAAGTCCAACTTGACCGCTACTGGGTTTACTATGGTAGTGATGGAATAGGGACCAAGGTATCTTGGGTTGAATGTGCGTGGCCCTTTTAGAGGTAGATATTTGGTGGATAACCAGACTTGATCCCCTACTCGATATTGAGGGGCTAGCTTCCGATGTTGATCTGCTCCTTACTTGTATTGTTCTTTAGCCCTTTGAATGTGAGAAACAGCTTCCTTAAAGGCTTGGGTGATTGTAGAATGCAGGTAGTCTACTGCTGGTGTTTCAAGATCTTGGAGGGGATCCAACTCCGAGGTTCGAGGGTGACTGCCGTACAAAAGAAAAAACAGGGTTTTCCCAGTTCCCGAATGGACAGAGTTATTGTAGGCATATTCGGCTATCCAAAGGATGTCTTTCCAAGTTTTTTCAGTTTGTTGCAGCATGCAGCGTAAATACTGTTCCAGAGTTTGATTGGTCCTCTCGGTTTGTCCGTCGGTCTGAGGGTGGTGACTATTCGATAGTCTCACATCAATTTGAGCCGACCGACAGCAACTTCGCCAAAAATGAGAAATAAATTGACTACCTCGATCCGAAATTAGAACCGAAGGAAAACCGTGCAGTCGGACGATGTTTTCGAGAAATTCTCGGGCCAGAGTTGCTGCTGTTGGCAAGCCTTTGAGTGGAATGAAATGCGCCATCTTGGAGAATAAGTCCACGATTACTAGAATCGTATTGTATCCGGAGCATGGAGGTAGATCGGTGATGAAGTCCATAGAAAGCGTATGCCAAGGGCGAGGCGGGATGTCAATAGGGCGTAAGAGGCCTGCTGGTTTTTCCTTTTGACTCTTGTTTTGGGCACATACTCCACAGGACATTATAAAGTCTCTGATATCTTTTTTCCAAGACGGCCACCAGAAGTAGCGCTTGATCTTTTCCGAGGTCTTGGTCATACCGGGATGTCCTTCCATTAAAGAATCGTGATAACAAGAGATTACCTTTTTCTGTAAATCTGTGCTGGGCAGGTATAACCGTTCTTGGAAATATAATAGGTTGTCCTTCACCGTAAAGTCCTTTCCCTGCATATGCCAATTCTGTATGTCTGCGGGAGTTACCAGTAGCCTGGCTTTATCCTTAACTTCCTCTATGGATTGTGTGGTGATTACACCTAGAATTCTTTGTTCGGGAATGATAGGTACAGGTTTAGGATTGATCAAATGTTCTTCCACTCCCATCCGAGAAAGGGCATCAGCTTTACCGTTTTTTGTACCAGGTCGATAGGTAATTATGAAGTCAAACTCGGCAAAGAATAATGCCCAACGGAGTTGTCTAGAGGATTGGGCTTTTGCGGTTTTCAAATATTGCAGGTTTCGGTGATCCGTAATCACAGTAACGGTGTGTCGGGCCCCCAGCAGATAATGCTGCCAAGCCTTAAAGGCAGACTTGATAGCCAGATGTTCCTTGTCATTAATCGTGTAATTGATTTCAGGAGGCGAGAATTTGCGGGACCAAAATGCCACGGGATGCAACTGATTGGTTACCGGGTCCTTTTGTGATAGAACTGCCCCCATGGCAAGGCTTGAAGCATCAGTTTCCACGATGTAGGGGAGTTCGGGGCGAGGGTGTTTTAAGATTGGTGCAGAGATAAATTTAGTCTTCAAATCCTGGAAAGCTTGTTCCGCCTCGGTAGACCATTCAAAACGTTTGTTTTTCTTTAACAAGGCAGTGATGGGCTGGACTATTCGAGAGAATTCGGGGATAAACCTGCGGTAAAAGTTAGCGAAGCCTAACATGCTTTGCACACCTTTTACGGAGGATGGTGATGGCCATTTGAGAACTGCATCGACCTTCTTTGAATCCATACGCACTCTGCCAGGTGATAATATGAATCCCAAGAATTCAACTTCAGTCACGTTGAAAACACATTTTTCCAACTTAGCGAAAAGTTTGTGTTGACGCAATCTTTCGAGGACCATTTTCACGTGTTTCCGATGTTCAGATTCCGATGAAGAATAAACGAGGATGTCGTCAATGTAAACAACAACACACACATCTATGAGCTCTCTGAGGACATCGTTCATAAAATATTGAAAGGCGGCCGGGGCATTGCAAAGTCCGAAGGGCATGACCTGATATTCAAATAGCCCATACTTGGTGCGGAAGGCCGTCTTCCATTCATCGCCCTCTTTTACTCGTACCAAGTGGTAAGCTCCTCTAAGATCCAGCTTTGTATATATGCATGCTTTTCTGACTTGGTCCAGGAGTTCAGGGATCAAAGGTAACGGATATCTATTCTTAACGGTGATCTGGTTCAGGGAGCGATAATCTATACAAGTTCTAAGGTCTCCTTCCTTTTTTGGAACGAAGAACAAAGCTGAAGAAGCAGGGGACTTGGAAGGACGAATAAACCCATTTGGCAGGTATTGATCTAGGTATTGTCGAAGGTGAAGGTTCTCAGGCTCGGTGAGGGCATAAATTCTACTACAAGGAGGAGTAGATCCAGGTATCAGGTCTACCTGGCAGTCATAAGACCGATGAGGAGGTAGAGAGTTAGCCTGATCCTTCCGGAAAACATCTTGGTATTCTAGGTATTCGGGAGGTAACTGGGGAGTCTCTGAAGAAATTGCTGCCAGTGCAACACCAGGTGGAGGGTGACAAGTAGAGACACATTCTGGAAACTGGACCGTTCTTGCTCGCCAATCGATCAGAGGATTGTGTTTCTCTAACCAAGGTATTCCTAGAATAATCTGAAACTGAGGGGCCTTGATCACATCGAACACGATCTTCTCATGGTGTCCATCTTGACTTATTAGCGTCACTTCTTGAGTGGTATGCGTTACTGGCCCGGAGGCTATCTCCGTACCATCTACCGTAGTAATGACGTCCTTTACAGCCTTGGGACAAAGAGTTAGATTCATCCTCAAAACCATTTCATGATCCACATAATTGCCGATGGCACCGCTGTCGACGTAAGCTTCAATTGCATGTAATCGATCTGGATTATCAGGGCTAATAAGGACAATAGGTATCACGAAATGCGAGGTCACGGATCTGGTTTTCACGCTCAGCAAGAGGACCTCTATTCTTGTCGGGCGAGGTCGTTTCCCTGCTCAGAGTTTGTAACTTTGGTAACTGCAGCTCCTACTGCCTTCTTAGCAGGTTTCACCGGACAGTCTCGAAGAAAGTGCCCTGAGTTTCCGCAATAGAGGCATAATTGCAACTGTTTTCTCCTTTCCCGCTCCTTTTGTGTTAGAGGACCTTTCAGACCCCCTATTTGCATGGGTTCCCCGGAGTCTACTCCTTTGGAAGGAGTTGGCGGTTTGGAAAATACTCGAGCATCAAACTTGGAACGATCGGCCTTCCTGTTCTGCAGTCTGTGATCTATTTGAATGACTAAGTCTATATAGTCCGAACAATCTTGTGGGGGATTCACTACTTGGGCTAACACATCTTTGAGCTCTCCACGTAGACCTCTATAAAACAGCGTAATCCTTTTGTCCTCAGGCCATTGAGTTTCCACTATCAGTCTGTTGAAAGACGCAATATAAGCCAAAAGGTCTTGATTACCTTGTCACAACGAAAGAAGCTCATTGTCCAAGGCCTGCCCCTGTGAATGTCTTGCGAACAGTTTTTCCATACTGAGCTGAAAAGCTTGAAAATCATGGAGGACCGGATCATCTTGATTTACTAGAGGGATTGACCAGTCTGCCGCATTGCCACTAAGGTACGAAAGCACGAAAGCTACTTTAGCTTGATCAGTTGGAAAGGCTGCTGGCCGGCATAAGAAATGCAACCGGCACTGATTGATAAATACTGCAAACCTCTTTGGGTCACCAGAAAATCGTTCGGGCGGAGCCAGAGGTACATTCCCAGGTAGGTTGATCTGCAGTGGATTCATAGAGGATGTAGAAGGAAGATTTCCCCCAGATGCGGGTAACGGGGTCTGTCCGGCTTGTGACTGTAGCAATTGTCTAGCGAGATCATCTGTTCGCTCCTTGGAAATAATCAGTTCCCTTCTTAGAGCGTTCGTTTCCTGACGGGCTGCATGCACTTCTGCCCTTAGTTCCCCAAGTAACTGGGCTAGTTGGTCGGTATCCGAGGTTTCCATAGCGCCTGGACGGGAGTTTTGTGGTAGGCTTTGCATTCTGTAACGCTCACCTGATTCCCGTAGAGGCGCCGGTCTTGACTGGGCGTATACCGTATCTTCAAAGGTGATGTGTAACACACGGCTGGCTCTTTGGGCTGGACCTCTGTGCACTGTATGTTTGACTGGAAGGGTAAGATGTCTGCAGATAGAAAATATGGGATTAATGAACTGGGTTATTGAATGTCTCTCTCTTCTTCCCTTTCTCTTCTCCTGTAGAACCCCAAAGGTTAACGCTCTCACCTTAGGTAAGTGAATGCCGTGCTCTCCATCTGCCTCGGGGCAGGGTGCTGTAACCAGTTTCTTCACTAGATAAGGGGAGCATGCCTCTTGACTTCAGAGGACTGCTGTCCGTCGTTTACTGCACGAACGGTAAGTTTCGAGTAATTCTAATGTCTTTAAAGTCTTTCGTAATGATGTCTCTTGTTTTGCAGGGTTCCGGCGATGGTGGATGACGGGCTGAAGTGAGTTGAAGATGGAGCCCGTGTGATGAATAGAAGCGCCTGGAAGCACGTAAGTAAGCGCTTGTTGCCTGCTTCACGATGCGCTCTAACTGTCTTTTTATTTTGCAGGTACAAGTTCGGAGCGGCTGCAGGGTGCCGGAATACCCACTGGGTTAGATGTGGAAAGGAGTAATGGCACGTGAGTATTAAAGTTCCCCAATGTCTTTAAACGCACCTTGTTTTGTCTTTCAGATGCGGGATGCAGCGCCGAAGGCCTCCGGAGCGTGCAAAGAGTTGGTAAGCTTTTGTCTTCCAGATGCCGGAATGCAGTGTGAAGACCTCCGGAGCGCACGAAGAGTAGGTAAGCCTTTGTCTTTCAGAATGCAGCGCGAGGCGTTGGTGACAGCCGATGGCCCAGGTAAGTGAAGAGCTGTCACTGAAGACCGTAATGCTAACCTGTTCTTTCTTGTCTTTATAGGTGTTGCTGAAGACTGGATTCAGGATGGTAAGCCTTTTTCCTTAGGCCCAGGATCAGATGCAGAAGACATGATGAGCGTTCTGCTGCAGAGGATGCAGAATAATGCAAAGCAAGATTCATCCATCGGGTGTGGTTTAAATAGCCTCCTGTAGTGCTTAGGTGTCTCCTTCCACAGCCACGCCTAGGTAAGAAAAGAGTTCCTGCTTTCAAGAAGAGTTCCAGTGTTCTGAACCTAGGGAGTGGCTCCTGCCCCACCCAACAGGAAAAGTAGTTCCAAACAGAAGAGGATCAGAGGCTCAACTGGCAGGCAAGTAAGCAGCATGGTCTGCTGCAGGTAAGTCCACCCAAGCATTATGAGCCCGGCGCTTCCAGCGCTGGGACTGGGCATATTTATGAGCCTGGTGCCACTGGCGCCAGGACTGGGTCCAAAAGGTCCCAATTGGGACTGGTTGGCACTCGGAACCTGGGTTATGAATCTGCTTCCAAGGGAGTTGGGAAAACCCTGACCTTTTGGAAGCAGAGATCATGACAGTACACCCATTTCAAGCAATAATACGCCTTCAACCAAAAACAGCAAAATTACCTCCCTCTGTATTGGTAAAAGGCATTTGTGGAAAAGTAGTTTATTTACCATTAGATCTAAAAGAAAATGTGCATACTCTAGGAGTGCAACATCCAATGCAGCAATCTTTAATTATCTTAGTAAATGGAGTACCTACAAAAGACAAAAAAATATGGCAACAGCTGGTAGATTTATATAAAGTTAGACAAGCCTTCCAATATCTTAAAGAGAATAATGAATATTACAAAGAAATTAATATTGTAGAAAACTTGAAAGATACAACTGAAATAATTCAAGAAACACAAGAAGCTGGTCAATTTGAACTACTAGATCCTGCTACAATATCAAATACCTTAGACCATTATACAATTCATCCTTTGCACTGTAATGACACCGTAGAAGATGTACTGGAAACTTACCAAATGCGTCAAACAAAAGGATCGCCAATCAGCATATGGGAAAAAAGTATAGAAGCACATGCTTTTCCTCTACTCTTTCCTACTGGCAAAGGAGGAAGGTATGATGATAGACCTATTCAAATATCAGCTTCAGAATACCGCTCATTATGGATGTATTCTGAAGATCCCAGATTTAGACAAAATGTGGAATACATATTCCACCTACTCTTTGAAAGTGAGCTAGCAACTTTATGTTACGGAGTTGCACACATATTAAAATCTGGATCACACTTTCAAAATATGACAGCTACACAATTCTTAGAAAAGTGCAACAAAAAGATGAGGTTTTACAATCAAATATTACAAATCTATCAGCAAATATGCGTGGTACTAAAGAGTACTGGTTACGACGTCATGGAGTTGTACGTTGTGTGATCAGAAACCTTGGCCCACCCACTTGGTTTGTTACATTAAGTTGTGCAGAATATGCATGGGAAGATTTACATGATTTCCTACGCGTATCAAATAAAAACAAAACAAACATAGACATACTAACACCTGGAGAACTTTGTTCTTTGGATCCTGTTAATGTTTCAAGATATTTTCACCATCGCTTCATTGCTATGCTACATTTTATTTGTGATAAAACTGTTCCTCCCCTTGGAGAAGTGCAACACTTCTTTTGGAGAAAAGAATACCAAGCCAGAGGAGCACCACATATCCACATGCTTTTATGGATTAAAGACGCTCCTAAATTTGGTCAAGACAGTGATGCCACTGTTTTACAGTTTATTGAAAAATATGTCACTTGTGAAATTCCATCAGAAGCCACAAATAGTGATCTTCATGCACAAATTTTACAATTTCAAAGACACAAATGTGGAAAATATTGTCGTCGCAAATACAAAAACAAAGGGAAATACTACACCAAATGCCGATTTGGTTTCCCTAGACCAGTTACAAATACAGGTCAAGTGAACAACCTCATGTCTTCAGTTAGACATAGTGTTAATGGTAAGTCACCTAAAAATACATATTACATAAAAAGAAAAGAAGAAGAAAAATATATCAATGATTATAATGCAATCATTGCCCACTTATGGAATGCAAACATATATGTGCAGTACATTGCAGACAATTCTACTGCAGTTGCACGATATGTCACTGCATACTTAACTAAAGCAGAAAAGACAGAGCTCCAAGACCTCTGGAATGAACTTTCATCAGATAAAACAGTATCTCAGAAATTATACAGCTTGGGCATAAAAATGCTCACCCATAGAGAATGTGGATCCTATGAAGCAGCGGATAGTTTAACTGGTACTGCATTGTATGGTAAATCTGAAAATATAGTATGGCTAAGTCTTGGTCCAGCTAAATCTAGAAAAAGAGTTTTGAAATCATATGAAGATATAGAAACAATAGCCAAACATGATCCCAACAGCCAAGACATTTTAAAAAACAATTTATTGGACACATACTACCCAAACAGAAGTAATACTTTGGAAAACATGTGTCTATACCACATAGCCCAAAACTACACATACAAAAATAATATGAAACCTGATGAAAAAAAGGTAAATATAGAGTGACAAACTGTGAAGGCAGCTTAGTTAAACTCACTAAACCAAATTTAATTAATCATATCAAATTGTCATTAAAGACTCCTCAACATAAAGAAGTATATTCCATGTCCCTGCTACAACTCTTCAAACCATGGAGAAAAGAAGAACAATTACTAGATAACTATGACTCATATGAGGATGCTTTCAAAGCAAATGAAAGCACTATAACAGATATAAACTTTACACAGTACAAAACAATGTTGCACAATGAAAAGCAACATGAAGAAGAACTCCAAGCCCAACTAGATAAGGACACTCCTGACAGTAGTCAACCTTCTGTAACAGGAAGCCAAGAACCACTGGGAGAGCCACTAATAATAAATGAGGCAGAATTAGCTATGATAGAAGTAGAAAACACCATGTGTCAGTATGAAGATAAGGAAGACTTAACTATACTACAATCAAAACTAAACAATGAGCAAAGTAGCATTTTTCAAGAAGTAACAAAACAAATTGCACATGGTGTAAAACATGAAAATAAAGAATGTTCCTGCCATAATTATAAACCTATACTAATGTACGTCAGTGGTGAAGCTGGTTCTGGCAAAACATACCTAATCAAAATCATTAGTAACTTCCTTCAACAATTGACAAACAACAAACTGTCAGCTGTTGTCACTGCCCCCACAGGTTTAGCTGCCTACAACATAGGTGGGGTTACATTACACCGATTACTACTATTACCAGTAGAACACCAGAACAAATTAGACTATTACAAACTTTCTGCAGAAGCTACAATGGAATTACGCAGAGTATTGAAACAAATGAAAATGCTACTAATAGATGAAGTGAGCATGGTCTCCAACCTGATGTTAGCTTTGATTCACCTCAGATTATATGAAGTACTCAAAACAGACTATGGAGAGCTCTTTGCAGGAAAACACATTATTGTTTTTGGAGATCTTCTTCAATTAACACCAGTAAAAGGTGAGCCTATTTTTAAAACATTAGGACACAAACTCTGCCGTAAAACTGTTGGCAGCATTGGAAATGTCAACCTTTGGCAACATTTCCAATACAGAGAATTAACAGAAAACATGCGGCAATCTGCAGATCTCACTTATGCCAACATTTTAAAAAGTATCAGAGTTGGTATACTTTCTAAAGAAGCAGAAGCAATATTGAAAACCCGGCACATTAATGCACTTTATGGCGATAATGCATGTGCTGCAGATGTTATGGAACAATTAGCCCACAAAAATGTCAATTGTATGGCCTTAATGCCAACTCTTGCAAGCTGTTTCAAATTCAATGAAATCATGCTAAGTAAAGAAATGCAACCAATCATGCAAATTAGCGCCACAGACAAACTAGATGTACATGGTATGACACTACCCATGTGTGACCAAGCCACAACAAGACTAAATAGTTTAGAAAAATCAATCTCAAACACAGCAGCCTTAGAAAAGATATTAAAATTATCCTTAAATTGCAGAGTAGTGCTTAAACGTAACCTTGACGTGGACCAAGGACTAGTTAATGGAGCACTGGGTACAGTTGTTGGCTTTTAAAGATACCCACGCGACAACAAAATTCAGTTTGTCAATATACTCTTTGACAAACTTTCAGAAGTAAAAAGGATAGGACGCTCAACAGCTAGATTCCTTCTCTTCAAAGACATGTATGTTCGCAGGGAACAATTTTCTCTAACTCTTGCATACGCAGTCACGATTCATAAATCACAAGATAGATATTGGTAACACAGTCTTTAAAGAAGGCATGAGCTATGTAGCACTATCACGCTTACGTACACTTGACGGTCTATTTCTAATCAACTTTGATGCAAGCAAAATAAACGCTGATATTCCTTGCATTTTAGAATATAATAGACTTCGCTCACTATACACCCACCACCTAAACTCATATTCTGTTCCACAAAAAGTAAAACTTTATAAAAGAAAAATAAATCAAACAGAAATGCAACAGGATGTCACTGCAAATCCTCCAAAGAGAGTAAAAGAAATTAATACTTCATCAAGTACCACAGGCAAAAAAGAATCAATTAGGGAAAGTAAACCAAGTACTTCTTTAAAGAAGGAAGACAAACTCCAAAAAAAGCAGTTAGATACAGAACTACCTTGACCATTTAAATTCTCAAATATAGTTGGTGTAAGTTGCTACGCAAATGTAGCAATGAATATTCTATTTCAATTACCACCAATTGTTAACAACATTTACTTACACAGTACAGACCCATTGTGTTTGAAAATGTTAGTACTTCACAGAAATGCAGCAAACAATCCTGACAACACGTATAGTGTTTTTGGAATAAGACAACAATTGGACTACTGTGCTGGAATGGTGAAATTCACTATAAATTCACAGGAAGATCCACAAGAACTTCTAATGTACTTACTACAAGTACTGGAAAACAGAAACATACCTATAAATGACATCTTTCAGATTTCATACATGTGGAAACATACATGCACTCTCTGCAACAATGTGACACAAGAAGAAATCCCCAATGAACGCTTCATATATATATCAATACCAAATCAGCGACTTGTACAAAATGCAAACCATGATAGATTATGCTCTACCTGCAATTCAGATAATCGCTCCACGTTAATAATACAAACACATAATAAATACATAATACTAATGCTGCTATATTACAATGCAGATGGTACCAAAAACTACTGCAAGCTGACTGGATTCAAACATGGTCAAACATGGTCAAATATCACTTGGTAAGAAAACCTTCACAACAATAGGTATAATCTACCACGCAGGAGCCACAACCAATTCAGGGCACTACACTGCATATATAAAAAAGAAATGTGGATGGTTTGAATGTAATGATAGTACCATTACTTTAAAGCAGAGATTACCAGGAAATCTTACAAATGCTTATTTGATGTTCTTAAAACCCAAAATTTGATAACTAAACTGTATTTAAACCCTAAGTAAACTTGTGTTAAAAAAATATAAACTGTTAGAATACTCCAAAAGCTATCTAACTGCTCAAAGATTCTACAACAACTAATCAGATAAATGAATACCACTAAATTAGACCAAAAAAGACACAGTTAGAATACGCCAATTGGTATCTAACTGTCCCAAAATGTAACAATATCCAAATAGATAAATCAATAACACTAATATATATCACAAAAAATAGACAGTTAGAATATGCCAATTGGTATCTAACTGCTCCAAAATTTTATAATATCAAAACAAATAAATAATATGTTACTGCTCCAAAAAAATACAACAAGCCAAAGTATAAAGCATTAGCCAGAAACAAGTGAACACTGAAAACAAACAAACAAATAAGCTGTAGCATAACAGAAAAAGTTTTTTTTTTAATCCAACATGGATTTTTTTTCTCCTACAGACCCAATGATTTTAGCAACAAATACAGAAACTGAGCAAATTGCACAGTACTCTGATTTGTAATCTACTAAATATGAGGGTCCAAAAAAAAAGTATACTGATTACACAATGTAATAAGTCATTACAAAATACTAATACTAACATGCTATTTTCCTTTATCACAGAAATTAACAAGAAAAACATGGACTCCCGTTACTAGACCAAACAGTAAGTATACAATAATAAGGAGAACCATAGCAGCATATCACATCCATAGTATCTAATACCTTTGTTCCTTATACATTTGTTTTTCACCCAAAGTATATGAGATAGGATGAAAGTTGTGTTTTTTATGTGTTAGACGTTCTTTTTGTGTTCGATTTTTCTGCGGACATCACGGTGCTCTGAAATGTTCTAAATAAACTGAATGGGGGGTGTTCTGAGGACTCAATATGTGTCCGTTTTGTTCGCAAGCAAACTGAAACTGTTCTAAGAACACTCGCAGTGTCCTGAAATGTTCACAAATAAACAAAATGGGGGTGTCCTGAGGACGCTGTCCGTATTGTTCGTTGTCAAGTTGAAAGTGTTCTAAGAACTATCGCGTTGTTCTGAAATGTTCGTAGGGGGTGTCCTGAAAACGCTGTCCGTAGTGTTCGCTGGCAAGTTGAAAGTGTTCTAAGAACACTCATAATGTCCGCGGACATTAAAAGTTTCCATAGACCATAGTTGAAATGTTTAACTCTATGGATGTGATATGCTGCGGTGGTTGTTACCAGGGCATAGAGTCTTGGGTGCATGGCCATTTGGCCATGCACCCAAGACTCTATGCCCTGGCAACAACCACCACAGCATATCACATTCATATTTGCATATAACCTTGGGTGAAAAACAAATGTATAAGGAACAAAGGTATTAGATACTATGGATGTGATATGCTGCTATGGTTCTCCTTATTATTGTATACTTACTGTTTGGTCTAGTAACGGGAGTCCATGTTTTTCTTGTTAATTTCTGTGATAAAGGAAAATAGCATGTTAGTATTAGTATTTTGTAATGACTTATTGTATAATCAACATACTTTTTTTTTTGGACCCTCATATTTAGTAGATTACAAATCAGACTACTGTGCAATTTGCTCAGTTTCTGTATTTGTTGCTAAAATCATTGGGTCTGTGGGAGAAAAAAAATCTATGTTGGATTAAAAAAAATCCTTTTTCTGTTATGCTACAGTTTATTTGTTTGTTTGTTTTCAGTGTTCACTTGTTGTTTCTGGCTAATGCTTAATACTTTGGCTTGTTGTATTTTTTTGGAGCAGTAACATATTATTTATTTGTTTTGATATTATAAAATTTTGGAGCAGTTAGATACCAATTGGCGTATTCTAACTGTCTATTTTTTTATATATTTTAGTGGTATTGATTTATCTATTGGGATATTGTTAAATTTTGGGACAGTTAGATACCAATTGGCGTATTCTAACTGTGTCTTTTTTGGTCTAACTTAGTGGTATTCATTTATCTGATTAGTTGTTGTAGAATCTTTGAGCAGTTAGATAGCTTTTGGAGTATTCTAACAGTTTATATTTTTTTAACACAAGTTTACTTAGGGTTTAAATACAGTTTAGTTATGAAATTTTGGGTTTAAAGAACATCAAATAAGCGTTAGTAAGATTTCCTGGTAATCTCTGCTTTAGAGTAATGGTACTATCATTACATTCGAACCATCCACATTTCTTTTTATATATGCAGTGTAGTGCCCTGAATTGGTTGTGGCTCCTGCGTGGTAGATTATACCTATTGTTGTGAAGGTTTTCTTACCAAGTGATATTTGACCATGTGTGAATCCAGTCAGCTTGCAGTTGTTTTTGGTACCATCTGCATTGTAACATAGAAGCATTAGTATTATGTATTTACTATGTGTTTGTGTTACTAACGTGGAGCGATTATCTGAATTGCAGGTAGAGCATAATCTACCAGGGTTTGCATTTTGTACAAGTCGCTGAAATGGAATAGATTCGCAATTTGATATTGATATGTATATGAAGCGTTCATTGGGGATTTCTTCTTGTGTCACATTGTTGCAGAGAGTGCATGTATGTTTCCACATGTATGAAATCTGAAAGATTTAATTTATAGGTATGTTTTTGTTTTCCAGTACTTGTAGTAAGTACATTAGAAATTCTTGTGGATCTTCCTGTGAATTTATAGTGAATTTCACCAATTCCAGCACAGTAGTCCAATTGTTGTCTTATTCCAAAAACACTATACGTGTTGTCAGGATTATTTGCTGCATTTCTGTGAAGTACTAACATTTGCAAACACAATGGGTCTGTACTGTGTAAGTAAATGTTGTCAACAATTGATGGTAATTGAAATAGAATATTCATTGAACATTTGCGTAGCAACTTACACCAACTATATTTGAGAATTTAAATGGTCCAGATAGTTCTGTATCTAACTGTTTTTTTTGGAGTTTGTTTTCCTTCTTTAAAGAAGTACTTGGTTTACTTTCCCTAATTGATTCTTTTTTGCTTGTGCTACTTGATGAAGTATTAGTTTCTTTTACTCTCTTTGGAGGATTTGCAGTGACATCCTGTTGCATTTCTATTTGATTTATTTTTCTTTTATAATGTTTTACTTTTTGTGGAACAGAATATGTGTTTAGGTGGGGGGTATATAGTGAGCGAAGTCTATTGTATTCTAAAATGCAAGAAATATCAGCATTTATTTTACTTGCATCAAAGTTGATTAGAAATAGACCGTCAAGTAAGCGTGATAGTGCTACATAGCTCATGCCTTCTTTAAAGACAGTGTTGCCAATATCTATCATTGCTTTGTCTAGGGAAAGACCTTGTGATTTATGAATTGTGACTGCGTATGCAAGAGTTAGAGAAAATTGTTCTCTGCGTACATACATATCTTTGAAGAGAAGGAATCTAGCTGTTGAGCGTCCTATCCTTTTTACTTCTGAAAGTTTGCCAAAGAGTATATTGACAAACTGAATTTTGTTGTCGCGTGGATATGTTTGAAAGCCAACAACTGTACCCAGTGCTCCATTAACTAGTCCTTGGTCCACGTCAAGGTTACGTTTAAGCATTACTCTGCAATTTAAGGATAATTTTAATATCTTTTCTAAGCCTGCTGTGTTTGAGATTGATTTTTCTAAACTATTTAGTCTTGTTGTGGCTTGGTCACACATGGGCAGTGTCATACCATGTACATCTAGTTTGTCTGTGGCGCTAATTTCAATGATTGGTTGCATTTCTTTACTTAGCATGATTTCATTGAATTTGAAACAGCTTGCAAGAGTTGGCATTAAGGCCATACAATTGACATTTTTGTGGGCTAATTGTTCCATAACATCTGTAGCACATGCATTATCGCCATAAAGTGCATTAATGTGCCGGGTTTTCAATATTGCTTCTGCTTCTTTAGAAAGTATACCAACTCTGATACTTTTTAAAATGTTGGCATAAGTGAGATCTGCAGATTGCCGCATGTTTTCTGTTAATTCTCTCTATTGGAAATGTTGCCAAAGGTTGACATTTCCAATGCTGCAACAGTTTGACGGCAGAGTTTGTGTCATAATGTTTTAAAAATAGGCTCACCTTTTACTGGTGTTAATTGAAGCAGATCTCCAAAAACAATAATGTGTTTTCCTGCAAAGAGCTCTTCATAGTCTGTTTTGAGTACTTCTTGTAATCTGAGGTGAATCAAAGCTAACATCAGGTTGGAGACCATGCTCACTTCATCTATTAGTTGCATTTTCATTTGTTTCAATACTCTGCGTAATTCCATTGCAGCTTCTGCAGAAAGTTTGTAATAGTCTAATTTGTTCTGGTGTTCTACTGGTAATAGTAGTAATCGGTGAAATGTAACACCACCTATGTTGTAGGCAGCTAAACCTGTGGGGGCAGTGACAACAGCTGACAGTTTGTTGTTTGTCAATTGTTGAAGGAACTTACTAATGATTTTGATTAGGAATGTTTTGCCAGAACCAGCTTCACCACTGACGTACAGTAGTATAGGTTTATAATTATGGCAGGAACATTCTTTATTTTCATGTTTTACACCATGGGCAATTTGTTTTGTTACTTCTTGAAAAATGCTACTTTTCTCATTGTTTAGTTTTGATTGTAGTATAGTTAAGTCTTCCTTATCTTCATACTGACACATGGGGGGTAATTCATAGAATTCAGCGCACAAGTGGCGCACGCGGCTGGCGCACAGTGTGCGCGTGCGAATCCCTGCGCCAGCTGCGTGCGCTAAAATCCATTTCCGCGCACAGCGTATTCATGGATTCCAGCCACCAAAACCAGCCGTGGCGCACAGTGGCGCAGCGACCCTGCAGCAGCGCCAGTTACGCCCCCAAGAACGCCTCTCGCGCACGGAAAAGCCATCAATATACCCAATCCAGCGCAAAGGGCTGCGCTAACCCTGTACCAGCATGGCAAGCGAGCTACGTGTATCACTGGGGTGCGCGGGAAGTACCTCACGCGATTGGCCCCGTGCGAGCAGATTACGCGTATTTCAGGGGTGCGCGGGAAGTTCCACACGCGATTTCCGCAGGGTACGCGTATCTCAGGGGTGCGCGGGAAGTGCCACACGCGATTTCAGCAGGGTACGTGTATTTCGGGGTGCGGGGCAAGTTTCACACGCGATTTCAGCAGGGTACGTGTATTTCAGGGGTGCGCGGGAATTTCCACACGCGATTGGGCCCGTGCGAGCAGGGTACGCGTATCTCAGGGGTGCGCGGGAAGTGCCACATGCGATTTCAGCAGGGTACGTGTATTTCAGGGGTGCGCGGGAAATTCCACACGCGATTGGGCCCGTGCGAGCACGGTATGCGTATCTCAGGGGTGCGCGGGAAGTGCCACACGCGATTGCAGCAGGGTACCGTGTATTTCAGGGGTGCGCGGGAATTTCCACATGCAATTTCATCATGGTACGTGTATTTTGGGGTGCGGGGGAAGTTTCACACGCGACATCAGCAGGACACGTGTATTTCAGGGGTGCGCGGGAAGTTCCACACGCGATTTCATCAGGGTACGTGTATTTCGTGGTGCGGGGGAAGTTTCACACGTGACATCAGCAGGGTACGTGTATTCCAGGGGTGCGCGGGAAGTTCCACACGCGATTCCATCAGGGTATGTGTATTTCAGGGGTGCGCAGGAAGTTCCACACGCGATTGGGCCCGTGCGAGCAGGGTACGCGCATTTCAGGGGTGCGTGGGAAGTTCCACACGCAATTCCATCAGGGTACGTGTATTACAGGGGTGCGCGGGGAGCACCACACGTGAATTGCACGTGTGGGTCCTCCCAGGTGTTCCCTCTACACCCTCCACGGCCCCTGCAGGTGGCTCACACCACAGGGGCCTACCCTGCACATGTCCTGCAGGCACACCATCCACCATGGCCATGACCACCAGCCAACTCACATGTCAACTTGCACTACTGCCCACCAACGCATGTCCCCCTGCACCCCCAGCCACCAGGGGCACCCTCCACCAGGCCCCCACCCATGTCTCCCACCACCCCCACCCCCAGCAGTGCAGGAGCACCCTCCACCAGGCCCCCACCCATGTCTCCCACCACCCCCACACCCCAGCACTGTGGGGCACCCTCCACCAGGCCCCCACCCATGTCTCCCACCACCCCCACCCCCAGCACTGTGGGGCACCTGCCAGCAGGCCCCCACCCATTTCCAACTCATGTCTCCCACCACCCCCACCCCCCAGCACTGTGGGGCACCCTCCACCAGGCCCCCACCCATGTCTCCCACCACCCCCACCCTCCAGCACTGTGGGGCACCTGCCAGCAGGCCCCCACCCATGTCTCCCACCACCCCCACCCCCCAGCAGGGCAGGGGCACCCTCCACCAGGCCCCCACCAATGTCTCCCACCACCCCCACCCCCCAGCAGTGCAGGGGCAGCCTCCACCAGGCCCCCACCCATGTTCCCACCACCCCCACCCCCCAGCACTGTGGGGCACCTGCCAGCAGGCCCCCACCCATGTCCAACTCATGTTCCCCACCACCCCCACCCCCCAGCACTGTGGGGCGCCTGCCAGCAGGCCCACACCCATGTGCAACTCATGTTTCCCACCACCCCCACCCCCCAGCACTGTGGGGCACCTGCCAGCAGGCCCCCACCCATGTGCAACTCATGTTCCCCAGCCAACATGTCATCACAATCTAGATCCCTGGTCCCTATGGTCAGCCTCCAAATGCAAAACACCCACCCGAGTATTGCATCCACCCACTCATGAATTGCAATTACATCACAGAACACCAATTGCAAGTTCCGAAACAAACACATCTCCCTCACATACACCCAATGGGTGTCAGTGAATCTCAAAACCCATATCATGAAATGCATGAAACCAATGAGATACCACACATTGAAGTTCACCAAAAAAAATATGTATTAAAGGAAACATAAATAGAATCAAAAATAAAGAAACAGAAATGTGAATGTACAAAAATTAAAAGAAGCATGTCCGTGAAAAAAAGCAAAACCAAAAATAAAATTCCAAAGTAATGGTGTCCAAAGTCAATGTCCACAAAAAAAAAATCCAATGGGAAATAAAAAAGAAAGCCATTGCTCCATGGTTAAATGTGAAAAAAAATACAATCCAACAGTGAACTATGTACATGGGAACAAGCCAGGGTCCATTATCCCAACAAAAGAAAGGAAACCTATCTAACTATACTAACTATTAAAATAAACTATATACAAAAATGTGGCCAATGTCCGAAAGGTCCAAATAAAATCAAAACAAAAATGAAACCTAACACTACCTACATAACTATGTACAAGGGCAGCGGGCTAGTTTCACGGCTCACTTGTGGATGTCCCGGGCCAGGGCATCATCGAACTCCTGCTCAATGTCCCGGAGGCGGTCCTCCTCCATGGCCCCGAGGGTCCGCAGGGCCGTCGACGTGTCCACCTCCAAACCCCTGCGGATTGCCTCGAGGCACTTGGCCCGCCTCAGGGCCCTCCGCATGGAGTTCTCCGCCCTGACCATTGTGAGCCGTGCCTCTTCTGCCTGCTGCCGCTCCGCATCTATGGCGTGGCCCAACCGCTGCCACACGGAAGACACTCTCTGTCCTGGGTCCTCCTGCCCGCCGGCCGATGCCTGCCCCTCCAATGTTGAAGGCCCGAGCCTTCATGGCTCCCACCACGTTGCTGCTGCTGCTGTGCCTCTGCCCGTGCCCTGCCTCCTGCTGCCTGCACATCCTCCGCCGGCTGGGGTGCAGTCGTTGATGTGGCCACCCCTGCTGGACGTCCGACTCCCGACTGTGGCAGGGATGCCTCGTCCACCAGCCTGGCCGCACCATCAGAGGCAGCTCCACAGGGCACCCATGTGACTGATGAGTGGGAAGATGGCACGGAGGATGACTGGCGCGTAGGGGGTCCAGTTGAGGAGGGGGTCGTAGCAAGCCCCATCAGACGGAGGAATCCGGCCTGGGTGACCTGTCCCAGCAGGCTGACGTGGTCAACGAGCCATTCGAGATGATGTGCAGTCTCCTCATGAAAAGACTGCAGGTCACCTCACATGGCCCGTTGACGCAACGCCACACCAGTCAGGACAGGCTCAACCCGGACCCGGATAGCCACGTCCGCAGGCAGAGGAAGGTCAGTTGACGTGAGCTCATCCCCTGCCTGAAAACGGGTCTGGATGTAGGCATCCCTGCTGGTGCAAGATGATGCAGGGACAGGATCAGGGACAGGATTGCACACAGGCACCTCCGCGGCGGCCTGTGCTGCCTCCTGTCCCTGGTCCTGCACTGCACCACTAGCACCAGTGGGATCCCCACCTCCAGACCCCGTCTCTGGTGCTTGCACGGCCTCCTCCTCCACCAAACCCCCCACCAACCTGGATGACTCCGTGCCATCTTCCCCTGTTGGGCCCTGTGGGGTCCCAGCTGCCCCTTCTGCTGCCGAGGAGTCCAACTCCAAACTCCGCCTCTTGGACCTCCCCCCGGCAGCTGCAGCCTGGGATGCGGCACCGGACTCCTCACTCCCCGACGAGATGACAACATGGGAGGGGAGCCGGGCCTTGCGTCTCCGGCTGGCGGTGGGATCCCCGCCGCTGTGCTCCACAGCACCTTCTCCGCCCTCTTCATCAGTTGACGCTGCAGACAGGGAGAAACAAAACACAGGCATCAGGGCACTGTACAATGGACACATACACACATGACAGTTGTACATGAGTGGCATTGGCAAACCTCAGACATGTTATCACAATCCCCAACACACATGTCATTTCAACTCGCACACATGAGCCATACCACAGCCTTATCGCAACTGCCAGCACCATCCATACACATACAACAGCATGAGCAGGCAAAGGTGAGCCAGACATCACATGCAACACAAGAAGTGCACCACACATGTACACACACCACCACACTTGCATGCATGTGTACACCTCTGCCAAGTGTCGCAGTGTTCAGACGGGCATCCATGTCACATCTGCCAATCAGGCTTCCACATACCGCTGTCACATGCATCCATGTTGCATCACTGTTGCACCCTTGTCAAATACACACACATGCACATGTACACAGTGCTGATACATGCAGCCGAAAACAACATACATGCATGACATCACGGACATGTCTACTTACATACACAATCATCCAAACATGTGTGCCCACACAACTGCCTTTGGCATGCAAGCCTACACACACAAGCACCATCCATGTCTCACACATTCCAGCCCTCGCATGTGTTAGCCCCACGGCCCTGTACACCCCCACCCATACTCGACCCCATACAAACAGATGTGCAACCTGCACACTACTGAAAAATCACCACACGCACTGCTCACAATCAGGATGCATGTACACTTACCGCTCGACTCCAGACTGGTCTGCCTCTCAAGGACCTGGACGTGGGGCGCTGGGGATATACGTTCCAGGACCCTCATCTGTTCTTCCGACAAGTGTCCCCGGCGCCCCTTGGCATCCACTGCCTTCAAGAGGTGCCGGCCCTTGTTCAGGGTCCTGGACCTGAAGTCCTCCCAGAGCTTCTTGACATGTTGTAAATCGCGGACTGCCACCCCCTCCGCGTTGATGGCAGTCACGATGTCAGTCCAGATCCGAGTCCGTCCTTCCTTGTCGGCGCGGGAACTTCCGAAGAGGGCATCATACTGCCCCAGGACTTGCTCCACCAGGACACCAACTTCTGTGGCACTGAAGCTGGTGCCCCTCTGCCTCTCTGGCCGGGGGTTGTCAGTGGTCTCAGATGGTGTTTGCCCCGACATGACAACCCCAGAGGCAGGAGTGGGTGGGCAACTGGGTCCTGGGGCTGGGCTGTGGAGCAATGGAATCCCAGTCGGGAGTCTTCGGTTCCAGCAGGGGTGGTCACAGCAACAGCACCCCTGGCTGATGTGCAGGCAGCAAATGGCAGGGCACGTGGGCAGCAGGCAGTCAGGCAGCAGCAGATGGCAGGTGGGAGCATGCTCGGGCTCTGGGGGGCAGTAGTTCGGCCTTCTGGGCAGGAGCATGGTCTTCCGTGTGCTTACGCGTGGCCAGCTTGATACGGAGTGATTTGGCACGTGAAAAATCTGCACGTCAGCGTGTAATTCGAGGAAAGGCCCTTAGCGCGTAAGCGCGTCTGCACGCATACGCATTTTCATTGGACAGAAGGCCCCTCAAGCGCAAGCGCCCCTGTGACGTGACGCGTACAGACGTGCATGGGCATTTCAGCGCCCGTGAAAAAGTGCACGTCCGCGTGTAATACGAGGAAAGGGCCCATTCACGTAAGCGCGCGTGAAAAACTACATGTCCGCGTGCAATACGAGGAAAGGGCCCATGCGCGTAAGCGCGCGTGGAAAACTGCACGGCAGCGTGTAATACGAGGAAAGGGCCCATGCGCGTAAGTGACGTGACGCGCGCGTGCGTTTCCCTCAGCACGGGTTAAAGGTGAGTGGGCCCAGCAGTTCGATGTACGTGCCTTTCGTGGAGACTGACGTGTGTTGCTGCTTCCTGTTGTTTCGCGCGCCATCACAACTTCACAGCTATCAAGGACGTATCTCTTCTTTTGGCGGGGGTATTGGCTACGCGTGTTTTTCTGTATCGCGCTAGTCAGACGGTGAGGCGCACACGCTCTTTTTCCCACTGCGGGTGCCCCTGTGTATCGCACCCATTTTCGATGTCATAGTAGCCTGCGTGTCCCACGCGTACGCATTATTCGTGTTACTGGGTGCCACCGTGTACTGCGGGAGGTTGAATCCACGCACGTAGGCTGCAGGGTTGCGTGAACGGTTTTACTGCAGTTTTGGGGTGCCTGAGCGTTGCGTGACCCGTCACCACATCACCGGGGTCACATACAGCCTTGCAGGTGCAGGGGGCTGTTAACATCTTGCTTCCCACCCCCTTCACCCCAATTGCCCAGGTCAATTGTGGTGTACACCTCCCATTGGCACCACTCCATCTGTGCCAGCACTACTACATCTATGCCATGGTTGGGAGGGCACCAAAGGTGAGGGGCGCCTCAGCTGGGCGTCCTCCTCGTGGCGGGCGTGGTCGGGGACGTGGCTGTGGTGACCAGGGAGTAGGGGGACTCCAGGGTGTCCAGGGCAGCCACAGAGGGGGAAGAGGCAGGGGTGCGCCACTTGAGCACAATGTTGTGCCATGTGTCGGTGCAGCCATGCCACCACCCCCTGTGGTTCCGGGGGATGCAGCTCCTGCATCTGGCACTGGCACCCGTACGACCCGGCAGTCCGTTCCATCGACTGCCACGGGCCCAAGGGTAGTGGTAGCAGCAGGTGCAGATGTGGACACCGCCACCCAGGCTCAGGGTCTGCCAGCGCAGGCTGCGTTGGCACTTGAAGAGCCCTTGGTAGATCTCCAACAGGCCAGGGGAGAAACCATAGGGGCACGCCGGGCTGCTCAGACCAAGACACGTGTCCCTGGGGCAGTCATGTCATCTGCTGCCCCGAACAGCCGGGTGTTGGCAAGTGCAGGGGCAGATGCACCCAACAGCACCCCGGTTGTGAGTCTGCCAACCAGGACCGTTGCGGTCAATGACCCTGCCACAGCTGATGTTGCTGCGCAGGGTCCATTAGTGGGCACCCAGCTGCCACTGACACAAGTCAGGCCTTTGGTCATCCCTCCACCTGCCACTCCCTTGGCTCAATCCACCAAACCCACTGGCCATACTGGTCAGGGCGGCATTAGCCAGCCAGGGTCTGCGCCACAGTCCAAGAGGAGGAAGGTTGCACCTGCAGCACAGGCTGGGACCCCACACACAGCCACGACCTCCTGCACGTCGAGGAAGAAGCCTTTCTGTAAGCAGGAACTGGACTTCCTCGTGGACTACGTGCGGGGCCACAGACGTGACATGCTAGTGGGTGCCAATAGTCAGACTACGGCTGCCCAACGTGACACCCACTGGAAGCATGTTGCGGAACATGTCAGTTCATTCGGCCATGAGGTGTGCACGGCGCAGGAGTGCAAAAAGCGTTGGAATGACATCAAGCGCAGCACTAAGGCTAAGCGTGCCTCAAATTACAACTTGACTCTGGTGACTGGCGGTGGGCCTGCACCAGAGGAGGAAGAACTCACTCCGCATGAGGCTCTCGTTGCGGAGTTCATACCACCTGAATTGGTCGAAGGAGTGGGAGAGATGCTGGACTTTGATGCCCAGTCCAGTGAGTGTTGATGCATGTTTGTTGAGGACGTGTGTGTTTCACTTGTGGGATGTGTTGTGCATGATTGCTGCTACATGTGACATGTACATGGTTCTGATGTGTAAGTAATGCAATGCTTCCGTCATGCATGTCTCCTCTGCCTGCATGCGGGACTCCATGTGGGCATGCTCCCTTGCCCCTCCTCCGCCACTCTGCACCCCAGTTCCACCTTTGCACTGGTCTGCTTCAATCTTGCCAATGTGTAGTTTCTTGTTCATGTGTCCTGTGTAGATGCTAACTTCCAGCGTAGAAACTGCCAGACATATGCCGTGTGGTACAGCCTTAGTACTCGATGCAGGGTATCTCACTTGTACTGTGCATGGGTCAGATGTCCCGCAGGGACATGAGTGCCCATTCATGCTCCATGTGCATTGCACGCATGCCCCTATGTGTCCTTGACTGGATGATCACTGTAATATGAGTCCTTGGTTACATACATTGCCTGCCATCTCATCGGCCTCCCCATGTCAACTGTGGCTCAGTCCTGCGTTGCACACATGTTTAGGCTCTGACAATCTGTGTGGCTCACAGGCCTCAGCCTGTTCAATGGCCAATGACTCTGTCCAACTCTTGTTGTGTCTTCTTCACACGTGGGCGGCCTCCAGAGTTTTCATCATGTGTCCTGCCCACTGTCCCAGCATCATTTGCAGTGTTGTAATTTGAATCACATTAAGCTGTTGATGCCAGTCAACACTGCCTGTCAATACACAGGTGTATGGTCAGCCTTTTGATACCATGCTAGGCATCCCTGCTTTGGTACTGGGGTGGAGGGGTGCTTGGCTTCTAGACATGGTACACATTGAATGCACAATGCACATGATGTGTGAATTTGACATTGCACTGCCTTCACATTTCCTGGCACACACCATGGAGTGCTTGTACATGTAGGTAGTGAGTGGCATACACATTTTCTGCACTGCATAGACCCACTACCATGGAAACTGCCACCTTTCAACAGGTCTGATCACAGAAGCTATTCAAAGTAGACCCAGCATGTATGCCAGGTCATATGTTGTGTGTCACATGTCTGCCGGATTGCTGTCGGTGTGTGTGTGTGTCGTGTGCTTCTGACATGCGTAGTGACCTTTTTTCTCTCTATTTTTCAGGTGATGACGCAATGGAGGCAGAGGATGGTGTTGTCATGCCAGACACAGGGTTGGTAACACCACATCAACCCGGCACTAGTGGGGGTCGTGGGGTGGTAGGCCATGAAAACCCCCAAGTGCTGCAGTCCATCTTGTCTCTGGCTGCCTATGAGTCCAGCCTTGATGACGACTCTGACGTCCATTTTGAGTTGGATGAGCATCAAGTCCATGTGTCAGGGGTGAGTGATTCTGATGTGGACACTCCTCTGTCTGCGACACCTGCACTGAGGGATCAGACAGTCTTGGTTCCTCCGCCCGTGGTGGATCGGGACGCAGGGTCACCCTCCACACCAGTCACTGATGTGCCTGGGACATCACGTCGACAGGGGCACGTAGTCGTGCAGCCGCAGGCGGTGCCAACACAGCAAGGACCTCTGGTTCTTGGGTCCTGCAGGGGTCAAGCCCGGCAACGCGGTCGCCGCGCGCAACCGCTGTATACTGAGTGGGAGCAAGACATGACTGCCAATTCCGAACGGCAGGGGGCAGCAAGGGAGAACATCGCTGCGAGCATGGTGCGTGTGGCCCGATCTGTGCTCCCCCCTGCTAGGCAGGTGCTTCTCCAGCAGCAGGCGGCACGGTCCACGGCCCGCTCGCTCAGGCTGGGCATGGCGGCCTCAGGCAGGGCACGCCCGGCTGAAATGTCGTCTCTGCGTCAAGCAATTGCTGCTCACACAGAGGCGCACATGGATGCCCTGAGGGAGGGGAATGCTTCCCTCAGATCCACTCTGGGTGTCCTTGTGATGTCCCAGAGGCAGCAGGCAGAGGAGAGGTTTGCACAGCTTGAGCGTACCATCTCGGCTGAGCTACAGGCTTGCCGGGAGGTGCAGCGGTTGTCCAGCCAGGCCTTGTAGGAGGAACTCCGTGTTACACGTGCTACCTTGCAAGAGGAAGCACATGTATCACGTGAGGTTCTGCATGCAGACCTATGTCACATCGCCACACAGAACCAGGCTCACCCGTCCGGCAGACTTGCTGCCGACGAGGGGCAAGCTGCGGCTAGGTGTGGCCAGGCTACTGTGCCACATCCTGCTTTCCAGTATGAGCCAGACTCGGACGACCATCTATCTCCCACATAGGTCGGGCTGTGCAGGCGTTGAGCCCATGGAGGTTTTTTTTTTGGCTCAGAATCATCGCATGTGGATGTTGAGCAGCACCCTGTACCTCCCCCTTCCTGGGTGCCTCCCCTCCCCCCCGGGTCGTATGTGGCCATTTTTGATTTTTCTTTTAGTTTAGTTAGTTAAGTTTCTGTTTGATAGTTAGTTTAAATAGGTAATGTAGGTTTTCCATTGTTAGTGCAATTAGTTAATAGTTGATTTAGTTTAAAATTGCTAGTTTATTGTGCTTTCTTGTGACGGTGCGGTGCTTTGTGGCTTTTGAAGGCATCCACTGTCTGTTCCAGCTGGGCCCTTCATGGTTGTCTTGTGTATGTGTTTGCTGCTTGGGGTCCTTGACTCACATATGCCACTCCTGCCTCCCTTACCATGGGCTCGCAAGGATGGTTCGGTGTTACAGAATATTACACAAGGGCTTTGGACTGTCATATCTGTGGCATGTCTGGTGCTGTGTGACTTGTGTTGACACCCCTAGTGGGGATGATTTTGGTGTCATTGTCCACTGTTCGGCTTTTGCTAGATGGGGTGTGTCATGAATAATGTGTACATTGATTGCTATGCTTTGTGTAGTATGTTTCATATCTTTCCTGTACACGTGCTTGTTGCAATTCATGCTGTAGATAGTGTACCACACTTTGGATGTGAAAGACGGACTGATGGTGTGATTTGTGATGTGACTCTCTGACATGGTCAAGTAATGAGATGCCTGATGAGACACACACAGATGACTTTGAAGCATTAATCATGTGTTTCATGCCCTTTCTGCAGGGGGGTGAGCCTCCAGTGCACCTTTGCCAGCAGACATGGCTCATTGGACGACGAAAATCTGGACCCGTTTGTTGGTGCCCACATGCACATGTGTGCACAAGCAGAGGCACAGTGATTGCAGACCCACATCCTAGAACTGCTGACATGTTCCAAGGAACTCCATGCAAGGTGAGCATCACAGGGGTGCCACGACACAGCAAAGCTTGCACCAGGCGAGCACTGAGGGTGAGCTTAGACGAATATTGGTGTTGAAGCACACAATGCAGCTGAGATGTGTTTGTGGACTGATGGCTGTTGATAGTAGGGTTGTCTGGGACACATGCAGGGGCAGTGGCACATACCCTCCGGTACACCAAGGTCCATTGAGGCACTTGTATCAACCAAGTAGCCTTCGGAGACATGGAAAGGGGCAGCTCACAGGGACATACAGCAAGGGACATTCTCGGGTGCAGTGCATTTCATTTCCATGTACTTTATGATAAATGCACTGCCAACTTTGTTTCGGTCATGGTGGTACGCAACTTGCACTGAAGTCATGGCTTGCTATATGGGTCTGTCTGCTTACCCAGGGAACATTGCATGTTGTGTGAATTGTGACACATTGGTGTTCCATTTGCCACGCACCCACCGGCGGCTGACTTACTGCATTGACTGTGTATGACCCGTCACAGGGGTACTGATATATATGGGTACGAAGCATCTACACCAGATTGTCTGTTTGTAGAGTACTTTGTTGCTATGGGGCATGTTTGGTGGTGTGTTTTTGTGTAATTGGCACGTACTGGTTGTTGACTGTGGCTCTCTTTGCAGCATTGCAGTGCTCCTGTAACCGGACCTAAGAGTGCGCAGGCAGGAGGCCAGCACTCAAAACCAGAGCTAAGTGTCTTGTTGTTTTTCTTTCAAACTGCTCTGCATAGGCTTGCTGGGGGGGTGCACTAATGCATGGATGTATGTGCGATTCAATTTGGTATGTTTTTTCCCCCTAATCACCCGGAATCCTATGCAATTTTGAACCCTGTACCCTCTACCCGGCGTTCCTGCTTCCCGTACCTATCCAAGCAATGTTCCCTAACCCTCTTTTCCTGCTGGGGTTGCGGATGCCTGTGTAAGCCCCGAACTTGCAGGCGCCAAAACCCTAGAGGGGGTGGTTGGTTCGTACCACTCCTAAGCCTGGACTACAGAAGACCATAACAATGATGTCCAAGTTTGTTTGGATTGTGTATGTGTTCATGCAGGTAGTACATTTTCGTTCATTCCCTACTTTCATGTGTCATTGCTCCTCCCCTCTCCTGCCACTCATTCCAGTTATCCAGTGTGCCAACACCTGTCCCGACTGCATATCCCTGAACCTCCTTTCCCACCAGGGTCTCAGGGGCCTGTGTGAGTTTGACCTTGCAGGCACCCGGGACACGGTGGGAGTGGTTGTTTCGTGACCCTCCCGCGCCTGTACACGGGACCTGTGACAATACACATCCGTTCATGATGCATCAGCCTATGTTATGTACCACACATGGTTCACATCCTGTTGTGACATTGTTTTACTGTGCTACCTTGGTTGTTGCATCATTGTGGTAGTACTTGGCCTTTGTGAGGTACTGCTACGTCAAGTCATCTACTGGAGGGTGTTCGGGTTCATTTTTATGCCTTGGATTTTGTGATTTTGGAAATGAGTGTGGATTCTGAGGGTTCAGGCATCTTTTTACACACAAGGTGGGAGATGGTGACGAAGGGTAAAGGTGATCCTGTGGCCAGGTGGAATTGAGGGTTGGAGGCTCCATGACCCAGGTGCAGTTTTTCAGTGGGTCATGGGCATTTGTGAGGGAGGGGGGGTTGTTGTTGATAGTTGCCTTGCCCTGCAGTGTGATGGGAACTCTGATATTGTAATGGTGGTATCCTATGTACATGTTGTGTTCTGCTGATCAATGCCTGTTCATGTGTTGTGTTTTCCTTTCAGGTGCGAGGGGATAGTTGTGGTTTGACATGCTGGGGTGTATACATGGTGAATGTTCACATGTGATGTGTAGGAAACACTGATGGTCACTTGAGTGCACATGCATATGTGGAGTGCATGTCCTTGCAGAACCACACACTTGCACTCTGATGCACTACATGTACTCCCACCCTTGCATATCCACGTGTACACTGTTTGCCTTCTGGTGCACACTGTGTCCCTGCAGCACATGTTCTGTGACCAATTATGGATCCAGGACATGCCTAATTTGATGTTTGATGTGGGCTGTCACTTAGATGTGATGCTCAGGGTGTGCATCACACACAATGGCTGTTCACTGTGCTGTGCGCTGAGCAGTGTGTTGCAGGAGTAGGACACTGCACACATGAGCTGCAGTGTTGATTTTGCAATGCATAATGTGCATGTAGACAGGCATTCATTGTTATGTTACGTCTACGACTGTTGTAATGCATTTGGAAATTACTTATTTTGGGTGGGAGATTTTGTTGGTCTGTCATTTCATCTGATTCCGGGTCAGGCATCATTGTCTGATGCCACTGTACATTTAGGACATGGCAATGTGTACCTTATCGTTACTGTGTTGGTGTATGGGTATTGCTTGCCATGTCATGTTGATGTTTGGGAGGGTTTGAGTGACATGACAGTGATGGCCATGGCCTGTTTTGCAGGTGTGTGTGATGAACAGACTTCTTGCCTGACTTGTACTTGAGGGGAACCATCTCCAGTTCTGGAAGCACCTCAAGACCTTCCTCTTTGCTTCTGCTTACTCTCTGCCTCTCCCTTGCAGAATTCTTCACTGGAACTGCACAGGAGCTGCAACTGGGCCACTCTCACCGACCTCGGTCCCTGGCCCAGCCACTCTCCACTTGCACTGCCTCCCTGGCAACCCCTGCACTGCAGTACTGTCTCTCTATCTCTACAGCCCTCCCTTCCCAGCACTTGTCTGCACTTACCTTTGCAGTTGCCACCAGCCGACCTATGTATTATTTTTTTGGGCTACTTCCCCTGTACTGGACTCCCCCCCACCCTTCCCCTTGCACTTTTCCCTTCCCCCTACCCCTGCACTTGCACGATCTCAATGACACCTGGCCTAGTAGTACCGTTGTCTGTCTTCCCTTGTTCCCCCCTCCCTGCCTCATTGCGCCTTGAAATACTTGTGTATGGGCCATATCATGTCATATGTCATATGTCATATGTGTGCCTTTTGGTCACACAGGATAGCTTGTGTTTAAGTAGCTAGGGATGCAGACGATGTGGCACTTCCATGGCAACTATCTCAGGGTGGTAGGGTTGTGACAGTTGACTGTCTCTTTGTCATCATCGATTGTCACCTGGTATGTGCCAGGCCTGTGTGCACTCCGCAGGGGTGGGAGTTTAGGTGAAAAATGTGGCCACAAGCTGGTTCCGGGCTTCCTCGCCACGTGCCCTGTCCCCTCCCATGGGCAGCGCCTGTGCCTGTGGTTGGGGATGTGGGGGCACCACCATGTCCACCGGGACGTCCTGCCATGTTGCAACATTGTGCAGGACACATGCTGCCACAATGATCCTGCACACTACTGCTGGTGCATAGAGTAGTTGCCCACCAGAGCGGTCAAGGGAGCGGAAACGTGACTTGAGCACTCCGAATGTGCGCTCCACTATGCCCCTGGTTGCAATATGGGTGGTGTTGTATTTTACCTGTGGTGTTGTGGTGGGGTTCCGGATTGGCGTCATCATGTGGTTGCTCAGAGGGTAGGCACTGTCCCCTGGGGAGGTGATAATAGTTGAGATTATTAGGGTTTGGATATTTGTCTGTGTGTGACTTGCATGCATGTGCAAGGGCATTTGTACTGACCTAGGAGCCATGTGTCACCATGCTGCCCAGCTTCCAGGGTCCGGCTCAGGGCGGACATTCTGTATATGAAACTGTCATGGGTGGAGCCAGGGTAGTTTGCATAGACAGAGGTGATGATTCCCTTTGCATCACATACCACCTGTACATTGATGGAATGCCAGTGCTTGCGGTTTCGGTAGATGTGCTCAGTGGCCCTAGGTGGACGTAGGGCCACATGGGTGCAATCTATGGCACCGAGCCCTTTGGGGAAGTGTGCCACCCTGAAAAAATCCAGGACAACAGCCTGCCTTTCTGCGTCTGCGGGTGTTCTGGGCATGTATATGTGCCTGCGGACTGAGGGGTTCGCTGTCATGATTGCCAGTACCTGGTGTAGGCAGCGTGACTGCGTGGCCTGTGAGACCCCCCCCACTATGGCAGTGGTCCGCTGAAATGACCCAGTGGCCAAAAAATTCAGGACATTGAGCAGCTTCTCCAAGGGGCTCAATGCTTGGGAGCAAAGGGTGGGGGATGTGAGGTCATCTTCCCACTCCCTGACCAGGTCTAGGATGATATGGGGTGGAAACCTATACCTGCCGTAGACCTGGTCGTCAGGCATCCCAAAAAGGCTTGTCCGTGGTGCAAAAATGCGTGCCCTGGCTATTCTCCTCCTCCTGCGGTGTCCCACGATCAGTGCAGCGACAAATGGGGCATTCATCGTGGCTGTATATACGCGTTTGTTGTTTGCGCGCACTTTTATGCTGTGTGCGGGGACGCCTCCGCCTGCCTTACGCGTTGAGGCCTGTGCACGTCTTTTGCCGTGCGCGGGTTTCCTGTATTTGGATACGTGGTAAGACTGTACGTCCGAGTGTCATCGCGTGTGATCGGAGGGGAGTGAGCGTACATGCGATTGGCCTGGGTATGTGTGTTTTGGGGTGCGCTGGAAGTTCCACACGTGATTAGCCTGGGTACGTGTGTTCCGGGGTGCGCGGGAACTTTCACACGCGATTGGTGGAAATCCACCTGTGTTCTGTCATCACGTGCAATGAGGGAAACACCCGCGTGCGTCACGTCACAGGCGCGCTCATGCGCTAAGGGCCTTTGGTCCAATGAAATCGCATATGCGTGCTGCCGTGCATACGCGCTAAGGGCCTTTCCTCGAATTACACGCTGATGTGCAGATTTTTCACGTGCCAAATCACTCCGTATCAAGCTGGCCACGCGTAAGCACACGGAAGACCACGCTCCTGCCCAGAAGGCCAAACTACTGCACCCCAGAGCCCCGAGCACGCTCCCACCTGCCATCTGCTGCTGCCTGACTGCCTGCTGCCCACGTGCCCTGCCATTTGCTGCCTGCACATCAGCCAGGGGTGCTGTTGCTGTGACCACCCCTGCTGGAACCGAAGACTCCCGACTGGGATTCCATCGCTCCACAGCCCAGCCCCAGGACCCAGTTGCCCACCCACTCCTGCCTCTGGGGTTGTCATGTCGGGGCAAACACCATCTGAGACCACTGACAACCCCCGGCCAGGGAGGCAGAGGGGCACCAGCTTCAGTGCCACCGAAGTTGGTGTCCTGGTGGAGCAAGTCCTGGGGCAGTATGATGCCCTCTTCGGAAGTTCCCGCGCCGACAAGAAAGGACGGACTCGGATCTGGACTGACATCGTGACTGCCATCAACGCGGAGTGGGTGGCAGTCCGCGACTTACAACATGTCAAGAAGCGCTGGGAGGACTTCAGGTCCAGGACCCTGAACAAGGCCCGGCGCCTCTTGAAGGCAGCGGATGCCAAGGGGCGCCGGGGCCACTTGTCGGAAGAACAGATGAGGGTCCTGGAACGCATATCCCCAGCGCTTCACGTCCAGGTCCTTGAGAGGCAGACCTGTCTGGAGTCGAGCTGTAAGTGTACATGCATCCTGATTGTGAGCAGTGCGTGTGGTGATTTTTCAGTAGTGTGCAGGTTGCACATCTGTTTGTATGGGGTCAAGTATGGGTGGGGGTGTACAGGGCCGTGGGGCTAACACATGCGAGGGCTGGAATGTGTGAGACATGGATGGTGCTTGTGTGTGTAGGCTTGCATGCCAAATGCAGTTGGGTGGGCACACATATTTGGATGAATGTGTATGTAAGTAGACATGTCCGTGATGTCACACATGTATGTTGTTTTCGGCTGCATGTATCAGCACTGTGTACATGTGCATGTGTGTGTATTTGACAAGGGTGCAACAGTGATGCAACATGGATGCATGTGACCGCGGTATGTGGAAGCCTGATTGACAGATGTGACATGGATGCCCGTCTGAACACTGCGACACTTGGCAGGGGTGTACACATGCATGCAAGTGTGGTGGTGTGTGTACATGTGTGTTGCACTTCCTGTGTTGCATGTGATGTCTGGCTCACCTTTGCCTGCTCATGCTGTTGTATGTGTATGGATGGTGCTGGCAGTTGCGATATGGCTGTGGTATGGCTCATGTGTGCGAGTTGAAATGACATGTGTGTTGGGGATTGTGATGACATGTCTGAGGTTTGCCAATGCCACTCATGTACAACTGTCATGTGTGTATGTGTCCATTGTACAGTGCCCTGATGCCTGTGTTTTGTTTCTCCCTGTCTGCAGCGTCAACTGATGAAGAGGGCGAGAAGGTGCTGTGGAGCACAGCGGCGGGGATCCCACCGCCAGCCGGAGACGCAAGGCCCGGCTCCCCTCCCATGTTGTCATCTCGTCAGGGAGTGAGGAGACCGGTGCCGCGTCCCAGGCCGCAGCTGCCGGGGGGAGGTCCAAGAGGCGGAGGTTGGAGTTGGACTCCTCGGCAGCAGAAGGGGCAGCTGGGACCCCACAGGGCCCAACAGGAGAAGATGGCACGGAGTCATCCAGGTTGGTGGGGGGTTTGGTGGAGGAGGAGGCCGTGCAATCACCAGAGACGGGGCCTGGAGGTGGGGATCCCACTGGTGCTAGTGGTGCAGTGCAGGACCAGGGACAGGAGGCAGCACAGGCCGCCGCGGAGGTGCCTGTGTGCAATCCTGTCCCTGATCCTGTCCCTGCATCATCTTGCACCAGCAGGGATGCCTACGTCCAGACCCGTTTTCAGGCAGGGGATGAGCTCACGTCAACTGGCCTTCCTCTGCCTGCGGACGTGGCTATCCGGGTCCGGGTTGAGCCTGTCCTGACTGGTGTGGCGTTGCGTCAACGGGCCATGCGAGGTGACCTGCAGTCTTTTCATGAGGAGACTGCACGTCATCTCGAATGGCTCGTGGACCACCTCAGCCTGCTGGGACAGGTCACCCAGGCCGGATTCCTCCGTATGATGGGGCTTGCTACGACCCCCTCCTCAACTGGACCCCCTACGCACCAGTCGTTCTCCGTGCCATCTTCCCACCCATCAGTCACCTGGGTGCCCTGTGGAGCTGCCTCTGACGGTGCGGCCAGGCTGGTGGAGGAGGCATCCCTGCCACAGTCGGGAGTCGGACGTCCAGCAGGGGTGGCCACATCAATGACTGCACCCCAGCCGGCGGAGGATGTGCAGGCAGCAGGAGGCAGCGCACGGGCAGAGGCACAGCAGCAGCAGCAACGTAGTGGGAGCCATGAAGGCTCGGGGCCTTCAACATCGGAGGGGCAGGCATCGGCCAGAGGGCAGGAGGACCTAGGACAGAGAGTGTCTTCCGTGTGGCAGCGGTTGGGCCACGCCATAGATGCGGAGCGGCAGCGGGCGGAAGAGGCACGGCTCACAATGGTCAGGGCGGAGAACTCTATGCGGAGGGCCCTGAGGCGGGCCGAGTGCCTCGAGGCAATCCGCAGGGGTTCGGAGGTGGACACGTCGACGGCCCTGCGGACCCTCGGGGCCATGGAGGAGGACCGCCTCCGGGACATTGAGCAGGAGTTCGATGATGCCCTGGCCCGGGACATCCACAAGTGAGCCGTCAAACTAGCCCGCTGCCCTTGTACATAGTTATGTAGGTAGTGTTAGGTTTCATTTTTGTTTTGATTTTATTTGGACCTTTCGGACATTGGCCACATTTTTGTATATAGTTTATTTTATTAGTTAGTGTAGTTAGATAGGTTTCCTTTCTTTTGTTGGGATAATGGACCCTGGCTTGTTCCCATGTACATAGTTCACTGTTGGATTGTATTTTTTTTTTCACATTTTAACCATGGAGCAATGGCTTTCTTTTTTATTTCCCATTGGATTTTGTTTTGTGGACAGTGACTTTGGACACCATTACTTTGGAATTTTATTTTTGGTTTTGCTTTTTTTCACGGACATGCTTCTTTTAATTTTTGTACATTCACATTTCTGTTTCTTTATTTTTGATTCTATTTATGTTTCCTTTAATACATATTTTTTTTGGTGAACTTCAATGTGTGGTATCTCATTGGTTTCATGCATTTCATGATATGGGTTTTGAGATTCACTGACACCCATTGGGTGTATGTGAGGGAAATGTGTTTGTTTCAGAACTTGCAATTGGTGTTCTGTGATGTAATTGCAAATTATGAGTGGGTGGATGCAATACTCGGGTGGGTCTTTTGCATTTGGAGGCTGACCATAGGGACCAGGGATCTAGATTGTGATAACATGTTGGCTGGGGAATATGAGTCGCACATGGGTGGGGGCCTGCTGGCAGGTGCCCCACAGTGCTGGGGGGTGGGGGTGGTGGGGAACATGAGTTGGACATGGGTGGGGGCCTGCTGGCAGGTGCCCCACAGTGCTGGGGGGTGGGGGTGGTGGGGAACATGGGTGGGGGCCTGGTGGAGGCTGCCCCTGGTGGCTGGGGGGTGGGGTTGGTGGGAGACATGAGTTGGACATGGGTGGGGGACTGCTGGCAGGTGCCCCATAGTGCTGGGGGTTGGGTGTGGTGGGAGACATGGGTGGGAGCCTGGTGGAGGCTGCCCCTGCACTGTTGGGGGGTCGGGTGGTGGGAGACATGGGTGGGGGCCTGGTGGAGGGTTCCCCTGCACTGCTGGTGGGTGGGGGTGGTGGGAGACATGGGTGGGGGCCTGGTGGAGGCTGCCCCTGGTGGCTGGGGGGTGGGGGTACTGGGAGACATGGGTGGGGGCCTGGTGGTGGGTGCCCCATGCACTGCTGGGGGTGGGGGTGGTGGGAGACATGGGTGGGGGCCTGCTGGCAGGTGCCCCACAGTGCTGGGGGGTGGTGGGGAACATGAGTTGGACATGGGTGTGGGCCTGCTGGCAGGTGCCCCACAGTGCTGGGGGGTGGGGTTGGTGGGAGACATGGGTGGGGGCCTGGTGGAGGCTGCCCCTGGTGGCTGGGGGGTGAGGATGCTGGGAGACATGGGTGGGGGCCTGGTGGAGGCTGCCCCTGCACTGCTGGGGGATGGGGGTGGTGGGAGACATGGGTGGGGGCCTGGTGGAGGCTGCCCCTGGTGGCTGTGGGGTGGGGGGGTGGGAGACATGGGTGGGGGCCTGGTGGTGGGTGTCCCCGCATTGCTGGGGGGTGGGGGTTGTGGGAGACATGGGTGGGGGCCTGCTGGCAGGTGCCCCACAGTGCTGGGGGGGTGGGGGTTGCTGGGGAACATGAGTTGGACATGGGTGGGGGCCTGCTGGCAGGTGCCCCTGGTGGCTGGGGGGTGGGGGTGGTGGTTGACATGGGTGGGGGCCTGGTGGAGGGTGCCCCTGCACTGCTGGGGAGTGGGGGTGGTGGGAGACATGGGTGGGGGCCTGGTGGAGGCTGTCCCTGGTGGCTGGGGGATGGGGGTGGTGGGAGACATGGGAGGGGGCCTGGTAGAGGCTGCCCCTGGTGGCTGGTGGGTGGGGGTGGTGGGAGACATGGGTGGGGGCCTGGTGGAGGGTGCCCCTGGTGGCTGGGGGTGCAGGGGGACATGCGTTGGTGGGCAGTAGTGCAAGTTGACATGTGGGTTGGATGGGGGGCATGGCCATGGTGGATGGGGTGCCTGCAGGACATGTGCAGGGTAGGCCCCTGTGGTGTGAGCCACCTGCAGGGGCCGTGGAGGGTGTAGAGGGAACACCTGGGAGGACCCACATGTGCAATTCACGTTTGGTGCTCCCCGCGCACCCCTGTAATACACGTACCCTGATGAGATCGCGTGTGGAACTTCCCGTGCACCCCTGTAATACACGTACCCTGATGGAATTGCGTGTGGAAATTCCCGCGCACCCCTGGAATACACGTACCATGCTGATGTTGCGTGTGATATTTCCCCCGCACCCCTAAATACACGTACCCTGATGAGATCGCGTGTGTAACTTCCCGCAAACCCCCGAAATACACGTACCCTGATGAGATCGCGTGTGTAACTTCCTGCGCACCCCCGAAATACACGTACCCTGATGTGATTGCGTGTGTAACTTCTTGCGCACCCCCGAAATACACGTACCCCGCTCAATCGCGTGTGTAACTTCCCGCGCACCCCCGAAATACACGTACCCCACTCAATCGCGTGTGTAACTTCCCGCGCACCCCCGAAATACACGTACCCCGCTCAATCGCGTGTGTAACTTCCCGCGCACCCCCAAAATACACGTACCCCGCTCAATCGCGTGTGTAACTTCCCGTGTGCCCCCGAAATACACGTACCCCACTCAATCGCGTGTGTAACTTCCCGCCCGCCCCCGAAATACACGTACCCCGCTCAATCGTGTGTGTAACTTCCCGCGTGCCCCCGAAATATACATACCCCGCTCAATCGCGTGTGTAACTTCCTGCGCACCCCCGATGTACACGTACCCCGCTCAATCGCGTGTGTAACTTCCCGCGCACCTCTGAAATACACGTACCCCGCTCAATCGCGTGTGTTACTTCCCGCGCACCCCCGCAATACACGTGCCCCGCTCGCACAGGCCCAATTGCTGTATGTTGCCACTTTTGTGATGCGCTGGGACTCTACCGCCTGCCTTCGTGTGGCGGACGTGTTTCAGCTTGTGTGTGTCTTTGGCTGTGCGTGGCTTTGCCCTATTCGATTCCATGAATACGTGTGGTTCGAGTGCGTGTGGGCGTTCCTCTGCTTCCCTGCAGTACATCCCCAGTTACGCCCTTATTTTCGCGCGTTGTTCCCCATTCCGCGTGTTACGCCCCGTGTCCCGTCCACTTTCTGGTGTATGCGCCGAGGTTGTGTGCTTTCACTGTGCGCGTCGCGCACGCCTTTCGGAATGTTGCAGTGACTTGTGCGCCATGCACGGGTTTGGCACACATCCCGAGGTAAACACGCGCAGGGACTTCCATGAATCGCACGCGTGCGCATGCGCCTGTTTTTTTGCCCTTGCGCCTGCTTGCGCCTGCTTGCGCAAAGATTTTCGGCGCACGTTTGTTCCATGAATCGGCCCCATGGTGTTTTCTACTTCTATCATAGCTAATTCTGCCTCATTTATTAGTAGTGATTCTCCCAGTGGTTCTTGGGTTCCTGTTACAGAAGGTTGACTGCTCTCAGGAGTGTCCTTATCTAGTTGGGCTTGGAGTTCTTCTTCGTGTTGCTGTTCATTGTGCAACATTGTTTTGTACTGTGTAAAGTTTACATCAGTTATAGTGCTTTCATTTGCTTTGAAAGCATCCTCATATGAGTCATAGTTATCTAGTAATTGTTCTTTTCTCCATGGTTTGAAGAGTTGTAGCAGGGACATGTAATATACTTCATTATGTTGAGGAGTCTTTAATGACAATTTCATATGATTAATTAAATTTGGTTTAGTGAGTTTAACTAAGCTGCCTTCACAGTTTGTTACTCTATATTTACCTTTTTTTTCATCAGGTTTCATATTATTTTTGTATGTGTAGTTTTGGGCTATGTGGTATAGACACATGTTTTCCAAAGTATTACTTCTTTTTGGGTAGTATGTGTCCAATAAATTGTTTTTTAAAATGTCTTGGCTGTTGGGATCATGTTTGGCTATTGTTTCTATATCTTCATATGATTTTAGAACTCTTTTTCTAGATTTAGCTGGACCAAGGCTTGGCCATACTATATTTGCAGATTTACCATACAATGCAGTACCAGTTAAACGATCAGCTGCTTCATATGATCCACATTCTCTATGGGTGAGCATTTTTATGCCCAAGCTGTATAATTTCTGAGATACTGTTTTATCTGATGAAAGGTCATTCCAGAGGTCTTGGAGCTCTGTCTTTTCTGCTTTAGTTAAGTATGCTGTGACATATCGTGCAACTGCAGTAGAATTGTCTGCAATGTACTGCACATATATGTTTGCATTCCATAAGTGGGCAATGATTGCATTATAATCATTGATATATTTTTCTTCTTCTTTTCATTTTATGTAATATGTATTTTTGGGTGACTTACCTTTAACACTATGTCTAACTGAAGACATGAGGTTGTTCACTTGACCGGCATTTGTAACTGGTCTAGGGAAACCAAATCGGCATTTGGTGTAGTATTTCCCTTTGTTTTTGTATTTGCGACGACAATATTTTCCACATTTGTGTCTTTGAAATTGTAAAATTTGTGCATGAAGATCACTATTTGTGGCTTCTGATGGAATTTCACAAGTGACATATTTTTCAATAAACTGTAAAACAGTGGCATCACTGTCTTGACCAAATGTAGGAGCATCTATAATCCATAAAAGCATGTGGATATGTGGTGCTCGTCTGGCTTGGTATTCTTTTCTCCAAAAGAAGTATTGCACTTCTCCAAGGGGAGGAACAGTTTTATTACAAATAAAATGTAGCATAGCAATGAAGCGATGGTGAAAATATCTTGAAACATTAACAGGATCCAAAGAACAAAGTTCTCCAGGTGTTAGTATATCTATGTTTGTTTTGTTTTTATTTGATATACGTAGGAAATCATGTAAATCTTCCCATGCATATTCTGCACAATCTAATGTAACAAACCAAGTGGGTGGGCCAAGGTTTCTGATCATACAACGTACATCTCCATGACGTTGAAACCAGTACTCTTTAGTACCACGCATATTTGCTAATAGATTTGTAATATTTGATTGTAAAACCTCATCCTTTTGTTGCACTTTTTCTAATAATTGTGTAGCTGTCATATTTTGAAAGTGTGATCCTGATTTTAATATGTGTGCAACTCCGTAACATAAAGTTGCTAGTTCACTATCAAAGTGTAGGTGGAATATGTATTCCACATTTTGTCTAAATCTGGGATCTTCAGAATACATCCGTAATGAGCGGTATTCTGAAGCTGATATTTGAAAAGGTCTATCATCATACCTTCCTCCTTTGCCAGTAAGAAAGAGTTGAGGAAAAGCATGTGCTTCTATACTTTTTTCCCATATGCTGATTGGCGATCCTTTTGTTTGATGCATTTCGTAAGTTTCCAGTGCATCTTCTATGGTGTCATTACAGTGCAAAGGATGAATTGTATAATGGTCTAAAGTATTTGATGTTGTAGCAGGATCTAGTAGCTCAAATTGACCAGCTTCTTGTGTTTCTTGAATTATTTCAATTGTATCTTTCAAGTTTTCTTCAATATTAATTTCTTTGTAATATTCATTATTCTCATTAACATATTGGAAGGCTTGTCTAACTTTATATAAATCTACCAGCTGTTGCCATATTTTTTTGTCTTTTGTAGGTACTCCATTTACTAAGATAATTAAAGATTGCTGCATTGGACGTTGCACTCCTAGAGTATGCACATTTTCTTTTAGATCTAATGGTAAATAAACTACTTTTCCACGAATGCCTTTTACCAATTCAGAAGGAGGTAATTTTGCTGTTTTTGGTTGAAGGCGTATTATTGCTTGAAATTGGTGTACTGTTTGAATTATGCGCTCTCATATAAATTAAGTTGTTGTAGGGGTTTTGGTACTGGGTTTTATTCCAAATTATTTGTGATAGCACGTGAAGGTGTTTGGTTGTTGTCAAGTTTTGTAGTGCCGTAACTGCAAAGTATTAAGGGCTCAGTTATTTCGTATTTGTTTTCTGCTACAAGGTAGAGAGCTAATTCAAACCATTTAGAATCTTTATTGGCTTCTATTTTGTATGATAGGTCTACAGTTTTTTGTTACTTTAATAAAAAGTTCTACGGCAACATACACGTACATGGTTTGGTACTTCAGCTGATGTACTTTTAAATTTTAGTATTTCTTTTTTGTATGTGTTTAGCAAAAAGTTGCCACGTGTAGAATTGTTGCTTAATTGGTTTAAAGCTATTTAATTCTGTAAATGGCTTTCACTTCCAAAATATTTTTTCTGGATATAGTGAATTTCTTCAAGTAGGTCTTTTGCTGCACCGTGTAGAAGGATGTTATTTAACTTTGCTAGTGCTAAAGCAGGACTTTTAGCATAGTACAGTTTATAGACTAGATTTCTTATAGTTGAATGATGTGTTGATATCCTTTTGATATCATGGAAAGTGGTTTTACAAGTAGGTCCTGTAATGCAGGCCAATGAATGTCCTTGTAGTCCTATGTACTTGCGCACTGGCCAGGTATCCAAAGTTTGCAGTAATTTAATTTTGATTTTGTCTTTGCTTTTTACATATTTATTGAGGAATTGGCGTAAAGATTTGAAACATTGTTTTGGAATGTTACACATTGACGTGCATGGCCATTTGTATACTAGACGTTCTGATTCAGTTGAATGGAGGGGTAACTCTAAGTTTTCAGGGCATATTTTTGTAAGGAGTACTTCTTGTTCCATTATGGTATTATTCACTTTTTCATAACCTCGACCACTGCTATGTATGGCAATTGTATTTGTTTGCTTTTGTTTGTACGCTTCTTCATTAAAATATGGTTCTGTGCTCGTAGTGTGATTCCATTCACCTCCGCAGATACTTAAGAAGTTCTTTCTGTTGACATTTCGCTTATTGAGAAGTCTTTTTTGTAATTTAGTTATTAGTTTTGTTAGTGGTTTCATTTTGTTTAACAGTAAAATATATAACTTTCTTTCCAGAAGAATTGCACTGTCCATCAACGCTTCTAAGATTAATTTCCTACGATAGGTTTTAAGCATTGAACCTGATTTCTCTCCTGTTTTTATAAGATTTTGAAGGACTTTGTGACGGTACATTTTGGCTAAAATACTTTTCTTGGTATGCTTACTTTGCACTATATTAAAATTTGAAGAAGTAGTTTTATCTGTACTGATAGCTGATTTTCTGTTAATTGTTTTTTGGTTTGTTGTACATTTTGATAGAGGAGGCAACGTTTTTGTACTTGAAACTTCTTGTGTTTCACTAAATGACTGTATTAGCTGTTTTGTTTCAACTTTTTTTACAAATTCTGCTAGAGATGGATGCTTATGTTGGACACTTTTATTTTCATTTGCTCTACTTTTGCGTTGCTTTCTACGGACTTGACTTTTGGTAGGCATTTTTTAGGGTCTGTTGAAAAAACTTAAGAAGATATGGGTTGGGGTGTTCTGGAATGTATGTGTGCTGTGTGCATGAGTGTTTGAGTAAGATGATAAAGATGTATGTAATGGTGTGTGATTGTGCATTGGGAACTACAACTAGTAGGGATAGGTATTCTTGAATTTATGTGTTACTAAACTGGGGTTCAGATGACAAAAAAAAAGTAAGCTAGTGGTGTGGAAAAGTACAAATAGTAAATCTAATGTATACAATTAAAACAGTTGTTTGTTCTATAATATGAAAATTGTAGAGGTTCAGTTGGGTAATTTTTGTGTCCAAAAATAGGAATTTGTAGGCCATTCTGGCTGTAAATCGCTGTTTAAGTCATGGAGATTTCTGGACAAAATGGTACACAATCTCTATTTTTAGGAACCAAAATAGGTTGTATTAATGTTATAGTATGTTTGATTAATAATACAAATATTATGGTGATATTCAACTTACTTTTTTTCTTAAATTAACATGTAACTTCTTAGTTCTTCTTTGTTCTTCGAATTCGGCTGCTTCTTTTCAGTAGACTGGTCTTCACTGCAATTGAAAACCTTCAAATTAGTAACTTTGTTTGTATATAGCGCTGTTTTTAATTTAGATATTGATTTTTTTAATTGAAATCCTCAGTTCCTTCTTTAAAACCATTAAACTAATTTATTTACATAAGATACATTGCATAACTTCAGTACATATGATATGTTCTTAATGAACAAATTGTATTGAATGACTAACTGTAGCAAAAAAAATATCTTTACTGTGTCTTGTGAAATTTATAATATACCAGTGAATACTACTATTTCTGTAAGTAAGCTGTTCTAGGTAATAGCGCCTCAATGTGATGTCTAAATTAAAGTAATTAAGTAATTAAATAAATAAAAACAAGAAAATATGAAATTGTATAAGTATTTTTTAAAGATTTAAACATAGATTGTGCTTGCATGCAATTTTGTTTGAATATATGTAGTCTATATATTTCATTTAAAAAATGTTAGTTTAACATGATTTGGGTGTGTGTGTATAAAGAAAGTAAATAGTATAAAGGTTTATAAGTGATAGTTGATTTTAGGATATTGAAAAAAATACAGTAAATACATTTTACAGATTACACAAGCTAAAAGTCTGTTTGAAAATGTGTTCATCTACTGTACATAAAATATGCATACCTGAAGTTTGTGTTCATGCATATGGATATGCATGGAGTTGCAAGTAGAAATCTTGGAGACTTGTACAGTATTTCTGGTAGATGGTGCTCGCCAATGATATGACACTTGTACTCAGAGAGATTCATAGTACATTTGCAGTGCTGATCTATGATGATGCAGTTAGATCTAGGGGTCTTGAATGTGATTGGTGCATGGTCATGTGATTTTTTAGCTACATCCAATGAGGGAATGGCAGAGAGAGTGAAATGGAAATGGTAGAAGGGCTGTTCATTTTACGATATGTCCGTGGACATGGCGGCAGTTCGCGGACATCGGGAGTTACATCCGGGGATTTTTGGGTTCAGAAGTCATGCAAATGAGAATAAGCAGTGAAAGGGATTGGTCAGGAAAGTTTAGTGGGTGTGTTGTGCCATGAGAGAGTTTCTCAGATACTCTTTTTGCTGAGAGAACAAAAGATAGCTATGGCTGTGTGTTTCAGAAAACAGATTGTTTGGATTTTGGGAGATTCGTGGATACATTGGTTGAAGGTGCATGCAGAAAGCTGTGGAGTAGCTGTAGATCTTGGATTCCCACATGTGGAAGTACACTGGCATGGAGTACGTGGAATGAAGTGGTTGGACTTGCTACCTCTCTGTGCTACTTTGGAGACAGAGCAACATCCAGACATAATTGTAATTCATTGTGGAGGGAACAGTTTAGGACATGTGACTGGAATTTTTTTGGAAGAATTTGCTATGAAAGAAGGACTTGGGAAGGTTATGGACATGTTTCCTAATTCTCAAGTGATATTTTCACGGATTGCGCAGAGACAAATGTGGCTTCGTTCTTCTTCATTTGGTCCACAAATGGAAAAAGCAAGGGGCAATGTTAATAAGGCTGTTTGTGCCTTTCTAAGAGATTTTGGCATGTCCTCTTTTTACAATGAAAATATTATGTTTCGTAGTACATACATTTTTCGCAGAGATGGAGTCCATCTTACTTATGCTGGCAATCAGATTTTTCTGATAAATGTACAAAATGCATTGCGACCTTTTTTGGAATTACCACAACCATTTTGAAGTAGTTGTTAAGCATTTATAATTTTTGACTTACAAACACCACCCAAAGGCTCTTTTCAGAGCCACCACTTCTTCCCAGAGAAAATTGCAATGTTTGTGATGGGGTAGCAACCCAATTTTTCAAATGTTCGCGAACTGTCCGCGGACCTCTAAAAAATACAAAGGGCCCTGCTTCATTCATTTTCACTTTTATTTTTTAACTGTGAAAGGCGGCTCTGAAAAGAGCCTTATTTTTTTTTTGATTTTTGATATTTTGTATTTTTTTTGGTTTTTTATACACGACACACTAGGAGAGGAGGGGAAAGGAAGGTAAAGGGGGGACACCAACCAAAGGGATAAGAAAGGGCGAGCTGAGAGAAGAAGATGTAGAGTGGGTTTTATTTGGGTAGTGAGCAGATCTTCTCGCGCTCTGAGACGATAGTATCAAAAGCACTACGAAGTCGCTCCCCCCTGCAGAGTACTGTGTCACAGTACATACATACAACTGTGACCCTCGAAAGGTAAGGGTCATCAGCATTCTGTATGGCCTGTGAGGCAGTTTGAGGAAGACGCTGTCCCACAGAGGTGGTCCTTGTGGTGACAGGATCAGAAACAGAGGATGAAGTAGAGGAAATCAACCTGCTACCTTCTTCGCAAGGTACAACCCTGCAAATAGCCCCTGAGTGAAATGACCTCATGTGTCGCTTCATAGTAGTGTTCCCAAAGCTGTACTTACTGTGCTTCCCACGACTGAGTATCATTTTGCACTCATTGCAGGTAACACGGTTCGCACGAGCCTTAGGAACATTACCATGAATGGTAAATAACCGCCACACCCAAGACTCACGCCTAGTGCGGGTAGTAAGGTTTTCCTGTACCTCATTTTCATCATCCTCTTCTTCCTCCTCTGCTTCCTCACTCCTGTTCCCCTCTTCAGGCCCTTGGGGAGGTGGTGGTGGTGGAGGGGGTGGGGGTGGTGCTGAAGCAGGTGCAGCACCAGGTGGCAGTTCTGCAGCCAGGGATGCCATCTCGATGGTGTAATCAGCAAGTTGCTGGAGAAATAGTTGTGCTCTGAAGAATAGCCAGAAACACAATGAGAATAAGCTCTAGGGTGTGGTCTTTTATAGGGGTGCTTGTGCACGGTTCGCGGACATGCGCGCTGTCCGCGGACAGATCGAACACAAAAAAAAGTTTGAAAAGTTTGAAAAGTTTGAAAAGGTATGTAGAAACTCAGGATTACTATGTGGGACTTGTGCCATGGTGAGATTTTATTGAAAAATATTATGGATTAATTGAAAATGTACTTTTAATTTGTTTGGCGACCCGAACAGTGTCCTCATTCAGAACACGCGATCAGCGTGTGCGCGGTCATATGATCCGTTCGCAAACAAGTCCGCGAAGGAAGCGCATGTCCGCAGGACACCAAATGCACGGAGATTGGCTTGCGCATGCGCGTTGATGTTCTACGGACACTGTTCGGGTCCTGAACTAATTAAAATTGCGTCACACGTGAAACAAACATTTCAGGACACTGCGTGTGTTCTTAGAACAGTTTAAATTTGCTAGCGAACAGTAAGGACAGATATACTGTTCTTCAGGACACGTTCAATTTCGTTTATGGACGAACATTTCAGGACACCAATTGTGTTCTTAGAACATTTTCAAGTTGCTAGCGAACAGTACGGACAGGTATAGTGTTCTTTAAGACACCTCTATTTTCGTTTAATTACGAACAATTCAGGACACCGCGTGTGTTCTTAGAACAGTTTGAACTTGCTAGCGAACACTACGGACAGATATAGTGTTCTTTAGGACACTTTAATTTTTTTTTTTTACGAACATTTCAGGACACCGCGTGTGTTCTTAGAATAGTTTCATCTTGCTAGCGAACAGTACAAACAGGCATAGTGTTCTTCAGGACACCTCCATTTTCGTTTATTTACGAACATTTCAGAACACCTGCACTGTCCGCGGACACCTACATTGTTTTTTTTTAAAAGAAAACGAAACTATTTACAACACAATATAAAAATGTAACTTTATTTAACATATTAATAATTTATGACAGAGAAGGTGAGGCAGAAACAGAAACAAAAACAGGAGAATTAGGGGTTTCATCATGATTGTTATTAGGTGAATAATAATAATAATTAAATGGTTTATGTTATAAAGTGTTTACCATTAGTTTCACTATCTTGTGACATTTCTTCATGTGGGAAATGTTCCTCTAGCCATTCCAGAGTACTAGACATTTCTTTGAGAGAAAAAAAAAAGATAATATATTTTTTTATCTAATACAGAAAGTTTATAAATATATGAATTAAATTAAGTACACTTACTATTTCAGGTAAAATATGTCCTATGGACTCACTGTGTCTGCTCTTGTTCTCAGTTCTGTTGTGTTTATGAGGTAATTATGTTGGAAGCCAATTTATTTTCTTGTGGTATATTCCATTTTAGAACATAGTGCATTTAAATGAATGGTTAGTGTGTTGTATATATGGGTTACATTTCTTATGTATTAGTACATATAATGTGTGTGTGTGCTTTTTTTTTAATTTGTTAAATGTTCCTATGTTATGATATAACAATCAAACATACCCCCAGAGTTTTTTAGGTAGTGGTACTGTTCTTCGAACATGTCCGCGAACATTAAATGAGTTCGCGGACATCAAGTACAGTATAAGAGATTCAGTCATTCCATATGATATGTATATAAAGTGAAAGTCATTATTGTTAAGTTGCACTACTAAAAACCTACGAAATTCAATGAAAAAAACATTGTTAAAGGGACGTTATGGTTAAGTTGCGCTACTAAAAACCTATGAAATTCAGTGAAAAAACATTGTTAAAGGGACGTTATGGTTAAGTTGCGCTACTAAAAACCTATGAAATTCAGTGAAAAAACGTTGTTAAAGGGACGTTATGGTTAAGTTGCACTACTAAAAACCTATGAAATTCAGTGAAAAAACTTTGTCAAAGGGACGTTATGGTTCCAAGTAAAACCGAAAAACCCTTGAAATTCGCCAGTTATGGTAAGCTAAGCAACCATAACTCGCGCCACCACCGTGCACTGCTAAGACTAACACCCAGGACAAATGTCATTGATGACATCACTGATGACATCACATGTCTGGCTCGCTCTTTTTTCTTTTGCTGACATGTCCCTTTAACAAAGTTATTTCACTGAAAATTACCATCAGTATCATAAACAATTAAACTATATGCATGATTATAGGCAGTTTAAGAAATATCATTATTCTTCCTATTTCTTAAATAGTATTGTAATACATAAGAACCACTATTATTTCAAGTTGGCAGCAAGCTACACCATTAAAGTACTTCACTAGGATATTACAGCAACAAACAGAGAGACCGTTCTTGAGCGCTAGACCAATGGCCAAAGTTCGATATGCCATCACACCCAGGAATATGCACTCATTGGGATTTCCAAATACATCCCCACTCAGTGTAATTAATTGTTCTTTGGAAAATATCAGACTTAATGTACGCTTTTCTATTGTTTGTGTCCAACCTCATTGACTGGAGGGAATGCTCCTGTTGCGCATGATGCTTGTGTTTCACCAAAACCGAGCGTTTGAGTAACTAGAATGGAACTGATTGGTTCAGATGGACTTGATGGCTGTCTTCACTTGCTATCATTTCCATTTTAGCTCAAAGACGATCATTTTAAAGACAACACCACACAATTTAGAAATCATCTTTAAAAATCACCGACTCTATAAGGTTCTTGAACCAATTTCCATCTTTATGAACGTACTCCAATATCCAATATGAGCTTTTATCTGTGATAGATATTTAGTTAATTTGGTAATAGTATAAATGCTACATAAACATGTACATCATATTTAATGTTACTGTAACATTAAGCAGGTCGTCATGTGGGGTTTGCATTGGTGAGACACCTAACAACATACGTATGCATCCAAGCACTGATCTACCCATCCATTCACTCGTCCATCCATACATATCCATCCACTCGCTCAGTCTCTCAGTCACTCACCCACTCACTCACTCACTCACTCACCTACCCACCCACCCACTAACTCGCACATCCACCCATTCAGCCATTTATTCATTTATTCTTTGCATTTGTAAAGCACACTAAACCCAAGGGCACCTAGGCGCTAGTTGCAGTACAGAAAAAATAGAGAGCAAATAACAATCCAGCAATTCTAGCACACATCCACCCATTCACTCAACACACTCCCATTCACTCATGCCTTCTCCCATGCATTCATATATGCGTTCAACTATCCATCCAATAACCCACAAGGCCCTCTATTAAATCACCACTCCAATACTGTCCTACAAGTGTTATACAGTCCAACAATTTATGATCAAAAGGTATTTTATTGAACTGCTAAAAGTACAGCAAATCTGCTGAAAAATGCAGGTATTGTCACTGGTGGCCCAGTTTCCCAGGACAAAATTACAGTTTTGCCTACGGCCCCTGGGATATGTAGGCGTGGGAGGGAGGGTGTGTGTGATAGATTACTGGCGGTATATCTTAAACTAGGATGTATACATATACATTCCTTGTAGAAAAACAAGTGCACTTCTTCATTGTATGCATACATCCTAAGGGCACGCAAAAGGTTAAAAGTATTGCACGCCTGGTCAGAACCTATGGGAAATGCCATTAAAGTTACATGAACTGTGCTAGCATGCACAGTACTTTCCCAGTAACAGTGTAGCCCTGCAGTGGAGTGCTAGGGCTGTCTCTTAGCAATAGCAGCCTTTTTGAGAAATGTTTGTAACTTCTAATGCTTCCCACCAGTGACCAGCAAAACTGCCCAGAGTGAGCAAAGGGGTGAGTGCGGTTGTGGAAGGTTGGTGCAGTTTGGCATGAGGCTTGTGCAGATGGGCCTTTAATCACCTTAACCCAAACAGGCCCACCACTTAAGAAGTAAGTACACGGTTGTACATAAAGCACAATTATTGTACAATTCTCCGGGTAGCAGTTAGATGGTGTTGCCGGACCAAACTAACCCAAGTCTCAACAAACCACATCAGTTCACATCTTTTATACAGTTTTGCAACAGTTGAAATACTCTGCAATACTTTATTGAAATCCACCCCACAGACATAATTGGACAAAACCCTCTTCAAAGAAATCCCATCTCTTCCCAATTCCTATGTTTTCATTGGCCAGTTTTATCTTAATAGTCATCTTCAGATCATTTCCATAGCACACCTCTTCTTAGGATTCGTCCGTAGTAGGTCAAGACATCAGCACATGGTTAAACATTGGTATTGAAACATAAGTCATTAATAGCAATAACTGGCCTAAGCCATTTAAACCTTAACTCTTGATTGGTACATGGCTCGCATGAATATGCTCCACGATATGAGGAAGGTTGGGTGAATGATTCCTTTTGAGTTAGTGATGCTATCTCATTCCCCAGAACACTGTTCCATTGAAACTTTCCAATCTTCAAAACTCCCACTTCGTTGCACAATTGAAACTCCTGAATAGACTTAGGAACTGGCTTTTCCTGTGTTTTACTACTGACCAAAATAAATAATGGAACTCCTTCTGTCACACTCTCAAGCATCAAGAGATTAAATCTAGTATCTACGATACATATCAGACCATTACAACTCATGGCTATTTTCTACAGCTGTACTTAACGGCAAAAGTTGAAGTTACTCATTCACCTGCCTTCTCCCTTCTGAAAATCTGGTAAAGTCTGTTTAAAAGCCAAAGTACATTTTGCAAAAAGGGTACCAACTACCATGTTTCTGATTCATTTGTGAGATTCATGAATTCACCATGTATTTGTATTATTGTACATGTATAATTTTACATTTGGTGGGTTGAACATCGTATCTTTCTGCACGCATGCAAGCTAATATGTATCAACTTCTAGACAACAGGAACGCTAAAGTAACATATCATTCCATAATTAACTGCACTTTGATACCTATGAAAATTCCAAAATGGCGCACAGCTCGCCACCACCCCCTTTTAACAATATGGTTCGCGCAACATGAACCCTCTCGTAATCACAGAGACCTTTCCTGACCACCCCAATAGGCTCTAAATCATTACATCTTTGCCATCTATACTTGTTTTTGCCCTAATGTTTCCTTGAGTGCCTATTAGTTAGGTAGGTACCACTTCCTATTTGTCAGAAGAGCAGATGGGGAAAGCCAACACACCATAAGGAATCTTTAGAGCTATGTACGACTGGAGGAACTTATGCACAGTACTCATGTGTTGGACAGTACGTATATGCTGTTCAAAATTAGTATTGAACTCCCAATTGCAGAATTTGTGGATTGCAGTGAACTCATAACTTGCCTAATGGACTCCTTGAAACTATTCTCAATGTTCTGTTGCACTGACTCATATTCCCTGATTGCCAAAGAGACATAGCTTCCCCTGGGTGTCTGTTCACTTATGCATTGGTGAGGAACACCTGCAGTCAAAGAGGAAATCCTGGGGAGACTTTTGATAACACAGGAGGGGCATCTTCAATTCAAAAGAAGGACAGTTTGGGTCATAAGTGAGGCAATTATGAAGCAAATTCAAGCGATCAGTAGAATAGGTGCTGCATAGGTAAGGTATTCGATTACATGTTTTTGTGTTGGTAACAGGAACATGTGTGGCATGTGGCAGGTGCACTATTTGTTTTGGGGTTTGTTGAATTCCGATTATGACCCTCTGACTGTGATCTTGTTCTTTGAGAATTCTCCTAATGTTAAACAAATGTAGCAGTGGTTTCTGAAAGAAAGAAGACTAAACCAGGAATACAGTTTAACACTTAATCACTTTTAAAAGATTGTCTGGGGATCCAAACTTCTGTTCACGCTCCCACCATAAGACTTGTCAGAATTTGGGGTTCACATCTCCACGTTAGTTCTGCCACTCTTATATAATGACAGGAACTTTGTTACCAAGTCCACGATTCAATGCTTCTGCTTTCACTTTTGTATCGTGCTATCTAATGTAATTCGGAACGTGGAATTCAAGTTCCAGCCATCATTTTGCTCCCAGAATCGTTTGCAAATGCAAGTGGGAACATCAAGTTCTGACACTGGGTTTCCTTTCCATTGCTTGCTCATTTTCACTAGGAACCTTTCCTCCTAGTTGTACAATGCAGCCTTTCTCTTTTCAATCACTTTTTCTAATTGTTATAGGAACTTTGTCTAAATGTTCTAATATGAACTGTTTCTCCTTTCAAACACTTTTAAAAATCGCTCTAGGAAGTCAACCTCCAAGTTCTGCCATGCTGTGTTTCTCCTTACCATCACATTCTGAAGAGGAATTCTCCTCAAACTTCCAGCATGCAGTGTTTCACCATTTCAATTACTTTCTCAAATGGCTCTAGCGCATTTTGCAGCTGTAACACTCATAGCAGCCCAATTGCTGTTATTTGTGTACGTATTTCATCTGTGCCCAACTACTTTTATATCAAAACAATGCATTATTGCTTTGGTCTAGAAGTCCAATTGCTGATATCTGCTAATATGCCTAGACAGCCATTTCTATAATCTGAAAATGTTTAACCTGTTCCATGCATATTGGCTGTGCAGCCTTGAAGATAAGGTTAACAGTTCTGATGGAAATAAACAGAGAAGAAAAAAGCCTGCATACAAAATCTTCGTGATGAACCAATTTGCAGCACAGTAGAATACGACAGCTGATGAGAATGGCGGTGAATATTTAAGCAGCAGTGGTGTAAGTATTGGATTTTGCATAGAAGGCAGCCGGAAGAGGAGCCCTAATACAGCCTCTTCCTTCAATTGCCCCTCTCAAGATACTCCGCTTGACCCCTCAGGCTAAACTACCCTATCAGGCTACCTCTGAGACAACAGGTTGGTAGTGCTAAGGACTATCATGATGGCAGGTATTTAGGACAAACTTAATAATGTTGTCCCCTAAAGGTACATATGGATGGACTGCCGCCAAGTCTGCATTGGCTACTACTTATTGGATTGATGTGGGTGCAGGGATGGTGGATTGGGACTACTAGGGAGATGTTATGACTTTGCTAATCACCAATGGTACTCACCCTTATCTTGAAAGATTAAAAGAATGTTGAGGCTTAATACCACATAATAGAAATATGCCAGCCATGAGTACTGAAATACAAGTACACTTTATTTTAGCAGAACAGCTGTCTGGCTTTCAACACCCCACAATGTGTGCAGGTAGACACCGTGAGATGAGAGAGTGCTGGACATTTAAAAAACATTAGTACTTATACAGTTTCTCACAATCCCGGACACATCGTCCAGCCCCTGTTCGTGTAACACATTTACCTAGGGTACATAGCCTTTCCACATAACTAATACATGTTCAAACATTCATTGAATAGTTTGTTGGTTTCTGGTTAACACTTCATATGTTTTTCAGACATTGGGCACAAAGGTAACAGTCCTTATTTCATTTACTTATATTTGTCTACCATTTGTTCTTAAGTTTAAAATCAGCTTAGTTTCAAGGAGCGAAAACAAAGATTTCTGCAAAAGCACATGTTCAGCTATTCATCATTCTGTTTCGCTATTTGAATGGGGAAGACACTGTTGGCACAGATGGCACCTAAATTACTGATTAGCACAGCTCTTGTTTAGCTCCTAGGTTTCCTTAGTGCAGGACAAACAATACAGCTTAGCAGCTTCAGCATGTTTATTTACGTTGACACAGTACAGTGTTCATTTTGCTCTGCTGGAGCCGAAAACACAAATTCTAACAGGGGACAGAAAGAAGGAGTTAATCAAAATGACGGATAACTTAAAATGGCGGCATAATCAGCCTATTTCAGGTTAATTCAAATGCGATTTACAGTGTGATGCAAATCTGCTTAGGCCAATGTTTACTTTCAGACGTTATTCATGCACAATATACTTTTACAATCTGGTGCAGAAAGGGGATCCCATCGCTCTACTGATTTGTGAACTCATAAGAATAGGGGTTGGAGTCCACTCTTCCCACCGCAGAGTATGCAACTGACTTGGAGGGATCCTTTGATATTGCTGCCAGCCAGACCAATGACCCCGTCCTTTGGAATGTATTAGAATACTAGCCATTCCCGTCAAAACATACCCGTTCTTGCCTATCTTGAAAGGTCAATATCAGTTGGTAATTCATAGGGTCACTTTTGTCCCCCTTCTTAAATATCGGAATTACCATCCATCGCTTCCAGGAAGGAGGCGTAGGTCCTTGTAACTTATTAATGGTAATTGAAAAGGCTAAATGGATAGGTAACTGTCTTCTTTTGTATTTGAAAGGCATATTTGTATCAGATGGAATGAGAGATATGTGCGGTATAAGAACAGTATCTAAGTTCCATCTATTACACAGGCCTCTATGATGTGTCTTTGTAGACGCGTAATTGTCAACCTTGTTCCATTGCAGAGTCCCTGTGATGGCATATGATTGCGTAGTAGCATAATTACAGCACCTACTGTCAGTTTTAGATCATGAGGAGGCCTTCGTTCTACAGAGTTTCACACTTTAGAGACTGAAACAGTGAGCCAGTAATTACCTGATCATTGACACTGAATCCGCCTCGCCCTGTGTGAAGAGAAGTGGGAGTGGAAAGAAGTAACCTGAAATTATTCCGAATATTTGATATAATGGAAGGTGAACGTGACCACGTAGAACCGTGCTCATTCTGTTTGTCAAAATGATAGCTGTTGTTGAATTGGAAGGGCACACAGAGGTGCACTTTGTCATTTGGACAGCACAGGGCAACCTAATACTCATAAATGGCAACAGCTGAGTACGGAAACATCATAATAGCTGTTGTGAAATTGGAAGGGCACATAGAGATGCATTTTGCCATTTGGACAGCACAGGGCAACCTAACACCGATGCATTGCATCAGCTGAGTACGGAAACATACCTAAGTATTTTATATATTCATTGAAAACACTTTGTTAAAGGGACGTTATGGTTACAAGTAAAACCAAAAAACCTCAGAAATTTGCCAGATATGGTAAGCTAAGCAGCCATAACTTGCACCACCACCGTGCACTTCTAAGACTAACACCCAGGACATCAAAGTTTACATCACAAATGTCATTGATGATATCACTGATGACATCACTTATCTGGGCCATTTGTTTTTGTTCACTGACATATCTAGGCGAGGTGGTTTTGTTCACTGACAGTCAGAGTATTAACATCAAAAGGTGCTATATATCTAGACGTTAACCTTGTCATATGTTCTTAAAGTATTTTCCTTAGGGTTTGGTTTTAGCTCATGGTGCACGTACATGGGTCAATAAGCCGGCATCAAACACACAATTCATTTGTATACATGAAGATAAAGGGGCCGATTCATGGAACAAATGTTTGCCAAAAATCGTGGCACAATCTGGCGCAAGCGTGAAAAAGCAACTGCACGTGCACGCGTGTGATACATGGAAGGCCCTGCGCGTGTTTTTCCTGGGATGTGTGCCAAATCCTTGCAGGGCGCACACGTGCACACACGTCATTGCAACATTCAGAACGCTGTGCGCGATGCGCACAAAGTCAGCACACACAACAAAAAGGGGGTGGAACACAGGGCGGAACACGCGGAATGGGGAACAATGCATGAAAAAGAAGGCGTAACTGGGGAAGTACTGCAGGCAAATACATGGAACGCCCACACGCACGTGAACTACATATATTCATAGAATCGAATAGGGGAAACCTGCGCACGGCCAAAGACATGCACAGACCTAAACACGTACGCCACAGGAAGGCAGGTGGCAGCGTCCCTGAACATTACAAAAGTGCACGCAAACAACAAACACGTATACACAGCTTCAATGAATGCCCCATTCTGTGGCCCCCTAGGAGAAATGACGTGTCATGAAATGCTCAGGCATTCCAAAAAAGCAAGAAAAAGATATATGCGACCCCTGTAGCCCACGTGCGTGTAAAAAAACACACGCAGTACGCTGTGGCAGCCAGGAACACAAAAAATGCGTACGTGATCAACACTCAGGCTAGTATGCCCGAAAAAAGGGGTACGTGACTAACAGAGACACCCGCAATAGGAAAAATAGCATGTGCGACTCACCGTCTGCTTTGCGTGTAGAAGAAGAACGCGTAGCCAACACCCACGCCAAAAGAAGAAGTATGCACTGTAGCCGCTGTGAAGTAATCGTGTGTGAACCCCAACGTCTGGAAAACACACGCACCGCTTGCCACGAAAAGCACGTACAGAGCGATGGAAACCCACGTGGGACCTTCAACCCGTGCCAGGGAAACACCCGCGCACACGTTACATCACCTATGCGCTTACATGCCTGCAGGCAGCCCATCCACCATGACCATGCCCCGCAGGAAACCCATCACCCAGTCCATGCCCCGCAGGCAGCCCATCACCCTAGTCCATACCCCGCAGGCAGCCCAACCACCATGACCATGCCCTGTAGACAGCCCATCACCCCAGTCCATACCCGCAGGTAGCCCATCCGCCCTAGGCATGCTCCGCAAGCAGCCCACTCCACAGAGGGGACTTTTTCCATGTGTTTTCGTTGGCGCAAGCGGGGTACGTGTATTTTGAGGGGTGCGCGGGGAGTTTTACATGCGTTTTCGCTAGTGCGAGTGGGGTACGTGTATTCTGAGGGGTGCGCGGGGAGTTTTCCATGTGTTTTCACAGGCGCGAGCGGGGTACGTGTATTCCGAGGGGTGCGCGGGGAGTTTTACATGCATTTTCGCTAGCGCAAGCGGGGTACGTGTATTCCGAGGGGTGCTTGGGGAGTTTTCCAAGCGTTTTTGCTGGCGGGAGCAGGTTACGTGTATTCTGAGGGGTGCGCGGGGAGTTTTACACACGTTTTCGCTAGCGCGAGCTGGGTACATGTATTCCGAGGGGTGCGCGGGGAGTTTTACAGGCATTTTCGCTAGCGCGAGCGGGGTACATGTATTCCAAAGGGTGTGCGGGGAATTTTCCATGTGTTTTCGCTGACGCGAGCAGGGTACGTGTATTCCGAGGTGTGCGGGGGAGTTTTCCATGCATTTTCATGCCTGGGGGGCTGTATGCTGGTCCCCTGGCTTTTGCGCCATGTAGGGGATTTGTGCAATGTTCTTGGCGCATGTGGCGGGGTTGGGGGTGTAACTGGTGCAACCGAGGGGTCGCTGCGCCACTCTGCGCCACGGCTGGTTATGGATGTTGAAGTCCATGAATACGCTGTGCGCTGAAATGGGTTTTGGCACACGCGGCTGGTGCAGACTGCCGCACGCGCACTCTGTGCGCCAGCCGCGTGCGCCACTTGTGAGCCGAATACTATGAATTGCCGCCAAAAAGTAATGTTATTAACATTTTCTGATGATGCTGTTTCTTGCTTCCTTACTTTAGTTTCCCTGCATGTGCCTCTGATTTGTATGCATTGTGGGTCTTCATATGTATTGGTTGTACTAGCACAAGTGTGTAGTAAGTCTTGAATTGTTATCTGGTTATTACATGTTTAACATTACTCAAAACTCTGATATGGAAGTATTCATTATTTTACTATCCAAAATTACAAGATTATAAATATTGTACTTCTATGGTGCATGTTTCAGCCATTGCCTATATTTATGTATGATTAGGTTCCTGTATTGACAACAACCCTCCAATACAATGCTTTTTAGATGAGTAAATTCTTTAATAGATTAAGTAGTTCTTGATAGGTCTCCCGATCCCCGCTGACATCTTGTTACCAACATTATAAACACAACCTCTTGTAGGGACTTTTCATCAAAATGTATTGCCCATGTGATGTCATCAGTGATGTCATCAATGACATTTGTGATGTCATCTTTGATGTCCTTGGTGTTAGTCTTAGCAGTGCACGGTGGTGGCATGAGTTATGGTTGTTTAGCTTACTATAACTGGCGAATTTCTTAGGTTTTTTTGGTCTTACTTGTAACCATAACGTCCCTTTAACAAAGTTTTTTCATTGAATTTCATAGGTTTTTATTAGTGCAACTTTACCATAACGTCCCTTAAACAAAGGTTTTTCAGTGAATTTGATAGGTTTTTATTTGTGCAACTTAACCATAACGTCCTTTCAACAAAGTTTTTTCATTGAATTTCATGGGATTTTACCAGTGCTTACCATTTTCCGACAACTTACTAATATCATACTTACCCCCAATATATCAACATTTTTGTCCAATTTACAAAGGTCCACCTTCTAGCATCATTTTTAACACTTCTATACACTTTTAGCAATTTATTCAACTGTTTTTGCATTCGTCAACGACTGCGAAGGTCTGACATCATCACAGACCTTCCAGACTGTGCCACGTTACCATGCCCTTGTGCGTGGCATGATGACGTGTCCGTGAGCGCATCTGCACTTCGCGTTCGGGTCTGTGCTTCGAGGACAGTTCGGAACTGCATTTTATACTGATCTAGGAACTTTCAAGCTCAAAATGTACCCTTGCACAGCTCCTACACCTATACTTACTCATTATCCATTAACAATCTAGTACAAAGCACATAATTGGAAGAATATTAGCAAAACTACTTTTTATCTTAAAAATGGCATCATCTATTGCCATCCCTCCTGCCCAAGAGCCACCACCACCACCAGCTGAAGGACCTACACAACAGAAAAAGCACAGTACTTCCAAAGACAATGAAGAGGACGAAGAAGATGAGGTAGAGGAAGTGCCTACCTCTAGCACCCAGAGAGAATCATGGGTATGGCAGTTCTTTACCACTGTTGGGAGTGTACCAAAGGATAAAGCTACCAAAGTGAAATGCACTGAGTGCAACTTTGTACTCAGTCGCTGACTACCTGGACAGTACTCCTACGGGACCACCTCCATGCGCCGCCACACCAAATCCAACCACTGCAACGCTCTCAGAAAGGTTGTTCCTTTCTTAGCAAGTAGTAGGCTGTCTTCCTCTGCCTCATCCTCCTCAACCAATACTGTAACCACACAGCCTACTTCTGTGGGACACAAAATCCCACCAGCCAGCTTGCAAGCAATAAAAGAGGCTGTTGATCCATATCTTTCGAAGACAACAGTCCTCTGTATATAATGCAACACACCACTCTCCAGGTGGAAGCAATTTCGAAGTACTTTTGAAGCTGTAATCAAGGAGCATGAGAAACACTGCCCCCTACCATAGAAGTAAGAGACGCGCAATATCTTCCCCTGTCCACCTGCCCCTCCATATTAGTGCTTGGTGCCTCTTCCCTCATTTCCCTCCCCACCTTACGTTCTAACCTCTCCTGCAAAAAAGAAAACATCAAAAAAAAAAAGGAAGTGTCCTTCAGGTAACACCTTTCATAGTAAAAAAAATATAACTATAAAAAAATCTTATAGACTCCATCTACTTTACATTTCTCAATAAAGTACATAGACTCAATAAGATTTTCCAACACTTCCATTAGCATTTAGTGTAATGCTAATGGAAATAATGTGGCGTTCATCCCCTGTTCCAGGGACTGGAACGGGGATAAGGGCCCTGGCAGCCCAAGTTATCGGCCCAAGCGAATCGAGGGTGGATAATGAGGGCTCCGGACCGTTATCCCCTGTTCCAGCCCCTGCAATGGGGGATGAAGGCTGTTAGCACCTGGGTTCCCAAAGCAGAAACCTGGGGTGCTGAAAAAAAGGATTTTTCCCTCTACACCGGGACGCCTGTGGCTTCCTGCTGTAGGAAGGAAAATCCTTTTCCAAGATGGCCACTATGGAAAGGGAAGGGGGGACTCCGTACAGAGCCCCTCTTCCCTTTCCATGGCAGCCTGCAGAAGGCGAAGAGAGAACCCTATGACCATATTACCACGAGCACATTTTTTTCCCATTCAAACCTACCCCACTATCGAATACCTTTACCACATAGCTGGTCGCAGCTGGACATGGCCACTTTAACCCCATTTGTCATCCCTCGTGGTCATGGCCAGTAGCCAGATTGTCCGGGTCATGACTTATGCCATGACGCGGACAATCTGGCCACTGCCCATGGCCACAGGCTATACCTCAGTCACCAAAGGTATATCACTATTTTTTGTACCTACATTATGACACTTGTCAAAAAAATAAAACACGGACACATTTGCAAAACCATGCTTTAAGCTCCTTGCCAATGCTCCTTACATGAGTTTGCTAAAAATTTGCCGATGTTTTCTTTTTTCAAAAGTGTCAAAATGTATGTACATACAATAGTCATATAACTAAGCCCCCACTTGACAAAATCCATTCAGACTTTACACAAACATTCAAGGTTGGGTCTATAATCATTCTGAAAACATGCGTCTGCATTCATCAAACAGAAACAAAGTAATAAGCCATCTAAAAATGTTGAGACCCCCATCTAATTTAGCCCCCTCTTGACATAAACTCACAAAAACATGTATATCTAGATCTAAAATCTTTTTGCAAACTTTTGTGTAGATTTGCCAAATGGCACTACATTTATAAGCCTTTACAATATTTTGGGATCCCCCCTCTAATTTTGCCCCCTCTTAACAGAATCCCACCAAACATTGCAAAAATATTTAGATCTAGATTCAAAATCATTTTGCTTGCTAACTTTTGTGCAGATTTGTCAAATGGCACTACATTTATAAGCCTTTACAATATCTTGGGTCCCCCCCTCTAGTTTTCTTCCCTCTTGACAAAACAGCTCCATTCAAGACCATTCAGGATCAGGTTTAGAATAAAATTCAAAAATTTCATGCAGTTTCATTGAGTGGCACCAAAGTTATAAGCCATCCAAAACTGCTTTTCACCAACCCTTTAATGCAGAAATAGGCATAGATGCCCCCGAACATCTGAAGTGTTCGCGAACATCAAAGGACTGTACCCAAACATCCGGACTGTTCGCAGACTTTGGATTGTTTGATAAGATTGACAAGTGCAATGTTGTGTTTTTTAATATGTTTTTACCACGATATTCGCAGACACAGGTGGCTGTCAGCGAATCCAACATGGTGGGCATTTCCAAAAATCTGACACACTTCACGCTTTTCACCATCCAATCAGTGGGCACGTCCGATGTCTGTGGACATCACGTAGTCCTCTAGGCCGATCGGATGCCGGTCCGCAGACCGAACAGGGATGTGAGTCAGCGGACCGAACCCAGATATCACTAATTTTATTTGACCTACTTTTGGGACATTTTAAAAAGATCTACTGGATGAATTTACACAGAATTTACGAAAGAACGCTTTCCGGACCAAGCCGCCGCTCCTGCCGCAAATTTGGTGAACATCAGTCCAGCTGTTTGGGCTGTAGACGTGAGCACATTTTTTTTCCATTGCGTGTATGGAACAAACTGAGATTTTGGGACTCCCCCTACAATTTTGCCCTCCTTGATGAAGCCTCACCAAACTTGCCAGACAAATTCAGATGGGGCCATATGCTTTTTTTGCAAAGTTTGGTAAGGATCCGTCCAGGGGGAGCAAAGTTATAAGCGTCCCAAAAAGTGCTCTTCATAAGAGTTGAGCAGCTTAACCATCACTACAGAGCCGCTACCAGAGGCCCTGTAATAGATATATATATTATAGGGCAGCAGTTGCTGCCCTATAGTTGAGCCAAACTCCCATAGGAACCCCTCAAAATTCTATCATTAATACATTTTAATTCGAGTAACATATTTTACCAAAATTTTGAAAAGTGATTATGGCCTCACATCCCCCTCCATCCCCGAGACTGCAAAGTTTCAAAAATATTATTAAGAAGACAACACATTTTTTTTCAAAAGTGCGTCCTGCTTCCCTTTCATTTTCCGGTAGACAGACAAGGTCAATTTCTGGCAAAGCGCGCAGCCCAACCGCTGGATGGATTTGGACCAGGTCTGAAACAACTTGGGCACAAAGCATTGACTTGCGATCAATGCGTGGTTTGCGGTTATTCTGTGCCGTGGTCATTTAAATATTTTACAAAGAAGTGGGTGCCCAGTCTCACAAATAGATAGCTATATCTCAGGGATTTACCCCATAACTGGTGTTTTAATAAATGAAACAGCTGCCATCTTGTTTTCCTCTCGATTCAAGAGATAACCGTGGCTATTGCCGATGATATGGGAAAATGAAAGGCAGGAAAAAAGCTGTATGCAGGTAAAAAAAACATGCAAATGCCATCAGGCTAGAGGCGCGAAGGGGGGTGGCTAGCAGGCACCATGTGAAATTTGGGAGTTGATAGGGTTCTAGGGACTGAGTTAACACAAAGCTTTCTGTAGCCTCAGCTACAGCCGCGAATAGCTGACATCTCAAAGCAAACTGTGTCACAGAAACAACTTGTGTTGTGGGGGGAAACGGAGAGGGCAGGGGAGGTGAGGAGGCCATCTGGGGAGTGGGCACAGATGAGGGCGTGGTTGGTGAGGGCCTGGGGGATCAGGAAAGCATTTTATTCGGACAGTTTTTCTGATATTCGTGGCTATAAAGGACTTCAGATAGCCGCAGGTATGGGCAGTTCAGTACCCGCGGTTACAGTTTATTTCTTTGAAAGATATTTTTACAGCTATTGTGATGTCGAGGGTGAAAAATCACTGGCCATGGCCTTTTGGCCATTGACACGATTGCCATCCAGGTCTCCCATTCATGCAGTAACCAGAACAGAACCTGCTTAGCTTCAAAGTGAAAAAAAAGGGCCAGACTCCTCAGGCCATGTTGCCCAGGAAAGGAGCAAACATTACAAGAGAACTTAGAGAAACTTGCCGGCCCTTTCCTTGCTTCATAGCTAAGCAGGGTCAGTGCTGCTTTAAAGATAAACAGGGTCAGTCCCGGTCATTGCATAGATGGGTGACCGAATGGGCATCCAAATTATTCTTTTTTTAAAATTATGCTACTGTCAGTCCATGAAAGTTTTGCAATCAGAGACCATTTTTTGCCATTTGCTGAATTGCATTCTGATATTTGTAGTGTCCCAGTCAATAATAAATTTAAAAAATATATATTTTTACATCAAATGTGGGTTTTCCATCCCTGCCGTAACTGGTTAAAACCCTGCTTAGCTTCAAAGCGAGAAAGGGGTCAGCTGCCTGAGGCCATGTTGCCTAATAAATGAGCCCACCTTGCAAGACGACTTAGAGAAACGTGGCCTAAAGGGACTGGATCCTTACTCGCTTTGAAACTAGGCAGCGTTGTTCCCGGTTACTGCATGGATGGGAGACAGCCCACAGTCCTGAATGCCATGTGTTTTCTTAGTTTTAAATATCTCATAACACATGGTATCCACATTATTTTTTTTTTAAACCGTGCTACTGTCAGTCCTTGAAATTTTTGCACTCAGAGACCATCTGTTTGCCTTTTGCTGTATTGCATTCTGGTATTTGTAGTCTCAAAGTCAAGATGGGGGGAATAATGCCGCAATTTTACATGTTTTGCCTAACATAGGTCCATAAGGATTTATATATTTGAGTGATACTATGGTGTGTGTAATGTTCAAGTTATTTTTATAAGGCAGACTATTGTTGAAAGCCAGACATGGGGGTGTTGAGGGTAAATGATGGTAGGGCAAGTAAGTCAGGAGTATTTGCCCACGATGTGGCAAGAGCGTTTGTAATCCTGGACAGTTAGTTTCCCCTAATTGTGGCTGCTTTTTAGGGCACAAGTAAAGGACACATGTGAGTGGACAGCGTAATTTTTCTTCACAAGGCTGACGCAACACATGCTTTTTTTTAGGTTGGCAAGCTTGCTGAAGTATTTGGCTACCAAGACTTTAAACAGGTTGTCATGTTCCCAGTGCAGATGCTTAGTCACAAGCACTTGTTTCGTATTGGGATTTTGTTTGCATTGGAATATTTCCTGACATATTGCTGGGTTTAAAAGGTGAGCACATTGTATACTTTGCCATCATATGTATTGGAACATTTCCTCTGTCAGGTTATTTTTCTGGTGTTCATTACTTTTTTAAAAGTCCATTGCTATTTTGTCTTGCACACTTTCTTCTAAGGTAAAGCTCAAGTGAACTACATTTGTATATTTCACTTTTAGATATATGTTCACTTACTGTGCGTATATTCATGGGTGTCGCTTTTGATTTTCGCTATGGGTGCAGAAAGTAACTGGGCATATATTATTCTTGCAGCCGGTCATTTTTTCCAGTTTCCGTGCTGCTTAGTTGTGGTTAGTTAAGGTTGTGCGATGTATCACTACAGTCACCAAGAGAACAGCCATAAAACAAGGGGCTTGGGGCACGCTGCTTAACCAAAGTGTGTAGTCCATGGAAAATAATTGAATTTCCCTGCGCATTGCCTAAAAACATTGTGAGTTTTCAAAGCCTGCAATTTTCTATACATAACAATATGGTCTGGTATCGTTTTAAACGTTAAGGACGTTAAGGTGAAAACTTAATGGAACAAAACCCCTGAAATTCAGCTAAAGCCTCCTAAACTTCATACCCCCTGTTGCACAGCCTATGACCACAATGATGACATTATAAATCACATCACTGATGCCATCACTGGTTACAACACTGATTACGTTGTATATAACTGACTACATCAATATTGGAATTAGACATAACATAATTTATAAGTTAGCTCAGGAAAACTTTGATTACCTTAATAACAATTTAGGCCATGGACTTGGCCATGACAAAGGCTGGAGTCCCTGGCCAGCACCAAAGGCCATAGCTAGTCATCGATTAGTGTTCAAAAATAGCAATTTGCATGGTTAAAAGCCATGCCTAATAGCCCATCAATGTTTTAAAATATACAGTGGGCAACATTGTAAACTGTAGTCAGTGGCCATGGCTAAAGGCCATAGCTAGTGTCAATTAATATGTTAGAATACACAGGCGGCACAACCAAAGGCCGTGGCCACTGGCTATTATTGTGTTGAAGACTATGGTTAGTGGCTGGTTAGTGTATATAATATATAGTGGGCATGGCCGAAGGCCATAGCGAGTGGCTGGTTAGTGTTGTAGAATACACAGTGGGCACGGCCAAAGTCCATCACTTATTGCATTTTATTATTTTAAAATATACAGTGGACATGGCCAAAAGATGTACAAACTGCTCAAGGTCAAAGGCCATGGCTAGTGGCCCATTTATATGTTAGAATATATAGTGGGCACAGCCAAAGATTGTGGCCACTGGCCAGTATTGTGCTAAAGTCCATGGCTAGTGCCTGATGAGTGTATTTAAAAAACAGCGGACACAGTTGAAGTTGTATCCACTGGTAAAGGCCAAAATCTATGGTTGGTAGGCTGTTAGAGTTTTTACTCAGTGCACATGTGTGAAGGATCTCTTCAAGAGAGTGAATCTTCAGCAACAGACACCACAATCTTGGAAATCCGCGGTGATTGTCCCTATATTCAAAAAGGGGGACAGAACATGCCCTAAAAATTATCGGCCTATCGCCTTGCTTGACGTCTTGGGGAAGGTGTACGTGACCATATTGCAGCACAAGTTAGTTAAATGGGCAACTCAATCAAAACATGTAGATGTAAGACAAACTGGTTTCGTCAAGCAGGTTGGCTGCTCGTTGAATTTATTATTGTTGAATCTACTTAAAACGGATGCAATTAGAACTCAAACCGTGGTTTACCTTGCTTTCATTGACTTTTCCCATGCATTTGACACAATATATCGTGCACGTCTATGGAACAAAATGAATGGATGGGGCTACCCGAAAGATCTAGTTGCCGCAATAAAAGAACTGCATACAGGAACCTCAATCAGGGTTCGTCTGGACCAAACGGGTACGCTGTCTCAACCAATTAACACTTTCAAGGGGGTTAAGCAAGGCTGCCCGCTAGCGGCGGCGATATTTGGCCTGTTTATTTCTGACATTGGGAATTCCATTGAGGGGTTAAACATCTTTCCTCCAAAGATGCATAAATCCCGGCTAAGTTGGCTGCTTTATGCAGACGATCTCATATTGCTGGACTTAACACCCATTGGATTACAGAGGAAAATCAATGCAATCCAGCAATATGTGGTTGAAAACCACCTGTTTATTAACACAAAGAAGTGTGAAATATTGTTTTTTAAAGATCTGAAAAGTGGCAAAACAAAGCTTGCAAAAACTCTAACATGGTCATTGAATCAAGAAAAACTGATGATCTCGCCTAGTGTGAAATATCTTGGAATGATGATCAGTTCCAGCCTCAATGACGAACCATGGATAATTGAGTCTAAACGTAAATGCAAACAATTGGCGTGTCAAGCGCAGGTGATAAACAATAAATATGGGACATTTTCTCTGAAGGCAGCTTTACGATTCTACGAGCAAAAGGTTATAGCTATACTAACGTATGGGGAAGAAAATGCATTGGGCTGTACATGGGAGCTACGGTCTACTCTTGAGAATATCTTTTGGTCCAAAGTTCTCAATTTACCAAAAGGAACAGCTACAACTTCCATAAGATATGAACTATCATTAATTTCAATCCACGCGAGAGTTTGTTGGAATTTGTTATCACCCTACTGCAAAACAAAAACATGCGAACAAATTCCACAATTTGGAGTTCTCCACGGTGTGATTTCTTCCGGACCGGAGGTCTTGTCAATGTGGATGAAACGCTGTGAAGTTTTAATGTTCGAGTATAACATCAAGCCTGAGACTCTCCAAGGGAATCCGAATGCAGCAAAAACAAAAATTTGGCATGAGGATTGGGAATCAACATGCTCCAAAAGATTGTCCTCTAAATCAATGGGTGAGGCTCCACTCGAAGCTCGGGCGTACAACAGCATACAAAAATACATCGAATTATTTCCTGATCCACATGCCCGCAGACTGTTCATGTGTTTTAGGCTAAATGGGTTTAAAACCAAAGTGCGGTTACGGGCATGGTCAACATACGCAAATCTGGATCCGATGTGTCATTGTTGTTCGCAAGTACCTGAAACTTTGAAACATTTGGTGCTATTCTGCGTTGGGCTAAGAACAGAAAGAACTCGTCTTTTGGGCCCTTGGAGTGACTCCCACCCGTCGCTGGATGCTGAAGACTGGTGGCAACAAATGTTTAATGGGAGAGACATGAAAATAGTCTTGCCTTTAACACATTTTTTAGCAATGATTGAAAACCGATTGTTGATCCCAAATGTACCTGTAAACAATTGAGGACGTGTAATATTCCTTGGTGTATTGAGAAACCCCTTCTTTAACGTGATGAGTTAAAGTGAAATGGATGAATGTTTTGTTTGTTTTGTAATGTTCTATGTATTTTAAAGGTTTGATTGTAAACCAATAAAATAAAAAAAATAAATTAAAAAATAAATAAATATGTATATATATATATACACATATATATATATTCACTACAAAAAAAACTTTGTTAAGGGGATGTTATGGTTAAGTTGCCCTACCAAAAACCTGTGCACTTCGCTACAAAAAACGTTTCAACCTCCCCATTATGCTTCAAGGTAAAACCGAAAAACCCCTGAAATTCGCCAGTTATGGTAGAGTAAGCCGCCATACCTGCCATCTCCGCTATGCACTGCTAACACTAACACCCAGAACATGAAAGATGGCATCTCAAATGTCATTGCTGACATCACTGACGACATCACATGGTTAGGCCCTTTGTTTACGTTCATTGCCATTTACATATATGTACATTCAGTAAAAAAACTTTGTTAAAGGGATGTTACACATCACAGTGAAACCAAAAAACACTGCACATTCCCTAATTATAGTAAGCTAAGCAACCATAACTCACACCACCTATGTGCATTGCTAACACTAACACCCAGGACCTCAAAGATGATATCACAAATGTCATTGATGACATCACGGATGACATCACATGTGCATTTAATTTTCACGCTGCTACGACAACCATGAAGCGACACCTCACTTCGTTCCACAGTAAGGACATTCACAAGGTGGTGCCATATGAAGAGCGTAGTCGATTGAGTTCCTCCACAGCATTCTTAGTGTCCGATCCTCTCACCACAAGAGACACTCCTGTGGGGGAGTGGCTCCCTCCAGCTGCCTCACAAGCCATTCGCAATGCTGTTGACCCTTACCTTTCAAAGGTGACAATAGTGTGTATGTATTGTGATGCAGTACTCTGCAGGGGGGAGAGTTTTCGAAGTGCTTTTGAGGCTACGGTCACGGAGCACCAGAAGATCTGCTCCTTACCTAAGTGAAGCTTACCCTATATCTTTCTATGTGCACTTGCAATTTCTTATCCCTGTGGTTGGTGTCCCTTCCTTACCCTCCTTTGTCCTCCTGTCCTAGTGTGTTGTGTGGCTAAAAGCAGGAAAGTGGAAAACAACAAAAATAAAAAAAAATGGCTCTTTTCAGAGCCGCCTTTCTCAGTTTAACAATATAACTATCAAGTGACCGATGTAGGCCTCCGCGCATTCGTGAAAAGGTTCGCGGACAGTCGTAGGACACACAAAAAAGGAGGGTGCAAGCGGAGCAAACCCAATGAAGTGGACGCTGGGAGTAAGTGGTGGCTCTGAAAAGAGCCTTTCAGTGGTGTGTTGTGTGGGTCAAAAACTGTGGATTGGAGAAAACGGATTGTCACATAGGTTATTGTGAATGCAAAAGAGGTTGCAATGCATTTTGTACATTGCGAAGAAAAATCTGATTGCCAGCATATGTGAGATGGACTCCATCTCTGCGGAAAATGAAAGAGCTGCGAAACAAAATGTTTTCATTGTGGAATGAGGACATGCCAACATCTCTTAGAACGGCACAAACAGCCTTATTCACATTGCGTCTCGCTTTCTCCATTTGTGGACCAAATGCAGAAGAACACAGCCATCTTTGTCTTTGTGCAATACGGGAAAAAAGTATTTGACAATTTGGAAACATGTCCATGACCTTCGCAAGTCCTTCCTTCATTGCAAATTGCAAAGAAATTCCAGAGACATGGCCTAAACTGTTGCCTCCGCAATGAATGATAAGTATATCTGGAGGACGCTCTGTCAGTAAAGTAACACAGACAGGTACCAAGCCCAGCCACCTCATTCCACACACGCCATGCCAGTGAACTTCCACATGAGGAAATCCGAGATCTGCAGATAGACGGCAGCTTTCTGCATGCACCTTCAACCAATGTATACATGAGTCTCCCAAAATCCAGATAATCTGTTTTCGAGTACGCAGAGCCATGGCTGTGTGGTCTCCTGTCAGGGAGAAGACAGTCTTACTGAATCTCGTTGTTCAGAACACAAATACTGAACTTTATTGACCAATCCCTAGCTCCGCTCATTCGCATTTGCATGCGTTTCCACCCCAGAATGAAACGCAGCCTGCAAACTACCGCCATATCCGCGGACATGTATGGGATCAGAGCGTGACGACGGTACATTATAGTATTATTCCCCTTTTTCCCCTTTAAGGTGGGCTCTGAAAAGAGTCGTTTTTTTTGTTTTTGGCTAGATGTCTTACAGACATCTGTTATTTTGTTTATTTTTTTGTATTATTTGTGATTACTGTACTGCGACAACCATTACAGAACCTTCTCTAAAGCAAGCCTTACATTCCAAAAGAACATTGCATTTCCCAAAGATGAGAGCGCAACACCATCTGCCTCAAAATAATCTGCATTACTTGGAACAATGTTATCGTGGCTGCAGAAAAACATACCAGCTCGTAACATGAAAGAATGCACGCCGCGATTGATGATACACCTCCCAATACTTGTTGTCCCATTTTACTCTAGGGAGTAAACCAGAAAAAATTACTTTTGTTGTTGGGAAGATGTTCATGAGTGCTTCAACCAACTGTCACAAATCTGCCAACAAAGTACGTGAATTCACGTAGCCCAAATGGCAAGCACCGTAGTGCAAAATTACCACATGTGGAGTGGTCATCGTACGCATGTCTCTGCAAACTTGCAGAATTGCCGCAGCATTGGCATCAGTGTCAGAGCTCCACACCACCTCCATTCCTCTCACATCGAAATGGTGTGCCACATGCCTACTCTCGGCATAGTGTTGGAAGCTTATGGACAAAAATGTCTCTAAGCACCAAAACCCTGACCCTCTCCACCTCTGCCATCTTCAGTATACGCACCGTCTTTCGACACAAAAGAATAATGTGAACATCTGATTGGCTGATGCCTACAGTTCCCTTTCCCGCGGACAATCGTTGCCTATGTGCGGCACGTAGCCCTTACCCAGTCCTTCTACCCTTTCCACATCGGTAGCAAATCGAGTCCCTCATTGGACACAACTAAGCAGTCACACAACCATCCACCAATCACATTTAACATTGCTAAATCTAACTCCTTCACCAACATTGTACACTTCAAATGTACTGTCAATGACTCTGACTGCAAGTCGCATATCATTGCAAAGCACCTACTTCACAAACTACTGTGCAAGTGTTGCGGATTTCTATGGGCAGCTCCATGCATGCCCACATGCATGAGTATAGAGTACAGGTACGCATATTTTAATCAGAGAATATGTGCAACCCTTATGATGTTATTTAAATAAATTAATGCCGCTAAATGCGCATACGCAATACATACCAACGCTCCCCCTTTAAGTGTAAGATGTCCGATTGATCATTGACAAACCGCACGAGTTCTTAATGTCTTCCGTATAACCTATACATATGTTACAAGCATGCCTATTTTTGGCGAAACTGGATTTTGCATTCCAAAATGTCAGATTAGTGTACTGTGTACGGCCTACAGTAATGGTACTTTCAATGTGTTGGTATGAGAAAAATAAGCGCTCCCGATTGCTGTGGTGACATCTCCCTCTGAGGGTCTTCCGATGTGTCGGCATCGTGCTTATAATTTGGAAGTAGAACATTTTTTCACATCTACTATTATGCCCTATCGCATACAAACCTCTCTCCTATAGATAGTATACCTTTTAAAAAACAAGGCATTACCATAACCTTAAAATTGTTCTCAATTCAGAAGCACTTGCAAGTAACATATTGCAAGTAACATACAGAAGCTGCACAGAGTGAAGTGCACACTTGCACCGGGTTGAAATATGAAAGGAGAATGCTCTGACGAAAGATGTACAATTAATGTGTGCAGTATCATCACTGCGGTAACACACAAAGTAATTAATGTTTTTTTTTCAATTGCAGTGAAGACTACTCTCCTGAGAATGAACAGCATCTACACTGCAAACGACATATCCGAAGAAACCTGGTAATTTCGCAAAAAAAAGTAATCACAGTACTAACTTTATATTGTAACTATTCCTCAAAGAGGCTGAGTGAGTTATTTATTTAATTTGTACACCAAAGCAAACATTGATTTCTGAACCATTCTACCTACAAATACCCATTTATTAAACAGAGAATAACAGGCAGAATGGCTCACAAATCCCTGTGTGTTTGGAACTCAAATAACATACAGAATCATTAGAATGTTAGTTCTAGAAAAGAAGTTGCTGTTTCAAGTTTATGGCATTTCGTTTACTAATAATGCTTCTCGTCACCACTAGGCCACTTTGTACTCTCATCTGAAGCACATTGTAATAGTATACAAAGAGTAAAATAGCCTTCCCAAATCATTGTAAGAGGCCAATGCACATTCACACACCATGACAAAGAGCTTCCCCATGAGACTCATTCACGCATACACACAGCACACATACATTGAACAACAGACCAAAGCATGCCTTCTTTTTTTCAACAGACACCAAAGAATGCCTACCAAAAAACAACTTCATAGAAAGGAACGCAGAACTAGAGCAAATAAAAATAAAAGTGTTCAATGTAAGCAGCCATCTGTAGTAGAGGTTGTAGAGAATGTTAGAACAAACCAGCTAATGCAGTTGTTTAGGAAAACAAAGGAAGCTTCAACTACCGAAACTTTACCTCCTCCATCAAAATATGTCACAAAACACAAAAAGCATGGCAAAAAACAGATACCAGTACAGCTAACAATGCTCCTAATAATCCTGATATAGTAACAAGAACCCATAGTAAAAAAAAGAAATTTTAGCAAAAATGTTTTGTCACAGAGTGCTTCAGAATCTACGAAGAAGAGGACCGAAATCATCCTCACCCCCTTAAAACCTACCGTAGATAGTGATTCCTACAAGCTCTTGTGGACAGTGCTATCCTTCTCAAAAGGAAGTTGTTTATATTAGTGTTAAGTAGGATGAAAGCACTAACAAAACTAAGTACCAAACTACAAAAGAAACTCAGCAATAAACGGAATGTGAACAAAAACTATTTCTTAAATGTTTGTGGGGGTGAATGGAGTCACACGACAACCACAGAACCATATTTTAATGAGGAAGCATACAAACAAAATCAAACAAACACAATTGTCATCCATAGCAGTGGACGAGGGTATGAGAAAACCAATAGTACCATCATGGAACAAGAAACACTGCTTACAAAAGTATCCCCTGAAAACTTAGAATTACATCTCGATTCGAAAGAACCACACCGTCCAGTATACAAATGGCCGTGCACATCAAAGTGTGCCATTCCAAACAAAGCTTTCAAGTCCTTACGTCAATTCCTCAATCTGTACGTAAAAGGGAAAGACAAAAGTAAAATTAAAGTGCTGCAAAATATGGATATTTGTGCAGTGCGCAAATACACAGGACTACAAAGGCATTCATTAGCCTGCATTTCTGGGCCTATTTGCAAAAGCACCTTCCATGATATCAAAAGGATATCAGTACATCATTCAAATGTTAGAAATCTAGTGTATAAAATATACTATGCAAAAAATCCAGCTTCAGAATTAGGCAATTTAAATAACGCTCTTCTGCATGGTACACCCAAATACTTACAAGAAGAAATTGACTGTATTCAAATATGCACAGAGCAACCTTCTATTACACACATACAGAAAAGAAATACTACAATTTAAAAGGGCATCGGCCGAAGTTCCAAACCATGTGTGTGTGTGTTGCTGCAGAACGTTTTACAAAAGGAACACAAAAAATGTGGACATTGCATACAAAATAGAAGACAATGAAGATTCCAAATGATTTGAATTAGCTCTCTACCTTTTAGCAGAAAACAAATATGAACTAACTGAATGCCTAATATGTTACATTTACTGTACTACAAAATTAGACAACAACCACACTCCTTCAAGTGCCATTACCAATAATTTTGAATTATTCACACTACCAAAAATCCTGCAACAACTCAATTTGTATGAGAGCATCATAATTCAAACAGTTCACCCATTTCAAGCAATTATAAGCCTTCAGCCAAAAACAGCAAAATTACCTCCCTCTGAATTGGTGAAAGGCATTTGTGGCAAATTAGTTTATTTGCCATTAGATCTAACTGAAAATGTACACACTCTAGGAGTGCAACGTTCAATAGAGCATTCTTTAATAGTCTTGGTAAATGGTGTACCAACAAAAGACAAAACAAATTGGCAACAACTGGTGGACTTACATAAAGTTAGACAAGCATTGCAATATCGAAAAGACAATAATGAGTACTACAAGGAAATAAATATTGAAGAAAGGTTTTTTTGGGGTTTTTTTTGCATTTAGTTCATTTACAAGAATAAATTCATGTAGAGCCTTTGCAAAAGTATAAAATCCATATACAAGAATTCATTGCATCAAAAATAAAAATTAAATCTTATAAATCGTTTTACATTTTTTAAAATACAAGGTACATGATAGAAAGTGTGCAATATATATATATATCAAAGTCATCATTTACGTATTCCAGATATAGGCATATTTCATCACAATTCCACGTTAGCATTTTAAAACTGGGTTTCACTAATATATTTACTATGAGCATGTAGGCATTTAATTTAATCGAACAGTGTCAGCTCCTTTTCAATATGCTTACAAAAACTTACCAATTCATAGATTAAACGATTGTGAACTCCTTGCATCATTCGAGACCATAAAAACTTGAGACAATCCTCATATTCAATGTTAACAAATTTCATCAATCTAGCTGTCCTAATTTAAAATGGGGGCAATAGAGTATGAGGTGCTTCAATGTTTCATAAGGTTCGTTGCATTCGTCAAAGCGACATCCCATGAAATGCTTTGTGTCATTTACTTTCCAGTTCTTAGTTCTGTCCCTTGTGTGATAAAGATTAAATCTAAATCGAATGTATGCTTTTCTGGTAATTTCACAGGGGAATAATGTAATGTGTGCGTATCGTGGGATGCGCTGCTTGACAAATGCACCGTATTCCTTATATATAATTTATAGGTCATAATTCGCTCAATCGTTAGACACCAATCTAATTCAAAATGTTTTTTTTTGGCATAGCAGGGGCGATGATAAACGTCATTCACTGTGATGTTCACTTCACTCAATAATTGTTGCATTTTCAAATGATAATTATGAAAGGAGAGGGGAGCATGTGTACCCAGCATCTTGTTCATGTCCACATAAACAAATGTGTGGGTGGATAATGCATTTTCACGTAGTTGGACATCTGTCTCCATTTCCATCGGGACGATAGTGCCACCAACCCCAATTCGTGTCGGATAATAGCATTTGGGATAGACATTGGTAAGAACATTGCAGCATTCAAAAGTGATCCTTGTAAGTAGTCCAGCATAGTAGTCATATCACACAGACACATATCCAGTGCATAAAGGATAACACTTTCAGTCTTCAGTGACATAAATTCAATTAAAGGTGTCAATGAAAATTTGCAATACCGGGTGTAAATCTTTTTCATTTGAGAGAGAAGTGCCCTGGTCTTGTACTTAATAATGTCTGTCCATGAATTAATACAATTCTGGGCTCAAAGATGGTACCCTAAGTAAATAGCATTGTTAATACAAGATATTTGTGTGTCCATAATATGCCATCTGAAATTACCTTTTCTTTGTTTCACTCCAAATTTCATGATGGCAGTTTTTGCCGGATTTGGAGTAAGGTTATGGTCCTTTGCGAATTCTTCAAAGAGTGTTAATTTAGTTTGTAGCCCTGCCGGGGTAGGGTCAAACAAAATAATGTCATCTGTGAAGGCAATCTATTTCAGGGAGATACTTCCAACCTTCACAGAGAACAAGTTCTTGTTTTCCCAGTTCTTGTCAAGATCCGACAAATAAAGGTTGAACAGGGTTGCTGCAAGGTTGCATCCCTGTTTCAAACCCAATGCTATTCCAGTTGGAGCGGTGGTACCCCCATCCATTGATATTTTTATTCTATACGATGTATTTGTATGCAATTTCATAATCCAGTACATCAAAACACTGGGAATTCCCATCTCCAACATTTTTGTCCACAACAAGTTGCGGACAACATTATCAAATGCTGAACTCATATCGATCATTGCGATATACACCGGATTAGTATTCTTATTCTTTGCCCCTGCAATGACGTGTGCCAGGATAACTGCATTTAAGGTTGTACTCATACTCTTCCTAAAACCAATTTGGAATTTAGAATATAAGCCCTTTGTCTCAATGAATTTCTCAAGATCGTATAAGAGTAAAATCGCGAAAATATTTGCCTCAGTATCAATAAGAGAAATCGGGTGATAGTTTCTGGGTAGAGAAGGGTCGCCCCTTTTAAATATTGGGACTATATTTGCAGTTAACCATGATGATGGAATTTCCCCAGAGTTGAAGATAGTTTCAAATTTGGTATTTATAATTTCTGCCCACATTACAGGATCCGCCTTGTAGAGACAAGGGGGAAGCCCGTCTGGCCCTGCGGCATTGGAATACGACAACCGTGAGATTAACCAAATAATGTCACTGAGACTCCACTTCAGCCGGGGGATGTTACTAGGGACCACTGATAAGCTAGGAGCAAGCCGAAATTTATGAGCCAATTGATATTTAGCCGTTATGTAGGTTTGCCATGTCTGATCAGAGATGCAATTTGGCATAGGTAGCGAAACACTTTTAGTGTCAGCTTTCAAGGTACGCCAAATTACGCGGGTATCATGTGACGTAATGGCACGTATTAACGCACAATTCTCCTCATTGTGTCTTGAAATACAGGTGAACCTTAGATTCTGTTTGTAGAGAGACAAGATTTGGCTCTGTCTAGCCCTACATCCCTCGCTGCCTAAATTACTTTGTTTCAAGTGTCTTAAGGATTTGTTTTTTTCCCTTTTTAGTAGTTTACATTTCTGGTCGTAAATATGAGTATGTTTCATGTTACTTTTTTTTACAGAATTTCGTCAATACGGTATTAACTATTTCAGAGTACTGGATACCAGACAATGTTTTAAAATTGACACAATCATGCCCAAACCGCCCCATTTCTAGCGAAATCTGTTTGACAATCTAATTACACAACCCCTTGTTCCACCTAATGGAGTGTTGAGGGCGATTCATTTCAACTACTGCTAGTGTTCTATTTACTCCGAGCTGTTGACATTTCAATTTCAAGGATGTGGTAAGTTGCGCATGATCGCCAATCAATATCTGGTCTATTTCTAATGGAGCCATATGCGTTACAATGTTACGAGTGACATAGATAAAATCTATCATTGAGTTCTTCATTCCTCTTTCCCATGTTATTTTAGATTTCATATCATAAGTCACAAGGAGATCCATATCCCAATCAGTCAGGAGTTCTCTGAACTTAGCCCCTCTTATAAGCGATAAAGTTGATGAATTAAATAAACCTATTTTATTCGCATTTCTACAGTCACAATTAAAATCCCCCCCTACAATAATCTCACATGACTGATACTTGCCAGAAATACTTTCTAAACAGGCGTCAAGATCATCTAGCATCTCATATATTGTTAAGTTAAAGGGGTTCCAATATAATGAAATAATAATTAGTGAGGAATATCTAATTGAAGGTATGTCAAGAAAAATCCCTAATAAACTTGTAGAGTCCCAAACTAATTTTGATTGAGCTTTAAGTGAGGTGTTGATAGCAATCGCTAAACCCCCAAATGGGCGACCTTGAAAATGCCTCTTTGCTGGCGAGCTAAAAGTAGAATAACCAGCAATTAACAGTGCTTCAGTTTTCATGGATTCTTGAACAATAATTATAATTGGTTGTTCGTCACTGGTAAGGTTGGAGTGCCATTTCATTAAGTTCACATAGCCACAAGAATTCCAAGATATGATTTTTAGTTCTGTATAAATGGGTGGCTATGTAATAGGTGTTTTGAATGATGGAGTATTATTGGAACACAGAATGGCCGAAAGCATTGGTTCCAGCCAAGGAAAACCTTTTGCATTTGCTACAACTTTCAAAAGCTCAGCTAAATCCGGTTCTGAGCCCTCTTTCGGTTTCATACTAGGTCCATTCAAATCAAAACGGTTTGCGTCAAGCACTCTTGGAGGTTCTAAAAATACAGCAGCATCCTCCTCAGATTCAAAAGTAAACAATACCAAACGCTCACTTTTTATTTCCTCCCAGCTAAACCAGATACATTTCATTACGGCCTCAGAGCTAAAATAACAAACAGCCCTAAAATTATTTGATCTTGCCATAGAGAACCTGGGGATATCATCGGATTTTACCATTCTCAGTTGGGGTATTTTTCAGAATAGAGAGAATATGAATCAGCGATTAATGCGCCTGTCCATCAATTCTACAGTGTTCCCCTCAAATCCAATAATATACTGCCTTTTAGCATATAGCTGTAAGGACCTAATTAGATTCAAGTTTAGTGCTGGAACGTCGGGAGTTACTACTTTCAGGGAGGTGCTTATTAGTGCATGATGAGGTTGATTTAATATTATCCCGCTATTGCCATTTACATTTTGACTAGCCACATAAGAGGTTTGACACTTGTCAGATGCTGAAAGAACAACACACATTGTGATAAGTAAACATTCCATATGCCCTTTAAATCAAATTTGAGGTACAAATATTGAATGCTTATGTTTTTGGGTAGTTGAAGCAAACGCCTCAATAATTTGGCTTCAAACCGAATTAGTTCAATTTGAAATTTGTGACCCCAAATCGCTATTGCGTAAGACAATATGGCAATTATTTTGGATTTATATATAGATAAAACTGCCGCTGCGCTGTAGCCATTGTTCCTAGCAATAAATGCACTTATATTAATTGCAGGTGTGAGTGCATCTTGACTTTCTTTGGACAATTGTTCTACATCAATGTGTTCCTCATCAATTATTTCTAAGCTAGGAACTGGTCTAATATCTTTTCCTAATCCACCTTTCTTGTGGATTAGTGCTTCCTTCCTTCGTTTAGCATATCTCTTAACGGCACGTAAGTGTGTTTTTTTGGCTCGACGAGACATAAAGGTGAATGTTTCCTCAGATGTGGAGTTCTGATTCTCTATCTTTTTTTGTTGTTCAATTTCTTCCACCAATACAGATGGATTATCAGGTGTCGGTAATGATGGTTCCGTTTTCAAAAGGTGAGTTGCAATAGTGATATTCAAAGCATCAACTGATGCTTTGATCTCTTTCAAGTCATTATCACATTTGCACTTCACAGTTTCAAGCAATATATCCTGGCTACTCCGTTGCAGAAAATCTGTGCATTTGTCATGACTCACTACACCTGCATCAATAGTTCCTTGTCCGCTGATTTCAGACTGAATGGATCTAAGGGCGTCGACTGCAGTTATAAACCCCTCAATTTTATCCATTTTGGAACACAGATAGTGCAAAATAGCCTTAGTTTCCTTTAGTTCCAGGTGAGTGAGCTCATGGCCCTTGTCAAGGAGATCTAATATTTTGGTGATCACCGGGAGAGAGGTTGGGGATTGATGTTCAATTCCGTATGCGTCGTTCATACCCAGTTCAGAGTTGTCCTGTAACAGTTTGCTTTGGGCTTTAATCTGATCAAGAGAGTATGAAAGTGCATGCGGGATTGCTCCTATAGGTCCCTCAACCGGTACATCCTCGTCTGTCTTAATAAAATAGCTGCTATTAGATATTTTAGGAATACCCGTCTTTGTTGTTCCATATACTAGTGGGGTCATCATGCTAATAGATTGATTAACTTGTGCATCTAATGCGGCCATCTTCTGCATAGTAGTATTGAATTGTTCTTTACTTGGAGTACAAGAAGCCGATAAAATCATACAATCACTCGTATTCACATCTACGCAGTCCCTTTCCTCATCCATGAAAGGGACATGCATACAGACAGGAGAAGCAGCATGGACTTGAGCTAGATGACTAGCATAATTAACAGTACCTATACAACCCACAGGGTCAGCAGTGTTAACCCCCAGCCAAAGCGTCCATTAATGGCAATTCATGATATGAAGTGCGACCTTTGCACACCAAAGAGTCAGTATTAGAAGATGTAAAAACATTAGTTAGTGCCTCAGTGCAACGCCCACTCCGCAAGCCGTTAGCCATTGTTAGTGGGCTAGAGTAACAATAAAATATGATATGCAAATACAGCAGAAGTTAAAACTTACTTTTTATAAATGAGCAACTTCAGGAAATGGCAACTTTCCAACTGCAAGACCAAGTAATTTTGGAATGCCAGTCTATTCAAGTAAAAATGCCCCGTCGTTTTAGGGGTAAATAAAACCCGTGCACCACAGGCTGACCAGTCTGACCAGCGAACAGCCAACAGTACTTTTCAGGTACTTCGCTGGGGCGCAGTGCGAGTGCGCTAGGCTGACTGTTTATAAGAAAGTCACGTGAGTGTGACGGTCATGGGGGATGGGCCGCCAAACTCAGAAGCACTTTAGAGTAAAACAAACAAAAAGTTTGTAAGTGCAACGGTTTCAGCTGATACACGTATCACGTCAAAATAAACACACAATGTCATTGGCGGTGTACTCTATCAGTACACAATATTATTGACAATCCACTCTTTGGGCACACAATATCCTCAAATGGTCTGGTCTATGGGCACACAATGTCATTAGCAATACTTAGTGTCCATGAGTAGTTAAAAGGGAAGTACCCGTTCAGTCCTCCTTCTTCCTCTTCCAAAGTCAGGCAAATCGTGTGCAGCAGTAAACGATGTCCTCCGGTAGACGGACTGACAGCGCCTTGTGCTGCTCGTGGCTCCGTGGAAGTGGAGGCAGTTCGGGGATAATTCAGTGCTCGTCCTTGGTTACAACAGCCAACAGTACTTTTCAGGTACTTCGCTGGTGTGCAGCGCAAGTGCGCTAGGCTGGCTGTTTATAAGGAAGTCACGTGAGTGTGACAGTCATGGGGGGCAGGCCGCCAAGCTCAGAAGCACCCGTTCACTCCTCCTTATTCCTCTTCCAAAGTCAGGCAAATCGTGTGCAGCAGTAAAGGATATCCTCCGGTAGACGGACTGACAGCGCCTTGTGCTGCTCGTGGCTCCGTGGAAGTGGAGGCAGTGCGGGAATAATTCAGTGCTCGTCCTCCATTACAACAGCCAACAGTACTCTCAGGAAAGCTTAAGGGAAACAACGGATATAATTCAAGAGCCATCAGAAACTGGACAATTAGAACTTCTGGATCCTGCTACAGTATCCACTCTTTAGGACCAGTACACAATTCATCCATTGCATTCCAATAAAAGCATAGATGATGCACTAGAAACTTACCAAATGCAGCAAACCAAAGGTTCACCAATGAGTATATGGGAAAAAAGTATAGAAGCACATGCTTTTCCACTGCTATTTCCTGCTGGCAAAGGTGGAAGATACGATGATAGACCCACTCAGATTGGGGCATGAGAATACCGCTCATTACGAATGTATTCATAAGATCCCAGATTTAGACAAAATGTGGCATACATATTCTACCTACTCTATGAAAGTGAATTAGGAACGCTATGTTACGGAGTTGCACACATTTTGAAATCTGGAACCCACTTTCAAAATATGTCAGCTACGCAGTTAATACAAAAAGTACAGGAAAAAGATGAGGTTTTACAATCAAGTATAACAAATTTGTTTGCAAACATGCGTGGTACAAAGGAATACTGGCTCCGACGGCATGGAGACGTGCGTTGTATGATCAGAAACCTTGGACCGCCGACTTGGTTTGTTACACTAAGTTGTGCAGAATATGCATGGGAAGATTTACATGAGTTCCTACGCATAGCAAACAGCAACAAAAGCAACATAGATATATTAACACCTGGAGAACTTTGCTCTCTAGATCCAGTTAATGTGTAAAGATATTTCCATCATCGTTTCATTGCAATGCTACACTTCATTTGCAATAAAACTGTTTCTCCCCTTGGAGAAGTGCAACACTTCTTTTGGAAAAAAGAATATCAAGCGAGAGGAGCACCACATATTCACATGCTGTTATGGATCAAAGGTGCACCTAAATTTGGTCATGACAGTGATAGCACTGTTTTGCAGTTTATCCAAAAATATGTCACTTGTGAAATCCCTTCACATCAGACACATAGTGAGCTGCATGGGCAGATTTTACAATTTCAAAGACACAAATGTGGCAAATATTGTCGCCGCAAATACAAAAACAAAGGTAAATACTACACCAAATGCTGCTTTGGTTTCCCTAGACCAGTTACAGAAACAGGTGAAGTAAACAACTTCATGTCTTCAGTTCGACATAGTGTTAAAGGTAAATCACCTAAGAACACGTATTACATAAAAAGAACAGATCAATCAAAATATATCAATGATTACAATGCAATCATTGCCCTCTTATGGAATGCAAACATAGATGTGCAGTACATTGCAGACAATTCTACTGCTGTTGCACGATATGTTACAGCCTACTTAACAAAAGCAGAAAAAACAGAGCTTCAAGACCTCTGGGATGACCTGGCATCAGACAAAACACTATCACAGAAATTGTACAGCCTAGGCATAAAAATGCTCTCTCATAGAGAATGTGGCACCTATGAAGCAGCAGATCGTTTAACCGGTACTGCTTTGTATGGAAAATCAGACAACATAGTATGGCTAAGTCTTGGTCCTGCTAAATCTAGAAAAAGGTTCTGAAATCATATGAGGACATAGAAACAATTGCCAGAAATGATCCCAACAGCAAAGACATTCTAAAAACAATTTACTGGACACATACTATCCGAACAGGAGTAGCACTTTGGAAAGCATGTGCCTATAGCACATAGCTCAAAACTTTGCATTTAAAAATAATATAAAACCAGATGAAAACAAAGGTAGATATAGAGTGACCGATTGTGAAGGGAGCTTAGTGAAACTTACCAAACGAAGCTTAATTAATCATGTAAAATTATCATTAAAAACTCCTCAACAGAAAGAACTATATTACATGTCTATGTTACAACTTTTTAAACCATGGAGAAAAGAGGAAGACATACTAGATAACTATGACTGCTATGAAGATGCGTTTAAAGCAAATGAAAGCACTATCACTGATGTGAACTTTACGCAGTACAAAACAATGTTACACAATGAGCAGCACCAGGAAGAGGAAATTGAGGCCCAACTAGATAATGACTCTTCTGACAGTAGTCAACCTTCTGTAACAGGAAGTCAAGAACCACTAGGACAACCACTAATAGCAAATGAGGCAGAAGTAGCTATGGCAGAAGTAGAAAACACCATGCATCAGTATCAAGAAGATACAGAAGACTTAACTGTACAACAAGCAAAACTTAACTAAGATTAGCGCACCATTTTTGAAGACGTAACAAAAGAAATTGCACATGGTGTACGACATGAAAATAAAGAATGTTCCTGCCATAATTATAAACCTATACTACTGTACGTCAGTGGTGAAGCTAGCTCTGGTAAAACATTCCTAATCAAAATCATCAGTAAGTTCCTTCAACAATTGACAAACAACAAACTGTCAGCTGTTGTCACTGCCCCCACTGGTTCAGCTGCCAACAACATAGGTGGTGTCACGTTACACCAATTACTACTATTGCCAGAGTAGAACACCAAAACAATTTAGACTATTACAAACTTTCTGCAGAAGTTGCAATGGAAGTACGCTGATTATTAAAACAAATGAAAATGCTAATAGATTAAGTGAGCATGGTCTCCAACCTAATGTTGGCTTTGATTCACCTCAGATTGCAAGAAGTACTTAAAAGTAACAACGAAGAACTCTTTGCAGGGAAACACATTATCGTTTTCGGAGATCTTCTACAATTAACACCAGTGAAAGGTGAACCTATTTTTAAAACCTTAGGCCACAAACTCTGCCGTAAAACTGTTGGCAGCATAGGAAATGTCAACCTTTGGCAACATTTTCAATACAGAGAATTAACAGAGAACATGCGGCAATCTGCAGATCTCACTTATGCCAACATCTTAAAAAGTATAAGAGTTAGTATACTATCGCAGGAAGCACAAACAGTATTGAAAAACCGGCACATTCATGAACTTTATGGAGATAATGCATGGTTAATTGATGTCAAGAAACAAATTGCGCACAGAAATTTAAATTGTATGGCCTTAGCTAACTCTTGCAAGTTGTTTCAAATTTAATGAAACAATGTTAAATAAAGAAATGCAACCAATAATTGAAATTAGCGCCACAGACAAACTAGACGTACATGGTATGACAGTACCGATGTGTGAGCAAGCCACAACAAGACTAAATAGTTTAGAAAATTCAATCTCCAACACAGCTGGGTTGGAAAAAATATTAAAATTATCCTTAAATTGTAGAGTAATCCTTAAACGTAACCTTGACGTCGAGCAAGGACTAGTTAATGGAGCACTGAGTACAGTTGTTGGCTTTCAATCATACCCACGTGACAGCAACATTCAGTTTATCAATATTTGCTTTGATAAACTTTCAGAAGTGAAAAGGATAGGACGCTCAATTGCTCAATTCCTTCTCTTCAAAGACATGTATGTACATAGAGAACAATTTTCTCTAACTCTTGCATATGCAGTTACCATTCATAAATCCCAAGGTCTTACCCTAGACAAGGTATTGATAGATATAGGAAACACAGTCTTTAAAGAAGGCATAAGCTACGTAGCATTATCACACCTACGTACACTTGACAGTCTATTGCTAATGAACTTTGATGCAAGTAAAGTCAAAGCTGATATTCCTTGCATTCTAGAGTACAATAGACTGCGGTCATTGTACACCCCCCATCTGAAACAATATCAAGTTCCAGATAGAGTAAAACATGGTAAAAGAAAACTAAATCAAACAGAAATGCAATAGAATCCAACAGAAAATCCCTCAAAGAAAACAAAAGAAGCTAAAGCTTCATCAATTACCACAAACAAAGAAGAACCTATTAGGGAATGTAAACCAGGTAGGTCTTCAAAGAAGGAACAGAAACTCCGAAAAATGCACTCAGATACACAACTATCTGGTCCATTCAAATTTGCAAATGAAACTGGGGTACGTTGCTATGCAAATGTAGCAATGAATATTCTATTTCAATTGCCACCAATTGTTAACAATATTTACTTGCACAGTACAGACCATTTGTGTTTGCAAATGTAAGTGCTTCATAGAAATGCAACAAACAATTCTGACAACACATACAGTGTTCATGGAATAAGGCAAGAATTGGACTACTGTACTGGAATGGTGAGATTCACAATGAACTCACAAGAAGATCCACAAGAATTTCTAATGTACTTACTACTAGTAATGGAAAACAAAAGGATACCTGTAAATGAAATCTTCCATATATCGTACTTGTGGAAACATACATGCACTCTCTGAAACAATGTGATACAGGAACAAATCCCAAATGAACAATTTGTGTATGTTTGCATACCTAATTGTGAATCCATTCCATTTCAGCAACTTGTACAGAATGCAAACCATGGCAGATTATGTACTATTTGCAATTCAGACAATTGCTCCACCTTACTGATACAATCGCATAGTGCCTACATAATACTTATGCTTCTACGGTATAATGCAAATGGTACCAAAAACAACTGCAAACTGACTGGATTCACACACGGTCAAGTGTCACTTGGAAAGAAAACCTTTACAACAGTAGGTATAATCTACCATGCAGGAGCTACAACCAATGCAGGTCACTACACTGCATACATTAAAAAGAAATGTGGATGGTTCGAATGTAATGATAGCAACATTACTCTAAGGCAGCGATTGCCAGCTAATCTTACAAATGCGTATTTAATCTTCTTAAAGCCAACATTTTATAAATAATGTGTGCTTCAGGACTACCAAAAAATTATGGAAAATACTACAAACAGTTAGAGTACGCCAACAGGTATCTAACTGCCCAAGAGGATATAACAACGACACACATAAATGAATATCACAAAATTGTAAGAACAAATGCACAGTTAGAATACGGCTTCAGGTATCTAAATGTTGTTACAAATCGCCAGCAAGGCAACAAACATAACATTATTCAGAAAGATAAAGGAAACACTCAAAGGAACCAAGGAAGTAGTTAGTATCATAGCAAATTAAGGTTTTTTTTAATCCGACGTGGATTTTTTTTCCCCAGACCCAAGGATTAGAAAAGCAAACACAGAAACTGAGCAGAATGCACAGTACACTGGTTTGTAAACTAAATATGAGGGTAAAAAAAAGATAAACTGTCTATTATGCAATGTAGTAAGCTTTCATAAAATGCAAAGATTAACATACTTTTTCCTTTTATCACAGAAATTACAAAAAGGATACTTCCGCCAAACTAAAGTCATTTAACACATATATGGATTCTGAACAAAGTAAGGAGTAAGTATTTTGGCAGTCATTTTGTACACATGTGAACCTACACGTCTAATCTATGGTACTAATATGCTGCATTGGCTGTAGGCTGGCCCTTGCATCTTGGTTGTGTACCCTACCACCTACGCCTTACGACCAAGGTACAAACAGTATAGTTCCTACCCACAACCATCGCTGCATATCAAAACCATGGTCCTTGTAAATTAACTACTTATAAGTTAACTTTTGGGACCTTCGTCTGCAGCCATGCAGCCAAGACACTAGGACGTGCACACAACTACCGCATTACACCACACCCATATTCACTTATAACCCCACTGCTTATGACTTCAGTCTTGGGTGCATGGCCTTTGGACATGCAGGCTAGACTCTGGGTCCTGGGCAGAAACACCACAGCATATCGGAACCATTCTGCCTTGTAATTTCACTACATACAAACTCCCACAACCATCTTAATGATGTTGCATAGTACAAGTGTACCTATAGCTGTGGTATGCTGTTGTAGTTTGTAGCCATAGGCTACAGACGTGAGTGTGAGGCCACAGATTTATCAATGTATGGGTATACAGTATATAAAATCCATAGTTGCTTACAACTGTAGTGCTTATTGTTTTGTTCAAATACTCTACATCCTGCCCACTACTACCACACCATATGACATCTATTGGGGCATATAACTACCCTACATACAAATGTGCTTTTGGGGGCATGGCCTTCGACCATGTACCCAAGACTGCAAACACTCCCCACAACCAGGCAATCGATACGCATTAGTATGGGTGTATCCAGGGGTGTTACATGCTGCGGTGGTTGTGGCTAGGGCCTACAGTCTTGGAAGTAAGGCCTTCGGCTTTCGGCCGACGGCCATGCATCCGACACTCTAGGCCGTGGCCACAACCACCGTAGCATGTCACACCCATGGCGGCGTACTAATGAATACAATACCCGTAGGAAAAAGTAATGCAATTATGGCATGTTGTCAATTTGTCCTTACAACAGTTACAAGTTCCCTGTGCACTGCACGGACTGAAATGCTACCCTTATGGCACCCCTCATTTTCTGGGCATACAAGGTGGCCATAGAAAATACATCATGAAGAGGTTATAGCTTTGTTGTTTGAGTGCAGGGTCTCCCCACAACCACCTCAGTGACGTGTGGTAGTTGGGGTTTTTCTATAGGTGTGGTATCCGTCAGTGCTTCTGGCCAGAGGCTGCACTCCTAGCTGTATGTCCATAGATATTACATGTGATGGGTGTGCAGTGGCTTGGACGTCCAGTGCTTATAACGTTGTTCTTGGGTGCATGGCCTTCGGCCAACGCTCTATGACACAGCAAAAGAGTTTTATAAATATAGCATGTTTCCGCTGGTTGCCGCTCCGCTATCGGCAGATCCAAGATGTCGGGTGCATCCAAACGATCTGACGCAGAACACGTCTCGCTGCAGCCAATCGGCAGAGGCATCGCGTGTCCACGGTCATGATGCCAGCCCCTTAGCCAATCGGTGTCTTGTCTGTGGACCGAACAGAGAAGTGTGACATAGATATCACTAATTTTTTCAGACCTACTTTTTGGTCATTTTAATTAAAAGTACTGCACGGGAGGTCACCAAATGTACAAAAGCACGCTTTCTAGACCAAGCCCCTGCACCTGCCGGGAATTTGGTGAAAATCCGTCCAGCGGTTTGACCTGTAGCCATGCGCAAAGTTTTTCCCCCATTCAGTCTATTAAAAAAAAAAGACGTTTTGGGACCCCCCCTATAACTTCCCCCCCCACAGACCAAACCTCACCAAACTTTGCGAAAAAATTGGGCCATATACATTTTTTGCAACGTTTGGTGAGGATTCGTCCAGGCGCAGCGGAGTTATAAGCCGCTCAAAAAGTGCTCTTCCTATGGAAACAGCAACTTAACCATAACTACACGGCCACTAACGTGGCCGTGTAATATATATATATATATAGATGTTAACCTAGAAGCTGAAGGATGGGAAAATAATTGTTAGCCTCTATTTCTAACAATGGCTGTTTTACAGAGTTGTGAAGAATTCATTCATTCATCCATCCATTTTGTCATTTGTTATAGTGCCTTTCACCATAATTATGAACCCAACATGCTTTTGGTTGAATGCCCTCGGAGGGACCAGAGAATTTGTGCGGTGCTATTATGCGTGTGTACATTTCAGCCATTAAAGCAATGCGGGTTGGCCAAGCCTTGCTAGCTACCCATGTCTCAATGGAGTGTGTATGGACGCAGCAGAGGTATACTATGGAATAAGGGGGGGGGGTTGTATTTAAGGAGAGTTATGTGGAAAGATACAGTTAGAATTTTTGTTGTTAAAAGTATCTTCATTCTTATGGCAAAGGTGATGCGTAATAGTGTTTGTGCTATATGTGAGTGCAGGGTGTGTGGAGTGCGCCTGTGCCTTCTGATAACTTGCAAAGGTTCAGTGTGCGAGAGGAGAAATGGGCTAGCTGTACAAACAAAATTGTCTTCTTCCTGGGTTCCATCTATGTACAAGGAGCAGTGCTGCATTTCACAGGTGATCTAAGTACTAGATGAATGCATAATACTCACCCTCAAAGAGGTACTTAGAGTGAGAGATTGGCATCCGTAGGTTATTCTAGTGCATAAACAAGGTCCCCATTTCATGATTACATGCGGCAGCATGGTCCACCCTCCAGTGCTTTAGAGTTACATGCCGTGTCAACCCTGAGCAAGGGGTTTGAAGTGCCTGATAGTGCTCCTACAGGGTGATCAGTGGGATTTTCCCATGGTGCATTTTAAGTGTGATGCATTGCCCACCCTCCAAGCACATTTAAGTACAATACCTGGCCCACTGTCAGGCTTCGTTCCAGGGGCAAATTGCTGAGTGACTACTGTTAGGCCCCGTCGGGGCCTACGTAATAAGGACAGACACGCCGGTGGAGATGTACGTCTGCTTTATTCAAGGTACACTCCGAAAGTGAAACAAACTTTCCCCTCCTCCCGCTTACGTCACTCGTGTCACGTGACTATGCCCACGTGACACGGCCACGATCTCTTAAGGAGACAGTCTCTTATGGAGACAACAGGGGCATGACATCACCCCCAGACAAATGTCCTTGCAACACTCTCAACATTCTTCAACCAGCCTAGCTGGCTTCTTCACGGCTCATTGGGGCCGACTGCGGATGGCTTCTCCTGGGTCCTCTTCTGGCCTCTCTGTCCTCTTTGTTCCTGGGCGAGGCGAGAATCTTGGAGGTGTCCATAGTGTGTCTCGAGGGTCCAGTGTCATGGGCTCAGGATCTGGGGGTTCCAGTCTTTCATTTCCCTGAGCTGTCATTAGTTTGAACTGGGAGCAGTTCCTGGTTATCTCTCGTTCTTTGTTTTCGGCAGTCACATATGGTTCCTCTGACTGCAGTGACTTGGAGTGGCTGTGGAGCGAACCTTGGGTCAGTCTTCTTGACTGTCGCCTGTTGTACTAGTACTTCATCTCCCACTTGAATGTCTTTTGGGCGTGCTCCCCTTCTTTCATCTGTCTGGATGCGAGTTCGTTCTTTCCAATTTGCATCCCTCTCTAGGATTTCTGGATCTGCTTTGGGTTTGTTGCTGGGATGCCGTATGATTTGTGTACGAACATGGTACTTTATCATGAGTTCAGCTGGGGTTCTATTTCTGGCCTCGTGTGGTGTGTTCCGGTAGTCTCGCAGCATCCTGCACAAAGCCTGGTGAGGGTCAACGTTTTCTAGTTTCGCCCTTTGCAATGTCTTTTTGATGGACGACATAAATCTCTCGGCCATCCCGTTGGCCTGTGGCCATCTGGGTGTTATTTTCTGGTGTTTGAACCCTAGGTGTTTGGCAAAGGTTGCAAAGTCGTGACCGCAGAACGGTGGTCCGTTGTCTGACTTAATGACATCAGGAATCCCCCATTCACTCACGACTTCATCGAAGACGGCTGCGACTTGAGCAAAGGCTGTCGATGACGATCTCTTTTTACGATAGGAAATCTTGAATGTTCGTCAATGAACAAGAGTATGTATTCTCCTGATTCAAGCAGTCCATAAAAGTCCATTGCCACCCTTTCCCACAGGTGTTCTGGCATCTGGGTTGGTTGTAAAGGTATCGGCGCCTCAGCTCTGGCCGTGCATTGGCATGCCATGCAGTTCCTTACCCAGCGATTTACTAGCGCGTCGAGGAACGGGAACCAAAGGTGGCAACAGAGTTGTTGTTTTGTGTGGTCCGCTCCTCGGTGTCCCTCGTGGTCTGTCTTTATTATATCCGACCTCAGGGCCGCCGGGATCACTATCTTGCATCCTCTGAGAAGAATGGCTTTGTCTTTGACGGCCAATTCTGTATGGATCTTTGCCAGTCTGTCTACTTCATCTCGATTTGCATCTGGGCGTTTGAGTAGTGACCTCTTGTAGTCCTTCCATTTGTTATGTTCAGTGAGGTCGATCGCCAGGGCCATCGAAGGGTCGGCTGATGAGGCTAGTGCGATGGTTTCTAGTGAGATTGCTGGGGGCAGAGCATTTGTGGTGACGTAGCCTATGTACTCTATGTCGCCTTGTCTTGGTGTGGGCCTACCTGTTGGATGTCGAGACAGGTAGTCAGCTGGGTTATGTTCACCACCCGGGCAATGTATCATCTGGTAATCGTACTCTTGTAGGCGAATTCCCCATCGCTCGATCCTGGGGGGCATTTTTGTCCGTGGGTTCTCGAACAATGACAGCAGGGCTTGATGGTCCGTGATTAGCGTGAATTTCTTTCCTATTATGAAGTTGTGAAAATGTTCACACGTCCAGACTGCCGCTAGGTTCTCTTTTTCAGCTTGAGAGTATGCGGACTCGGGGGGCGCTAGAGTCCTGCTGGCATAGTCTACTACATGTCTCGGGTGGGTGTCAACTCCGTTTGTCTGCGCAAGAATGGCACCCAGGCCCACTGGGCTGGCGTCAACAATGATTTCAGTGTGCCAATCTGGGTCAAAGTAGGCTAGTTTCCTGGCTTCTGCTAGTGACTGTTTGATGGTGTCGAAAGCTTCCTGACACTCAGCAGTCCATTCGAATAGCATGTCTTTCTGGAGGAGCTTTCTGAGTGGTTCAGTGATTGTGGCGTAATGCGTGATATATCTTGCACAGTACCCGGCCATGCCTAGGAATGATTGTACGTCGGCGATTTGCCGTGGTTCCTGCAGGTTGAAAATTGTTGCAACTTTGTCTGGGTCTGGGGTCATTCCGTCAGCAGAGAATATGTGGCCAAAAAATTTGAGCTTGGTTTTACTGAATCGACATTCGTCGACGTTCAACGTCAGGCCAGCCTCCTGGATGGCTTTGCATGTAGCACGGAGAGCGACATCATGTTCCTCCTTGGATTTCCCATATACAAGGATGTCGTCACTGTAGTTCAATGCTCCTCGGATTGGCCTTATGATCTGCCTGTTGGCTTCGTGAAAAATTTCTGCGGCAGATGATATGCCAAAGTTTTGGTGCTTGTATCGGAATAATCTGTTGTGCGTGGCGAAGGTGGTAATGCCTCTAGAGTCAGGATGGAGCACCATCTGGTGGTATCCTTGGTTCAGGTCCAGTTTTGAGAACAGGGTCGACTTATTTATTTGGACAATCATGTCTTCGATCCTGGGACCTGGGTGTCGTTCGCGCTGAATTGCCGTGTTGGCGACTCGCATGTCCACACAGAGCTGGAGGCGTCCTCCTTCTTTTGGTACGATTACTAGCGGAGAGACCCACGGGGTCGGGCCCGTTGCAGGCTCGATTATTCCATCCTCTAGGAGTTGACTGAGTTCAGCTGACACTGCAGCCTGCAGATGAAACCCTACTCTTCGTGGGTGTTGCGGGACGGGACGAACTGTGGGGTCAATGTGAAGTTTCACTGGAAGCCCTCTTAGTTTTCCTAGGCCTTTGCAGATGAGGGGGAATTCACTCATGATGGTTTCCTTTGGCATCGTCTGTGCCTGTGGGGTCAGACCGGACGTTAGACACGTATTCTTTCATCTCAGGTGTTGCTTGTTGTGGTGGCGTGGTTGCCGTAGATGAGGCGATGGGCAAATGAGCCAACTTTTTGCAGGGGGGTGGCAGCGCCCCATTGGTATATCTTTGAGTCGGATGGTGTCAGAGCCGGTCTGCTGGGTATCTGGTGGAACTTTTTTTCGCCCATTATATTGAAAGTGGTTCCTGAGTCGACTAGAAAACAGAATTGTTTCCCTCCTATGTCCACCAGTATCTTGGGTGCTTCCCTTGCTTGTCCTTCGTCCATAATAAGGTTGACAAATTCATCATGCAAATAGTGGCTGTATTGCTCTCCCTCATATTCGAGGCTTTGATGATCAACTTCGTAGTATCCAGGTGACTCAGGGGGTTTGTCATATCCGTCCCTTATGTGTGATACTTGTTCGTATCCTTCACTTCCTTGTGTTTCTTCTGGGGGGTAGACGTCTTCAACCACTCTGATGTATCTTCTCGTGTTTTGTTTATGTGGTCTTGGCTGGTAGGCTTGTGTTTGTGGGTTTCTGTTGGGTATTTTGAACTGGGGAGCGACCGGTGGTCTTTGCATCGGAAATGGTCTGCCCTCCCTGCAGACCGTCTGGAAATGTCCTTCTCGACCACAGTTGCCACATCTTTGGGACAGTGCGGGGCAGGTTCCTGCATGGGGAAATGCCATTCCACAGCGGTAACATTGGCGCTGGGTTCTTGGTGTCATAGTGTAGTTGGAGCTGGGGCCTCTTTCCATTGTTCTGGCAGTGTTGGATTGCATCGCTGCTATTGTGTCATTCTTGTCCTGTTTGGTGGAGGTGGTGCCTGTTATCTGCGTCACCTGTTTTTCAACTCTTTCTAGAATTCTTGCCATTTTGCTGACTTCTTCAATGGTGATAGGCTTTTTGAGAAGTTGTTTCTTCAGGATCTGGGACACACATCCTTCGATTACCCTCAACCGTATGACCCGTCGAGTGATAAGGCATGGAACTGGCAGTTCGTGCCTTTTATTCGCAGGCGGGTGATAAATTCGTCAACCGTTTCGTCTATCCTTTGCGTGCATTGATTAAATATATACCTTTCATAGTCTCTATTGGGCTCAATTACTAGCCGTCTGTTGAGTGCTGCAATCATTGCTGTGAAGTCAGCTTGCTCAACCGGCGGGATGGTTTTTAGTAAGACCTTAATGTCATTGCCTGCTAGGTTCAGAAACATCCTGCTTAGCCTTGGTGACTTTTCTTCCCCTGCAGCGTCAATGAAGGTGTTAAAATTCTCCAGCCACTCAACCCACCTCGGGCCTTTATCTGCTTGCGGCATCATGGAGAAGGGAGGAGGCATGCGCCATGTCGTGGTTGTTGTGCTTTGAGTAGGGGGGGCTGGAGCTTGCTGATCTAGGGGCGCGCTCATGATGGTGGTGAGAAGTGGGCGTTGTAGGCTGGGCAGCAGCGCGGGTGTCACCCATCTTAATCTGGAGGCTGTAGAGTTTCCGATGAGACCGCTGGCGGAATGCTGTGCAGTCAATGCCCGGGCGCTTCACGTGGGCCCAGGGGAGGTTGGTTTCACAGGTGTGGATGGGTGGGCCAAGGTTAGCCATGCTGGTGCTTGCGGGGGGCCTGGGTCCAGGCATGCTGCTGCCGGCGCTGGTGGAGGCGGTTGGGTCTGGGATCAGGCGTGCAGGCCTTTATGGGAAGGCCTAGGATCAGGCGTGCTGCTGTGGCCGCAGTCTTTGTGATGCACGTGGTTAGCACGTGTGCATGTGGAAGCCGGCTCTTGTCCGCGGCGCACGTGTTGGACTCCACGTGTCCGTGGGCTTGTGGAGGAGGAAACGGGCCCGGGATTGGGGCTCCATGCTGGTACAGGAGGAGGGCGGGCATGGGATCACGCACGCTGGTTTCATCGGAGGCAGGAGGAGGAGGCGGGCCTGGGATCAGGTGCGGGCCATTGCGGGCTGGGAGTGCCGAAGTTGCACTGCCGAGCGGGATCGCTGGCGGAAGGTTGAAAGGAGGAGGAGGAAGCGGCGGTCCGGGAGACACCTCGTCGCCAGTTGTTAGGCCCCGTCGGGGCCTACGTAATAAGGACAGACACGCCGGTGGAGATGTACGTCTGCTTTATTCAAGGTACACTCCGAAAGTGAAACAAACTTTCCCCTCCTCCCGCTTACGTCACTCGTGTCACGTGACTATGCCCACGTGACACGGCCACAATCTCTTAAGGAGACAGCCTCTTATGGAGACAACAGGGGCGTGACAACTACATGAGTCCTCCATGTGTGCTTGTGCCCCAAAAGGAAGGTTGGGTGTAGAGCAAAGTAGTTAAAAGGAAAGAAGAGGCTGGTAGGTGACAGAAGGGCAAGTGGGGGGTGTGTTCAGGGGTGTGGGTGGGGAAGAACTGCAGGATGAAACTTGTGTGTGAGAGGCAGGGTGTTTGGCACGGGGAGGCAGGGGATCAGGAAGTCAGGGGAAAGGCCAGGATTTAAGGGATTTCCTGAAGGCCAGGTGATACTCTATGAGGCAGAGCATGAGGGCGAGGGAGTTCTAGAAAGTGGGTGCGAGGACAGAGAAACAGGCTTCTCCTAATCTAGAGAGGGGGACTAACAGGAGTTGTGCAGAGCCTGATCTGAGGATTCTGGTGGGGTGGTAGCGAGTGAGCTTGGTTTAGAGGAATTCCAGGCCTTTGTTGTGAATTGTGTGGTGGGTAATGCACATGGCTTTGAAGGAGGGCCAGTCTGCTGATAGGCAGCCAGTAAGGTGTCCTGAGTGTGGGGGAGATGTGGTCTCTGGGGGAGGGTGCGAGGAGGAGCCTTGCTGCAGAGTTTTGAATCGGTTGGAGCTTTCTGAGTTGATATGCAGGTATGTTTAGGTAGAGGGAGTTAGAGTTGTCTAGGCTCGAGAGGATGGTGGCGATGATTGCGAAGCTCTTTGGGCATAGGAGAGATCAGGAAATATCTGCTTGAGGTGGAAGGTGCATGATCTGGAGACTGCATTGATGTGACAGAAGCAAGCCAGGTCTGAGCTAAAAGTGCTTCCTAGGTTTTTGACTGATGGGGATATGGAGGCCGCGGGTCCTAATAAATGCGTGCAACCAAGGGATGTGTTGGGGAAGGAGAGCTGTTTTGCTGCAGATTAGGATTTCATTTTTTCTGGGACTGAGGAGCAGGTGATTATTCGTCATCCAGAGGTCAATGCCTGAGAGGCAGGATGCCAGGTCTGGGTGGGGTGAGGAGGGAGAGTTGGGAATCTTGAGGATGATCTGAGTGTCGTTAGCATAGTTGTAACTGGTTAGATTGTGGGAATGGATACATTTGGGGATGGGCGAAAGGTAGAGGTTGAAAAGGAGGGGGAGATGGACGCTCCCTGGGGGACTGGGCGGGGGCAGGGGAGAAAAGATGGGGAGAGACGATTTGGGAGCAGACAGAAAAGGAAGACGAGATCCATCTCAGGGCAGAGTCCCTTATGCCTAGGTCAAAGAGACTGTTTGTGAGGATGCATGGTAAATCATGTCAAACGCTGCTGAGAGATGATGGAGGATAAGAGCAACACAGTCTTCAGAGTCTGCTGTCTTTTCAGGCCATCACAGCTAGAGACATGGGAGGATTCAGTTCCATGGAGGGGTCAGAATCCAGACTGGGAGTATGCAGTGCAATCTAGTAATTTGGCTATGAAGTGGTTGTTGGAGATGGGGTGGTAATCGGAGGGCAGGAGGGGGTCAAGAGAGAGTGTTTTTAGTAGTGGTTTGATGTGAGAGGTTTTGTATGCTGGTGGGAAGACCCCTGCTGTTAGTGAGCAGTTGATGATAGATCTGGTGATGGTGCCTGCACAGGTGGTGGAAAGGATGTTTTTGAGCAAGGCGGGGGGGCAGGGGTTTCCAGGGGAACCTGAGGGATGGCTATTGGTGAGTAGCCTTGAGAACTCTGGATGGGACATTGCAGAGAAGGAGTTGAAGATGGTGCGAGTAGGGAGCAGCGGAAGGGGGGTTGTTGGTATAAGGGTAGAAGGGGTTGGTAGTTTAGCGTGGATGGCAAGGTTCCTTTGAATGGCTATGTTGAAGTAATCGTCGGAAAGGGTGCCCCGCAGTGCCTGGGAAATGGGGGTGGAGAGGAAGAGCAGAAGGGTTATTTGCATTGGCGATGTGATAGGTGCAGAAGGCATGTTTGGCTTTTCTAATTTTGTAACTTGAAGGCTCTCATCTGTATAGCCAAAGTGGCTTTGTTTTAGGGCAGAAAGGTTGGCCGCTAGTGTCGTTCCAGGTGATGGTGAGAGGGAAAGGGGGCATGAGAGTCAAGGCTCAGAAAAGGATAGCAGTGTGATCAGTCCACATGAGGGGGTTGGTGTGGGGGCAGAGATCAGGTGGGACTAGTTGGACACTACATCTAAGGTGTGACCTGCAATGTGTGTGGGGATATGAGTTGGGTCAGATTGAAGGCTTCCATGTTATCAATGAGATGACGAGTCATGGGGCTGGAGGGGGTGTCAAACCAGATGTTTAGATCACCAAGAACAGTGAGAGTTGGGTGAGAGAGCAGTATGGCCAATACAGAGTCACTCAGGGTGTCTGCAAGGGTTCTGTTATAGCCCAGGGGTCTGTAAAGGAGGAGGAAGCTAAGCTAGAAATAAGGGGAGGATTGGAATTTAACTATTCACTATACCACCTGCTACCTCTGTTGTTGGTGATCACTGAGTAGCCTAGGGGGAAGTCCTTGTGTGCAGAGGGGAGGAAGTTTGGAGAGAACCAGGTTTCAGAGATGAAAAGGATGTCAGGGATTTCGTCAGAGATAAGGTCAAAAATCATGTGTTTGTTTCTGGAGACTGATCTGGCGTTGATAAGGATGCAAGACAGAGAGTGAGGATGGGACGAGAAGAGGTGAGGGAGAAAGGGGGGAGAGGATGAGAGAATGGACAGGGTTGGGCATGGGGGGCGGAGTATGGCATATGGGGGAGTGCGGCTGGTGGCGGCTGTGAGTAGAAAATCTTCTGCAGCTGAGCTGATGAGGGGGCTGCCAAAGGTGTGTGGGTGTGTGTGGGGGGTCTGCAGAATCCACAGTTTTAGCCAAGGCGGTGTGGGCTGCGCTTAATGAAGTGAAGGTTGCATGCTTGGGTGGGGGGGGTTTGGGCTGGGAGAAATGGGGGAATGGTGGAGGGGGCAAGGGGTAGACAGTGGAGAGTGAAATGGGGCAAGGGGTATTATCAGGGGAGAGGGAGAGAGTATGGATAGGGTTGGGTAGAGGGGTGTAGGAGAGAGGGAGGAGGTGGAGTCGAGGTGGTAGGGTAAGGGAAGATTGCAGAGGGTTGTGGGGGCAGCTGCAGAAGGAAGGTCTTATGATCCAGGGCGGGCAGGCGGGTGTGTGTCGCAGAGGGTCAGCTGATGGGGAATTTCTGGCCACGGCCTTGCGAGCTGCACTGCGGGAATGGAAACTTGAGTGTTGGACAGGAGGGGATTGGGTTGGGCAACAAAGGAGAGAAGGGGCGGGGCAGACATAGGGGTGAGGTGAAGAGGTTGGAAAGGTGGGGATGGTTCTGGCAGAGGGCGGTGTGTCAAGGGGGGCAGGAGGGGAAGGGTGACGGAGGTCTTTCAGTGGGCGAAGGGGCGAGGACAATCTGAGGTATGAAGGTGGGTGGGGGCACTGGTAGGGGGAGAGGAGGATGGGGTGAAGGGGTGGGGTTCTGGTTCTTAATGCGCCAGAGGGCTCCTCTGGCCTTGGAAATATTCGGCATGGAGGAGGACTTGCGTATAAGTGGGATACGTGACTAGATTCTGACAGAGCGGGAGAGCATGTCCTAGAAAAGAACAGTGAGATGTAGATGTAGAGTGAAGAGTGAGGCATGAAGACATTTTGAAAATACCTTATGGAGAAGCTACCCAACAGCAATTAGGCTAAAATAGCTACCTGATAAGGTTAGACTGGTGCAAATAGGCTGGTTACCACACTTAGATTCAAAGCTAATGCAATAGGCCAGGTGCAAGATGTGCCAAATGGCGGAAAAAGGCTAATTAATACAAAAGGGCTCAGATTAGAATATAGCTAGCTAGCTAACTACAATTGTGCTAAAGCAGAGAATGGTTAACTTACACAAGTAGACTTGGGGCAAAGTATGACTACCTTACGCAATTAGACTAGATGTGAAATATGGCTAACTAACTTAAGGGGGCTAAAAGCAGGACACGGATAGATTCAAAGCTAATGTAATAGGCCAGATGCAAGATGTGCCGAATGGCAGAAAAAGGCTAACTAATACAAAAGGGCTCAGATTAGAATATAGCTAGCTAACTAAAATTGTGCTAAAGCAGAGAATGGTTAACTTACACAAGTGGACTCTGGGCAAAGTATGACTACCTTATGCAATTAGGCTAGATGTGAAATATGAAAAAGTTTATTTTGAATTGGGAAAACAAGTTACTCAAATGCGCCAACTTTAAAGTATATAATGCTTGGTTGGTGAATCAAATGTTCTCATTTACAAAATATCTTGTTGTTGAAGGAAATAAATAATAACATGAACTTGATTTCAAGGGTGTTGAAAAATGTATTTTTAATTATACTCAGTGTTAATTGTCACACCATAAATGATAACGTTCTAATTAATACAAAATTCAGTGTTAAGTTTCACACTTTAGGTGCACAGATGACTTCAATTGCTTTTGGCTTTATGTAGCAAACTTCAAAATATAAATTTGTTGCAATCTGAAAAAAATTTGGTTCTCAAACTTCAAAATATATAGTGACTCACCAACCAAGCATTATATACTTTAAAGTTGGCGCATTTGAGTAACTTGTTTCCCCAATTCAAAATAAACTTTTTCATATTACTATCTGTGTAGCAGTCACACAGTGTTTTGGGACATACTCATGCAGACAACAAAGTCCAACAAATGAGCAGGCGCCAAGGGAAAGTCTTTGCTGGCTGCAACAATTAATTTTTTTAATTAGATGTGAAATATGGTTAACTAACTTAAGGGGGCTAAATGCAGGAAATGGATATCTTATGCACTAAGGCAAAAGGAAATTATGGCTACCTTACGCAATTGGACTAAGATATGATATGATATAGCATTTATAACACGCATATAGAAGTGTTTCAAGGTGTGACGAGGCAAGATATAGGAAACAGAGGAAAGACAGACAGCGATCCTACTAGGCAAGATGACATTGAGATTGCGCAAGTACAGGGGAGCGGTGAAGGGGAAAAGTGCTGGGAGAAGGCCAGGGAGGTAGTGCAGTACATAGGATAACAGTAAAATAAATAGAGACAATAAATACAATAAATAAAGGCAATAAATGAAAAGTGCAGCCCCTATACCATATTTTATGAACATATCATGTGCCGGCGACCCTGCCGGTGGCGCCGGCTGATTCTGTTCTAAGTCATTCAATTGTCTTCCCCTACAACAAAGTGTTGCCCAAAAGGATGACAATTTACTAAAGCATGGCATGTCTAAACAAGCAGTTCTACCAGGCCAATATTTGAACGCGTGCATATATGTCAAGTCAAGCACTATCGGTTTGAAACAGACTCACCTGATTTCAATCAAAAAGAGAGATCTCCCATCATCAATTCAAGCATAGTTTTTGCTGCCCGTCTTCCCAAAAAGTCTAAGTGTGGGTATCTTGCCGTCAGGACTGCTAGGCGAAGCGTGGCGTACAGAGATCGCAAGCAGCAGTCTGCTGAGGAGTCGCATCTTAAGATGTGCAGCGGCCCCTGATACTCCAATCTCAGTCTGTCTACTCCGTCCTCACCAAGCAATAGGTCCTGATTGTAAGAACCCACATTAGGCGCCATTCTGCTAGTCCAAGAATTTGAGGCTATTGTAAAAAATGAAGACACTGCAGTCACGAGGAACTTATATATAACCAACAGTTTATTCACACTCGAGCTGACTCGACTTTTTCAGTGGACAGCATACAGGCATAGGAAAAGTGAGCCAAAACATATGGGCGTAGGGGTGTTTTAGGCATTTTTAGAATACCAGTGATGGATTCAGGCTATCTCATCACGTGATAATGACTTCTGACCTACAGACCTATTAACGTGGGCAATTCACCATGGCAACATGTACTCAAACACTCCATGTCACCCTACAGACTATTTACTGTCTGGGAAGCAAAGAAGAGAGGGGTGTAGGAGGATATTGTGTTCTTCAGTACAAGATAACATTCCTTACGCTACTTTATCTAGGTTTTTACTAGGCTAAAAGGTCAGTCTGTATGTATGCTCAGTAGTTTGATCATGTTAGAAACAGAATATGCTGTAAATCCTGCTTTGCTTTAATTGTCTGGATCCCACGTTCATATTTAACTGTAGAAAACAAGACAGTCAAGGAAGACAAGATGGCGCCTAATTTACAGATCAGCTACATTTGTGCCAGTGCTTCAAGGTTCTCTGTTGCAGAGTTCAGCGTGCTTAGAGGTTTTAGCATTTCTGTGTAGGGGTATATTTAGGGACGCTTCCAAAGCGGTGACTTTGTGAGCTTTCACCACGTTCAGAATGAAAACTCGGAAAGGAGAATGCAAAGCAGCCAAAATGGCATTTCAGAAACCGCAATGGCACGGTTCAATATGTATGTGCTTAGGCCAATATTATAATGCAAGTTTACACTGGTGGCAGGTTTAAGGGTCAGTGCAGACATCATGGGTCAAGTGCTAGTAGAGGCTGTAGGGATACAGACATAGTCCTCGAGTGTGAGGGTTGGCCGAGGGGCAGTGCAGGTGTGCAACTGGCGGGGAGGGGACCTGGGCCCGAGATCAGAGGGTAGCCAGGAAACCAGTGAAGTTTCAGAATCATCCAGGAGATCAACAGGGGAGAGCAGGAGAGAAAGCAGAAGCAAAGAGGAAGATCTTTATGTGCTTCTGGAACTGGAGATGGTTCTCCTCAAGCTTCAGAGAGGCAGGGAGGCTGTTCCAGAGGGAGGCCCCAGCAGAAGAAAGAGATCTACCACCAACTCACTGCTTGGAGAAGTGACTGACCCTGAGGGAGTTGGAGGCGGATGAGTGAAGAGCTAGAGAAGGAAGATATTTAGGAAGAGAGAGTTGATAGTATTGAGGTCCCCGGCCCCAGAAGGCCTTGTGGACAATGCAGAGGGTTTTGAACTTAATCCTCGCCACCACTTGGAGCCAGAGCACAGATTTCAGTCCTGGAGAGATACGATCCCTGGGCTTGAAGCCAAGGACATGCCTCAGTGTCCTCTTTTGGATGAGTTGCAGAGGGCAGAGGGTAGAGGCAGGCAGATTTAGAAAGAGGCTGTTGCAATAGTCCAGCCTAGAGAGTACCAGAGCTCTGGAGACTTGAGCTTCTAAGGGGAAGGAGAGGAAGGGAAGAATACCTCTGAGGAGGTGCAGCTGGTAGTGTGACTTATTAGAGATATCAGAGATGTGAGGAGAAAAGGAAAGCGTGGAGTCGAAGATGACCCTGATGTTTTTAGCCTCACAGGTGGGAGCAGGAAGAGGGCCAAGAGAGGCCAGCCAGAGAGTGACAGGAAAAGAGGGAGCAGGGGTGCCGATGAGGAGAATCTCAGTCTTACTGGCATTAAGGCAGAGATCATTGGCGGCACACCACTTCTCCAGCCTAGAGAGAACCAGAGCTCTGGCATTGTTAACTAACTCCACTGGGCCAAATGAAGAAAATGCGTATCTTACCCAAATGGACTGAAAGCAGACTATGGATAACAAACTCAATGGGATAAATGCACAAGATGGCTACTCTACACAGTTAGGCTAAATGAAGAATAAGGCTACCTTGCACAATTAGGCTGGGTGTGAGATATGGCTAACTAAATCTACTGGGTTGAATGAGGAACAGGCTACCTTATGCAGTTAGGGCTAAAGCCAAGGATGGCTACCTTCCAAAATTAGGATAAATGAAGAATAACTCTATCTTACACAATTTGGCTATATGTGATATATGGCTAACTAAATCAAATGGGCTAAAATTGGAAGATGGCTATCTTACGTGATTCAGCTAGAGCAGGGAACACGGTTAACTTATGCAATTTAGGCTAAATGCAAAATGTGGTTAACGGGGCCTGGTTGGTCTCTCTGTTGGAAATGAGAGGTGCCCAACATCCGTAACTCTAACCCTGGCTCCGATCTGCCTTATTTGATGTTATGTTGGAACACCAGGGACCACACCCATCTATTTCTAGGAGATGGGTTATTTAATTATCTGGATGGACTTAATGTGGTTTTATTGCAGGAAACTTGCTGACGGAACCCTTGGTGGTGGATGGCTGGAACTTTGCAACTGTCTGGCGAGAAAGGGGTTAAGAGGTCAGCCTAAGAGAGGACTTGAATTGGGAGTGAGGAGCCCAATGGGCAATGCGGAGGTACATTTATCATCTGTGAACATTCTCTCAGCTAGGGTGACTCCTTGTCAACCTGTGGGCTCACTTTACCCCCGGGAACTGCCGTTCATTAATGTCTGTGCTCCTCCTTATGCCGGGGAGGTTGTGGTCACTCTCGCGGAGCAGGAGGTGTTGTTGAGGGACATGAAATATAAAGGCCCCCTTATTGTTGTGTTGAGATTTTAATGCTAGGATCCCCCTGCCATTGGGACGGGCCAAGGGTGGGATTGGTGCTCTAGATCTAGACCAAGGCATTGAGCAATGTGGAGGTTCCATTAGGACACAACAATGGGGAGTCAATTGGGCCTGTATGTTGATGTTGTCTTTGTTGCCATTAATGGTGCTCATGCTCCGCTTATCCACCTAAGAATTCTAAAACCAGTATTAACATCTTAGCTCTAACAACGAACATCCAATAAGCATGGATGGTGAGGAACGTTCCGGTATAAGTGGCGCTTATTGATTTAAGTGCTGCTTTTGATACCGTGGACCGCCAGAGGCTGTGGGGAAAAGTGCAGAGGCTGAACATCCCATCCGGGCTTCTTAAGATGATGGTGTTATTGTACTCCAACACTCGGGTCAAGGTCAGGGTTGACAGGCATGGGGGTTTCACTGCCTGGGTGGCAACTGCTAAGGGCTTGAAAAGGGGTTGTATTCTGGACCCTATGGTTTTCAACCTATACCTGGCTGAACTGGCAGTGGCTCTACTCAATCTAGCTGCCGTACCGCCAAAGTTGGGGTCTGCGCCACTGCAAGAGCTAGGTTATGCTGATGATCTGGCTATTCTCGACCTGACCCTTGGAGGGCTTCAAAGCTCCTTGAACAACTTAAAGAAATATGTTGATGACAATTGTATGACTATTAATATTGCTAAAACCAAGGTAATGGTCTTCAAACTGGCAAGGAGTAGGGTAAATGTAAATTCATTTGGGAATTGGCAGGAACCAAATTGGAGGAGATGACTGTCAGGTTGTTCTTATGGGCATACTGCCCGTCCACCTCGTTAGGTGGGCGGACCGCCATCGCGGTCCTTCTTCCCGCCACACGGGAAGTGACGTTGGGGTGTGGGAGGGGGATGGGGGGTTTCGGCAGTTCATGCCTGGCAGTTAATAAAGAAGGTTATCTCTACAACGGCTCCCGCGTAATATGTGCCTCTGTCGGTTTTAGGACCGAGTAAAACCTCACATCTGGCGACGAAGGTGTGTGCTACACCCACCTGTGCCAGGGAGACCCGCAGTCGAGTGGTGTACAGTGCGTTGGCGCACCTCCAACCCTGTGGCCCGGAGGCCCTGGAAGGCACGCAAATGACCGCGTTCCAGTGGCGTGGCGCGTCGGCGTTCCTCTCGGGAAAGAGGCCCCAGCAGACACGGAGCACAGGAGTGCCCAATTAGCCACTGGGCGGCCCCCAACACGTGTGCAGCACGCCAAGCCAGCCCTGCCCCCATCCATCACACACGGCCTGTGACAGCGAGGGAACCAGGAAATGGCGGGAAATCCTACAAAGGAGGAAAAGTCCATCACGAACGACAGCCACACTCTGCACGCGCGTACAGGCTGAAGCATATCAGCACTTCAAGATATTACAGGGCAAAGACGAGCCCCGGACAGTACGCAAGCACCGGCCTGAATCAAGCAAGCCATCCACACCATGTCGTCTCCTACAAGTCCAGCGGCATCGTCATCAGGAGGTGCAGGAGCCATTGCGGATATCCTCAACAGGTGCAAGGATCAGGTAACAACTCACAAAACCTGCCTATACCAGGCCCATTTGATGTCAGGGACACTTCCAATCTGGGACCCAGAAGGATTATATGGCTAAGGGACTTTAAGTTCTATGCGGGGGCAATTGGTCTAATTGATGACGCAAGGCTAAAAAACACCTTATTCATGACAGTAGGCCCAGAGGTCAGGGACATAGCAGGAGAGCTAATGAACGTAGACACTGTCACATATGATGAACTTCACGGAAAACTCTCCGAATACTTCACCCCTCACACCAATATTGACTATGAGCGACACGTATTCCACACCACCAGACAGGAAAAAGGAGAATCGCTGGACAACTTCGTGATGCGCTTGCGCATCAAGCTGAAATACTGTGAATTTCACAAATATTCAAATGAAGAGGCGTTGAGATCCCAGGTCATAGCCGGCTGCATGTCACAATCATTCAGAAAACAACTGCTCCAAAAGCAAAGATCCCTAGAGGAAATCCTTGCATTAGCCAGAATGGAGGCGGCTGTAGAGTCGCAGCTGGATAGTCTAGGCAAGGTCGCCATCCAACAATCATCATCCAATCCGGACACCATTAACAAACTCTTTGCCGCCCCTTCACACAGCGGTAAACGCACTGATGTCACGTGCTATCGATGCGGATTCGAATATCCAAACATGGGCGAGTGCCCCGCCATTGGACAGAAATGTGCCGCCTGCGGCGGAAGGGACCACTACGGAGCCGCATGCAAGAATGCACCGGACCTGTGACCAACAGACCAAGACAACATGAAAGAAGGAGAAGCTCACGGCTCAGCCCTCCCATGGGAAGGGGGGAAGAAGAACAAATCGGACCAAAACGAATCGGACCCGAAGGAACTCGTACGCAAGAGAAGACAGAAAATCATCAGACGGGTCCAGGCGATCTCAGAGGAGAAGGTTTGTCTGTTACATTGCAATGAGATCCCCGTCCGGCAGTGAATCTCAGTCATCAGAGGAAGACCAACGGAAGAAGGGGTATGTGTGGGCGCTCAACAATGCCATTGCCAACCAACACAGTCCCACACTCACATTACAAGTCACAACACCCCGCGTGAATTCCTCATCGACACGGGGGTGACAGTCAACATTATAAGTGAACAGGCATACAACTCGCTGATCAGCCCCCCGAAAATCAGGAAAGCCACGGTGGACATCTACCCATACGGCGCCACAACCCCGCTACCCTGCAAAGGGACTATCTCTGCATGGTGCGCACACAAATCACATGCGGCAAAGATTCCTCTACACATCCTAAAGACGGAGGCCAACAGTTGGTGCATTCTCAGTTTCAAGACGGCCGTCTAAATGGGTTTGGTGCACATACTGTATCAACTCATGGCCCACAAATACTTTGCCAGACCTGATGCGATAGAACAAACATTTCCAAACCTATTCAAAGGGCTGGGCAAACTGAAACACAGGAAGGTACAACTGCACATAAACCCAGACATGCCACCAGTTGCCCAACACTATCGAGGGATACCCGTGAACATTCAACACCAAGTTGAAGAAGAACTAAACAAGCTCATCCAACTCAACGTCATCGAACCAGTATCAGGTCCCACGCCATGGGTATCCCCCATTGTTCCCGTCCCAAAAAAGTCACCCGACGGATCTATACGCTTGTGCGTAGACATGAGGAGGGCAAACGCAGCTATTGAGAGGGAGAGACATCAGGCGCCCCGGATAACCGATATGATCCACCTCCTCCATTGGGCACACATTTTCTCCAAACTGGATCTCACAAAAGGTTACCACCAGATTGAAATTGCACCCGAATCCAGATACATAACGACATTCGTCACACACCTGGGCTTTTTCCAGTACAAAAGGCTCAGTTTCGGGATATCCTCTGCAGCCGAAATTTTTCAAGAAGAAATACACAGAGTCATCAGGCACGTACCGAACTGCCTAAATTGCTCCGACGATGTTCTGGTCTATGGGAAGACGAAGGAAGAGCATGACACCACTCTTCACAGAGTGTGCGAAGCGCTAGAAGCGGCGGGATTAACGCTGAATGAAGCCAAAAGTGAATTTGGGAAAGGCTTGTTACGCTTTTTCGGTCATTTATTTTCCAGCAAACGAATGCGGCTGGACCCGGACAAAGTGGCTGCCCTCAACTCAGCCGCACCCCCAACCACCGCGACCAAGCTCAGGTCGTTCCTTGCACTGGCCAGCTATTGCTCCAGGTACCTTAAGGACTATGCCACAATCAGCAACCCCCTGCGCCTACTAACGTGAAAGGACCAACCCTACACATGGTCCACGGACTGTCAGGGGGCATTCGAAGAGATACGTGATGCCATAACAAGAGCGGAGGACATGGCTTACTTTGATGCCAAATGACACACGGAAGTAATCGTCGACGCCAGCCCCGTTGGCCTGAGTGCCATACTAACACAAATAGACCCTCAGGCGCCGACGAACGTATATGTAGTGGCATATGCCAGCAGGAGCCTAACCCCCACAGAACAAGCATACTCACAAGCGGAAAAGGAAAGCCTGGTGGTAGTATGGGCATGTGAGTACTTCCACCTTTTCCTGTATGGCAAGGAGTTCACCGTAATAACGGACCATCAGGCCCTACTCACAATCTACGGAGATCCAAAATCAAGAATGCTCCCGACAATAGCCAGATGGGGCGTAAGTCTACAGGATTACAAATTCACCATCAAGCATCGCCCGGGCAAAGAAGACAACCCGGCAGACTATCTATCTCGACACCCCACTGGACCCGCCAGCCCTCAACCATCCATTGCAGATGAATATCTCAACTGCGTTGTCCATCACCTGCAACCGCTGCCCATGGGATGGCCAGACGTAATCACACAATCGGAGCAGGACCCAGCGCTACGCATCATACGCCACTGCATACAAGAAGAAAGGAGAGCACACATGCGGCAGCAAGCGAGGCAGGAATCGCAGGATGTCCAAGAAGATGTCAAATACATAGACCAAATCCGAGATGAACTCTCCATAGTCGATGAACACGTAGTCCTAAAAGGGTGCAAAGTACTCCTCCCGAAATCGCTACGAACCAGGACGATACACATAGCGCACGAAAGTCACCGAGGGGTGGTAGCCACCAAACGGCTACTAAGGCAGAAAGTGTGGTTCCCCAGACTGGAAGCAATGGTGGAAGACATAGTGGGCAAATGCCCAATGTGCGCACAAGTGGCACCACCCCCACATCCAAATCCGTTACACATGTCACCCCTATCGGGACACGTGTGGGAGGAACTAGCGGTAGACTTCTTTGGACCGCTGAGAGACGGCACGTATGTACTGGTGCTAATAGATGAACACTCAAGATTCCCAGAGGCTCAAATTGTCGACAGCACCGCTGCCTCGAGCGTCATCCCAGCACTAGACAGCATGTTGTCCTCGTATGGAATACCCAAGATCATAAAGTCGGCAACAGAGCACCATTCATGAGTCAGGACTTCAAGAACTTTTCAAAGTACATGGGGTTCCAACACCGTAAAATATCGGCCAGATGGCCTCAGGCGAATGGCATGGTTGAAAGATTCATGTCCAACATCAAACGAACGCTACAGATAGCAGCCATACTCAATAAACCTTTTGAACAAGCACTTTATCAGTTCCTCAGGGACTATCGACACACCCCTCATAGCACAACGGGAATATGCCCGGCTGACTTGATGTTCAGGTGACCGGTCCACACAAGGCTACCAGAAGACACCCACTCAACAGAGGCCACGCCGTTAGAACAGGAGGCCCGAGCCAAAGATGACACAGCAAAAGCCAAGATGAAAGAGACTGCTGTCCATAAAAGGAAAGCTCAAGAGTCAAACATCGAACCAGGGGACCAAGTGTGGATGCGACAGCCGAAGCAAAGAAAGGAGGACGCCACGTTTGCAAATGGACCGCTGACCGTCACACAGAGGAAAGGAACGATGATCACAGCACAAAGGATGGACAAATCCTCAGTAACTTGGAACGTATCACACTTCAAGCCTCGGACAACTCACCCACAAGAGGTACAGGACAGAGCTGAAGACAGTGGCGATGACAGAGGCCGGGACGCCCCCTATCTGGGAGATGGTGAGGCCTCTGACAGCGAAGATAGCACAATGCAACATGAAGGGACACTGTGGACCCCGCGAAGGTCAGGCCGGCCACAGAGAAGCCGGATAAAACCTCACAGACTCATTGAGGAAATGGAGTGAAAAGGGGCAAGGACCTTGCACGTTAAAAAGGGGGGAGATGTCAGGTTGTTCCTATGGGCATACTGCCCGTCCACCTCGTTAGGTGGGCGGACCGCCGTTGCGGTCCTTCTTCCCGCCACACGGGAAGTGACGTTGGGGTGTGGGAGGGGTTGAGGGGTTTCGGCAGTTCATGCCTGGCAGTTAATAAAGCAGGTTATCTCTACAACGGCTCCTGCGTAATATGTGCCTCTGTCGGTTTGAGGACCGAGTAAAACCTCACAATGACGACCTACAAATAACTGGGGATCCACTTGGACTCCAGGTTAAGTGGGTCGGCCCATTTGGAACATGTCAAACCAAAAGTCTAGTGCAGTGTCAGGGAGGATACTGGCATTCGCTCTAATGGGCATAGGGTTTTCGGTTGGCTTTGTGCTACAGCTTTACCAAGCTAAGGTTGTACCCTTAATGCTCTATGGGGCGGAATCATGGGCCACAGCAAGGATTGCGGAGGTTGGCAGGCTCGAGGGAACACTACTAAAGAGTCTGTTGCGGCTACCAACTCGCACTGCATTTGAAATGATCCTGTTGGAGTTTGACCTTATGGCCATTCAACATAGGATGGACCTAGGCAGCCTAAATCTATTCTGGAAATTGTCTCATGCCCCTGAAGGATCCCTACCGAATTTAATCTTGGAGGTATATAAATCACGAGCATCCCTCATAGTGGGCAGCAATCCCATACGAGTATGCGAGACGGACATGCAATGGCTAAAGTATGCACCAGCAAATATCTTGAGTTATTCCATGCGGCTCTTTAAACTAATTGTGAAGCCCATATTACGAGAGCATGGTCTACAACAGGCATTGGTTAACTTGGGCACCAACAATCAGGCTATGGAGTTTGTTCAATACATAGAGGAGAAGATGAGTCCCCGTACATATATTCAGCAGTGCCTGAGTAATCATTTGGCATGGGAATATCTAAAGTTAAAATGTGACATAATCAAAACTTGCAAAAACGAGCGAGCTTGGCATCAGGTCCCAGAGAAAATAGGCAGTGCTACCTCTGTGTGGAGGGTACATTAGAAGCGGCCAGACATCTTCTGGTGCCAATGTGAAGCACTAGCAGGACTGATGACGGCCGGCGGCTAGTGCAGCTGCAGGATGGGGAGAGAACAGCCTTGGGGACTGGGTGTGGGAAGTATTCATGGAGGGAAACAATCATGCTTGGTTTTTTTCACAGTTTGTTTTGGTTAAAAATTGTCAATATTTTGAAGTACTTGCCATGAATAAGGGGGTGGGCAATGACCATTGTTCTGCAAACAGCTTCTCTTTGGTCCTGAGATCTAGGAAGTTTTAACTGTTTTAAACTGTCTGTATATTCTGAAGTGATGTTCTGGAGGCAATTAAATGGTTTGCGAAAAGCTGAATGAACTAAATCACAATAAAAAACAAAATTACAAATAGTGTGGCTAACTTACAAAATCAGGCTGATTAAAAAATACGGCTACCTTACACAATTTATGCTAAATGTAAAAAATGGCTACCTTACACAATTTTAAGCTAAATGTACAGTATGGCTACCTTACACTGCTAGGCTAAATGCAAAGTATGTCTAACCTACACAAATTAGGCTTAATGGGGAACAAGGCTAACTTACACAAATAGGCTAAATGAGGGGTATGGCTATCCTACACAGTTAGGCTAAATGAAGGACAATGCAAACTTACACCAATAGGCCTAAGCAGGGTGTGGCTAGCTTACACAGTTAGGATAAATTAAGGACAAGGCAAATTTATACAAATAGGCTAAATGTGGAGTGTGGCTATCTTACACAGTTAGGCTAAATGCAGGACACAGATAACTTACACAAATAGGCTAAATGTGAAGCATGTCCATTTTACACAGTTAGGCTAAATGAAGGACAAGGCAAACTTACACCAATAGGCTTATGCGGGGTATGGCTATTTTACACATGCTAAATGAAGGACAATGCTAACATAGACCAATAGGCTAAAGCTGGGTATGGCTATTTTACACAGTTAGTCTAAATGCAGGAAAAGGCTAACTTAAAGCAGGATATGGCTAGCTTACACAGTTAGGCTAAATGGAGGACAAGGCTAATTTACACAGATAGGTTGAATGAAAAATAAAGCTATCTTACACAATAAGGCTAAATGTGAGATATGGCTGACTAGCTCAAGGTTAAAAGAAGAAAAAGGATAAATTACACAAATAGGCTAAATTCAGAGTATGGCTATCTTACCCAGTTAGGCTAAATGCAAGTTGCTATATGAGATCAGGTAATACGTGTGGAGGGGTTTTACTGGAGTACAGTAATGGCTGTACTCCCCGCCCAGACCACACTTACCTCATCTGTTGCTGTCAGTTGTCTGTGTCAGGCATCCCAGGAGAACAAAGGAAAACACAGGGTGGGGCTGCTTGGAGTATGGCTGCCCTTTGCCTTGTGGAACTTTGCTGGTGACCGCCCAGGCAGAGGGTCCCCTGAGTGGGTATCTTAAATGGGTCTCACGGCCCAATCAAAGCTCAGGGGTGGGATGGGAGTCAGGAGGATGAAGGATTCAGGAAGCGGATACAGGAGGAAGTGGGGAGGGCAGGCACGCACGGAAGAGCACCAAATCAAGAAAGGGTACCCCAAAATGGCAGAATGGGGTTGAGGCAGCTGGGGGATATGCTTACCCCTAGAGCTGGTCGTGAAAAGTGGCAATGGAGCCCAAACAAAGGGCCTAGACCCTCATTGGAAATGCAATACGACTCACGGCCCAATCAGAGGTCAGGGCTGGATCGGAGGGGAGTGGATGAGGAATCAGGAAGCGGGCAAGGAAGGGAGTGGAGACGCCAGTCAAGCACAGAAGAGCACCAAATCAAGCAAAGTGACACCAAAATGGCAGGATGATTATGATTGGTCATTTATATGGGGTTGAGGTTGCGGCAGCTGGGGGATATACTTACCCCTAGAGCTGGTGGTCGAAATGGCACTGGAGCTCAAACTAAGGGCCTAGACATTTGTTGGAAATGCAGTCAGCCTCACGGCCCAGTCCAAAGTCCAGGGCGGGATGGGAGGTGTGAAGGATGAAGGAATCAGGAAGCAGGCAATGCCAAAGGGATGGGGAAAGCAGATTTTGGTTGCTAGTTCCAAAACCGCTTGTGACAGGGTCAGGATCATGATCCTATCAAAATTGGTGGTGGCGGGCAGTGATCCTCCTCAACCTGGACCCTGAAGCTCAATAAAACAAAACTCAAAACAAGCCCTTCTCCAGGTATATGAAGTGGGAATTGGGGGGTCATCTGTCCCTGAAAAATCCCCCCTTGTGCTGATTATGACAGCACTGATGCCACTCATATACTCTCAATGCCTCCTGGTACCATTGCTGGCCACAGTTCTCTTATTGTTTCTTCAGAACTGCAATTCCCAGAATCGCCTTGGGAGCTGCCTAGAAAACCCAGAGCGGATGCAAACAAGAGAGAACTAAGAAAAATAACGACCCAGGTGAAATGAGAACTGGCACCACAAACCACCAGCAACCAACACCCCAGAGGAGTAGAAATCACACCAGTCATGCAGAAAGATGAATCTCCAGGTCACCACCATCCCATAACCCTGGCATAATAATCATGGCTATTGTTAGATGTTTCCCCAGGATGCTGATATTAATATTTGCTTGAGGATACAGGTCAGCATATCTGTCAAAACATATTTATATTATGTTGGAGTTCCTCAGTGGTCACAATATCAGCTCTGGTGGCATTCTTTTTCTCCCAGAGTGTAGGAGGTCCTTGAACTAGCACCAGAAGGTGGCATTTCTGGTCGCGCATATAGCCCAAGGACCTGATTTGGTTTCTCAGTCCTCTTTGTGAAATAGATCTGCCACATATTCAGGCTCTGGTTTTCCGCAGTCCACCCAACTTTTCCATCAGCCTCCAAATAGCGGCAGTATTCTGTATGCCCAATCCCCACTGGTTCTTCCTTAAGATTCTCAGGCCAGAATCTTGCTAGGTGCCCCTGTTTTCTGCATGCATAACACTGTATGACCTCGGGACAGGGCAAGGGACCTGGTCTCCTCTCTTCTGGGAGACAGTGGCATGTACTGACTGGAGCAGCCCAAGTGGGGCACTGACTTATGCAGGGATGGCATGAAGTACAAATGTGCACAGACACACACAGTCACACACAGACACACACGGACACACACAGACACACACACACACACGTCTGAATAGCATTAATTTACTATTCATCTCCACTACCCATATCTACTTTAATTACTAACATTAGTGTTTTACAGTCCTGTGTTTAAAGTTTAATGATCATAGTTTCGGATAATGGGGTGGCACCTGGGGTGGTTAACCAGATTCCAGTGGTAGCACATGCCACTGCAGGTCACTTCCTGGACATGTCACTGCTGGGAGAATCAGTGCTCTGGATTTACTCTCCACGTGAGTTGGGATTCTGGGTCCAGGCCTTCTAATATTTGGACTCTTTTTCCTCACTTGTCCCAAGGATTTTTGAACACTTGTCTTCTTTGGACCCCGGATGATTTAATTGGCATGCATGGCCATTTTATGGGAATTAGCAGTTTGTATCTGCTCCTCCAACGTCGACTCATGTAACTTCCATACTGACTTCCAAAAGTAAGGCACTAGTGAATCTATGAACTGCTTGAGGACTAACATGTCACTTACTTCCTCATAGGATTAGTAGGCTAACCATTTACTAAGGAGATTCCTCACCCTATAGAATAGCTGGTGGGGTGTTTCTCTGTGTCCTAGTCGAAGATGACAACGTTTTAAGCGATAATGTTCTTGGTCCAGCCCCAGTCATTACAATATACCCGTCTTCAGATCTTCATAGGGAGTTCATCCATCAGGGTGAAGGGCTTAAAATACTGTTGAGATTACCCAGTTAACAATGGGGTGGTGTAGCAGGCTGTGGGATGTTCTGACCCATTAGGCTCTGCCCTGCAACATCACTGTGTGCTGCTTTAATCAGAAATAACAGAATGGCCACCAAAAAGCCCTATGCGCTAAAAATCTCTGAGAAGTGCGCAAGGGAACCGGAAAAATGGGTTGCCAATTTATTTTGCCTATGTCAGTGGTAAAACAGGAGACCACACTGCCAAAACCTGTCATTGGGCTGCCCATAGAGTGAAATAGAATTACCGGAAAAGGCAGTGCTGCAATGCCAGGAAAACCCAGAAGTGCTTTATAATCCATTTTCTCTTGGTGTTGAAATTGTAAAATCATGATTCTCAAACAGCAGAGAAGATCCAACAATCTTGTGGGATGTTCACCATCACCTTATTTAAGGAATGCCCATAAGCACAATGTCAGGAGAAGCAGCTTTCATCACAAAAATATTCCCATTCAAAAGGGTGCTTGCCTGGAAAAACCTGTCAGATATGGGTGCAGTACTGCCGCTCTCCTGTGTCAAAGCTGTCATTTACTTAACCTGTTAGTTTAAACTGGTACATTAAGATCAAATTGTGGAAAAGAAGAGACTTGCCATAAAAAGCAATATAGTTTGCGACAATTCAATTTCTATGTTTTAAAAAGACTGGAATTAAGAGATCTGTGTTTATATTTGTTGAAAATGTAAGGTTTATTTTAGCAAAAGACAATTTTGAACAAAGTGTTTTACAGTGAACTGAGGCCAGCCACACTGGACTTCAAAGGCACATTCCACAGTTTGCCCCAAACAAAGGTGCCTTCCCTTTTGCTCTCTGCCCAAGAACTATCATTTAGATGCTAATGTAAAAAGCAGGGGATTTTGCTCTGCTTCTGTGGGAGAGACAATAGGCTTCCTGGACTGAAAGGGAATGCAAATTCAGATGTCAACGGAAACCAACTGCCAGCAGGAAGAGAGCCCTGGACTGCTCTGGGCCCAGCAAACCATGGAGGTGGGACCAGACAGATTCGTGTATCAGAAACTGTAGAAAATATCTTTTTTTAAAAAGACTCATAGAGAACTGTGCAAAACTTGTAAAACTCTATAAATTAGAGGTTGTTAATATGAAAATGCTGCTCACCGTTTGAAACTACTTTGAACTCCGTGCGATGTTCAGAGACAGGACTACCGAAATTTGGATGTTGTAGCAATTGTGATAATGCTAGGAATATGAAATTTCACAGGATTATGCCCAGATGCTATGCGCATGTATGGAGAAAAATGTGGACAGATCTGACACTGGGTACCCAACCAAAAGCACAAAAAACTGTCAATTTTGAACCAACGCGCTCACTGAGTTGGGATTCGGATACGTGCTCTACTAAAGCTGTGATGTGAATATGTATTATTAACAAGTTGGAGATATTATAAATATGATGTATGTGACAAATAGAGTTACTGTACTGAAACAAAGGGGATGCACTCCCTGGATTGTAAAATGCCACATCATCATGAAACCATGCGCTCCTTCTCAAATCAGGAGAGAGGACAGACCCTAACCAATAGGATTCTTAGAGGGTGTGCTTAGTATAATTTAGCCTACCCACCACTTTGGGAAATACATAAATAGGGACTGCTTAGGACCCAGGGACACAGGATTCATCCATCAACTGCTTTACTGGCGAAGCGCTCTGCAGGAGGAACCCAGATCCAAGACTCCAGAACTCTGAAAGCAGAAGGCCCAATTCCAAAGCTGAACCCTTCTCAGCTGGCCTTGAAACCTGATTTTAACCCCAGACTTCCAAGGGGAACACAACAAAACCAATAGAACAGCCGGGCTGTGCTGATTCCGCTTCTTGCCAAGAACTCTTGCCAGAGCCCAGAGATCCAAACCAGTAGAGCAGAGCTGTAACCTGATAGCTGCAACCCAGAACCAACCCATCAGATCCAGTCCAGAGGCTGTGCAGTGTCCCCAGTGTCGTGCTGAGTGCAGAACCGGGTTCCTGAATCCTGTCCGGTGGGCTAACAGATTCCCGTCCAAAACATTTGACCAGATCTTTGGCGGGCCTATTCCAAACCATAGTTGTGAGTGTCTATAGCATAGAATTGTCCAAGCCAATCTCATATCCTGAAATAATCCACTCCAAAACCATTCTATCATATCCAGAACTACATTGTAGAATCTCTTTTGTCTTTTCTGAATCTTTCCCTTACCCATATAGTCCTTTGTCAATTGTAGTGATAATATCATCTTTGTGCTAATATATTTGCTGAAGAAAGACAAGCGTCTCGGCATATAGAAACCATCCGGGGCATCACTGGATTGGTGGCTGTGCTGTCTGTTGCTTGTGGCTTCATAGACTCCTTAGTGTAAAGAAATCCTTGTTTGTAATTTCAAAAGCGCATCTTTCATTTGTAAATCTTGACTCTTTCTGAGAAAAACCGACCTCTACTAAAACCTCTGTAACTTCCATACCGTAATGAAATTTAAGTGTCATTTTGAAGCTAACATCCTCGGCTTTCAACCAAACCCAAAACCGCATCCCAACTCCTTATAGTTTTCTCACAATTGCGTTTCTCACTCGCTGAAAAGTTTGCCGCGAGTTTGCATTTGGCTCAATTTCATCACGTGTAAAACAGCTATTCTTTGCATCTGACCTCAGAATTCAGTTTTCAATCTACTAGTTATTCAATCATCATTGCTAGTGTTTACCTGATACTATAAAAAGCGGCTCCCACTAGTTTTGAATACAATTTAGAGAATTAAATCAATTTTTCAGTGTTTTCCGATTAATTCAAAGCCACATTCAAAAGAATTTGACCTGTTTTGAAATCATTCCTGTTTCTCTCTGCCTGCTGGGGGAATTGGGATTGAAACTGTATTTGTTGAGTGTTTATTCCTGAAACCTGTGTTCTCCCCTTCCATCTCTTTATACTGCATATTGGGGGGAATTGAGTAGTGTGCAGGGGGAAAAAGTGACATTGCATTTGATTGAACCCATATCAAGTATTATTCTGTGCTGCATTGTTTTCCTATCCATATCAGGTATCATTCTATGCTGCATTATTTTCTTATCCGTACTCCTACTGATTAAAGAGATTGTTGATTGTTGTGACATCACCCGATGGTGATCATTGTATAAATATTAATGGTGTGATATATATATATATATACGTATATATATATATATTGTTCAAATTCATAAAAATAAATCCTTTCAGTGAGACCGGGGGATTCAAAGAGAGGGGCGTGATATAAGGGTACATCATTCAGAAATAAAAGAACTTATAAACAAAATATATAATTAAGGGTTCCAACTGTGCATCACACGCTAGGCATTGATTTAGGTGGAGTGCCGGGTTGAGATCACTTACAAGATCAAAAAATCCCAATGCCATTCTACTGTTTCTGTGACTCTCTCAAATTTTGTCAAGAGAGTGTCAGAATCTTCACCTGTTGCCAGTTTTTGTAAGATTGTTGGAGGGATGGACAGTTTTTCTAGCCATTCCCTGACCACCAATGTAAGGCTAACAATGTTTCTTGCTGTTGTCGGCTGATGGCTAGTTGGCCATCCACCAGTGTCCTCAAGAGGTCTTCCATTTTTAAGGGTATGGATCTCAGGGAGATTTTAATTTCAAGCATAATATCTCTTTTCTCTCGTCTTAGCTGGTAGGGCTCCTCTACTACCAGAAGACTCCATCTTTGGGAACAGCCTGCCTGTAATTCACTTCCACTACTGTCTCCACTGACAGGTTTTACTCTAGCTTCTCTTATCTTTTCCGCCAAACTTACAAGTTCCGTCAGCCAGGATGATTGTCTTTAAGTTGGTCAACTTGTGCTAGTGGTGGTCCAACTCATCCCCTTCCAAGTAGTTTTCCGCTTCATTGAGTACTGGATTGAGACTTAAAAACTCCAACTCCACACCAATCTCCAAGATTTCTTGCTCCCAGGGCTCAGTACTGGCTGTAATGCAATAATCTCCTGTTTCAGATGTCTTGTTCATGTTCCCTTAGCAAGGGCTGACCTCTGCAACTGGATCTACAGGTTCCCACTTCTGACACCACAGGTCACAGATGGCATACATATTACTCCTAGTCTCAGAGACAGTTCAAGGGCTTTTATTAAGATTGTAATGGGCCCTAGGGCCGTACGTCACTTGTTCCATTTAGCATCTCCTACCTAACCCAGGTGTCCCTGTCCCCAGCTTAGCCGCTACTGAAAATGGACCCCTATTGTCTAAATATAAGTTGTACTAGGAATGAGGACCTGAAGGTAGAGTGCCTTCTCTAACTAAACTCCCGCAGGGAATTCATAACTGTCTGTACTCTATCCAGTTGTGAATGTTCTATGAGCAATGGCAATTGTTCCTTATAGATACATTGTTGAATTCAGTCCTTTTTCTACAATGCTCACTCTATCCTCTCCCTCTCCCAACCTCTCGTTACACTCCTCCTCCAACTCTGCCTACCTTTCTATCACCTCCTCTACTCTACTGTCCCTCCAATGTCTCTCCCTGTTTCTATTCTTTGCTTCCACTCTTTGGTGTTACACTATCCCTCCATTCCACTCCTACACTCTCTTCCCCAACACTACTTCTCCCTCCTCCACACTGCTTCTCCCTCCTTTGCACTACTACTCCCTCCTCCACACTACTCTGCCACCCTCCTTTCACTCAGTGCTTTATACTTCACACTCACTCATTGCACTAACTATACTCACCACACTCGCCACACAAATATGCACACTCACACAGTAGTGTCACTTTTGCTCAATTACAAATCCCTCACCTTCTCCAAAACCCTCCTCCACACTCTGCTGCTCTTTCATTTCTCCTGCTGGTCCATTGGTCCACAGCCTCCACCTCCTCTGACATCACCTGAACAAACTACACTTTGTGTTTCCCGCTCATCATTTTTAAAGCCCACCCTCTCTTTGAGTCAGTTTTCTTGACCTAGCCATTCTGGCTCTGCCTCCCCCACCTGGTATGTTCTAAATGTACCCTAGTTAACAATAATGGAATAGCCCTGTCCATGTCTTCTGAACTGCTTCTCCATGGAACAACAGCAATGATGGCCTAGGAAGTCCAATGTTCCAGATCTTGGTCCTATTGGCTGGCCTCGAGGCAAGGTTTGTGTGGCCTTTTGTCTCTTGTCTTTGTCTTTTTTGCAGGCATGGGTTGATGACCTTTGGGTTTCCGCTGTGTTAGAAACTCCCAGGCTGTCTTTTGCCAATGACCTATATGCCCAGGCATAGATGGCAGCTCCACCCTTAGGAAAAAAGGGTCCATCTAATTCTTTCCCTAAAGCAGGGGTCTTCAAACTTGGGGGTTGGCCTCCCTAGAGGGGCCTGTTGGATGTCTGGGGTGGGGGGCGGTACATTCTTTTAAAAGGGATTAAGATGACTGCTTTTCATATAAATTACAAGCATATTTTCTACTGCTTATATTGTTTTAATTAAAAGCAGTCCCCTTAATCTTTTTTAAAGAACCTGGAGGACCCGTGGGTATCCTCTGGGTCCCCTATGGGGCTAACCTCTAGGTGGGGAGGTGGTCAGAAACAATCATTTTACTCAAGGGAGGGGGGGGCTCGGTATGAACACGTTTGAATACCACTGCCCAAAAGGTAGGAAGTCCTGAGGAAACAGAACCAACTTTAAGGTTCCTGCCACCATTCAGCATCAGAAGGTTTGTGCCTATCTGGACGGTGGGACCCTGGGAGCAAAGGTTGTACCATACATCTGAGGCTAACACCCTTGGAATGGAGAAAGTCGCCTAAGGTGGCAGTCCGATGTATTCATGGTCATATATGAAATTACCCCCATCTCAAGTACTCGTGACCGCCTTGGAGGAAATCTTGCATGTATAGGTGGCAGTCATCCCTAACCAACCCAGAGATTTAATCCTGGGGAGTGACATCCCACAATTCCATCAGTGAATGTTTCTGATTACTATGGGGATTTCTCAGAAAAACGGAGTCCTTAGTTTGGATCCACAAGTTGAAGAAATCAGGGAAACCTACTCCCTGTTGTCATCATGTCATTATGGGAGGAATTCCCAGAGGAACTCTTAAGTAACCCTTATGATTACCCCGAGGATCTAGAAAGGGAGGGAGATGTAATAATTGCCTGCGTGAATGGGGATGTAGAAACCTATCCCAAAGTTCCTTTCATCCGAGAGGTTAGAGGTTGTCCCACGAGGATAAAAGCCACAGTGGTACCAGGCCTACCAGAGGAATTCATTATAGGTACGGACTTCCCTTCATTTCCAGATCTCTTAACCCAGCCTCCTTGGGAATATTCTTTAAAGAAATATTTTCCGTTGTCATCCTGGGAAACTATTGTATATAAGGAAGAACTGTCTTTGTGGGTCTGGGAAAATGGTGACCTCATAGGATCAACAGCCTCGTAAGTGGTAGCCTCTCACCTAACGGGTGGGGTATGTGACGAATCTGTAGAATTTGCCCCTTCTTCCTGGAGGAAGCCAACCCCTTTGAGGCTATGGAGGGGAGCTGCTAAGCAAAACCCTCCATAGTGGTTTTGGAAAGTGGGACCTCACTGGGAGTGTTCCCTCCCCCCCTCCCCAGGGGACAAGGACTCTCATTCCCCTGTGGAACTCTCTGTAAAGAAAACAATATCTGCATACATGGGAATTCCGGAAGAAGATGTTTCAGTCAACAATGGGACTCAAAACAATCTTGAAAGTATCACAAACATTTGGCTCTGCTATATTAAAGGGAATAAGGATTTTTTTATTGGAGATAGCTAATAAAGATGCTAGAGGCAGCTGATGGAAATCGAATAAGAAAGATCTAATTCAATGGAATCTTCAATCTTCATGTGTTGCTGAAGGAGTCTGTCCGAAACACCTTTCGAGCAGTTTTGATTTCAACGCTGTCATCCAGGAATTAGGAAAATCACCTAAAATATCAGATGAGCAGTGGAAATATAAATTTGACACGGATGGCCTTAAGGTGGTTATTGAGAAGTCAAATTCTCAAACTTGTGGACCAGGTAATATTGAAATAATGAAATATGGGCTAATGTGTTGTTCAACTTGTTTACACAAATTGTTAGATGTCCTACCATCCAGTGACTTTGAAACAAGCAATTGTTGTCACAATTTATAAAATGGGGAAAAAGGAATTGCCCATGAGTTACTGACCTTTCTCGCTTATTGACACTTCTTCAAATATATTAGCTAACTTAGTTTTAAAAGATCTAATGAAATGGGTGGAAAGTGTACAGAGATGTAGCCCTTTTCAAACGCGGGATAGGAAAGGGATAGGCACAGTGATCAGTGGTTTAGCATTTTCCTCCTACATTGCACAGGCATGTGCTGCAATGGGGAGAACTTTGTATGTAGCGAGCCTGGTAATGTCCTCTGTTTTCGAATCTGTGAATAGACTGAGTTTATGGGGAAAGCTTACAAGTTGGTGGATCAATTCAGGCTTCCTACATATGCTACAGTTATTTTACTCTGAAAATGATGTCAGAGTGAGATTAAATGCGGAAAGAGAGCTCTGGCGTACAATAAAAGTAAACAAAGGAGTTCGACAAGGTTGTGTCATTGCTCCGACACGGTTTCATTTATATATAGGCAATCTTTGACAAGAAATTCTTTGATGGGTTGGTTATCCTCCTAAATGTCACGGTTTTAAAGTAAGTTATCCTCATCAGGGTAGGGATAGTGAGGCATTCATTTAACCTTATCATCTAATAAAATGGCATTTGTTGAGAAAACTTCACAACGTGGTCCACCTCACATTTCTACAATGTGGTGTCAGAAATGGGATCAGAATCAGTTGATACAAGCTGGGGATCCAATATGTACATGGCAGATTCTGATCAGCGATTGAGTCAGAGGAAGATGAGTATGGTCATACCCCCCTCCTCTTAAAACATATGCGTATCCTGAAGTCCCTGGGTCTGATACCTCCCATAGTGGGGAGGACACAATTCCTAGTTCTTTTTTCATCAGAGGAACCAGGAGGATAAGAGAGACGCCCTGTAATCAATGGCCTCTTCAAATTAATCTAGGGCCTAATTTTGTTAAACTTTCAGGAAAAGCTATTGCTCCAAAAGGACACCCAGTAGAGCGGAATACATATCATCTATTCGTTCTCCAAAATTGCATTATTCCTGGAAAGGATAAACTTCTAATTTCTCTAATGCTAGAGATAGGGTTTCTGTGTAGATATCTGCCTTCATTATGCAAGGTCCAAAGTATATCCTCTAATTTCTAGCGTTAAGGAGCTGACGTTCATGATCTTAAATCTTTTGACAACTCCTCGCGAGATACTTAGAGAAGGCAAAGTTGGGAGATTAATATTTAATGTTGCATGGGAATCTTGGAATCAGGAAAAGGTCAGACTTCTAATTACATCTTATAGATTAAATCAGATCACTTCTGAATTTGAAACTAATGAAGTGTAAAGGGGGTTGGTTAAACATGAAAGAAAGGAGGAATATATGTTACACGGTTTTCAAAAGAATCCAACAATAAGGGAGGAATATTCTTACCCTCAACTTAAACCTGTAACCCAAGAATAGTTAGATGACTCATGGGATTCAGGAAATGATAAGGATCTTAGTATAGAAACAAAAAGTCTGCGGTCTGGTTCTTTAAAACAAAACAATAACAGTAATTCTAAGGCAGTTGACCCTAAAAAAATGTCATCTAATGGTTATTATAAAGCGTTGTCCCCATCTCTAACTACATCTCAGAGAATAAGGGGTGTTTCTAATAAGGCTTGCATAGAATTTAGAGACCCAGGATGTTCAGAAAGTCACGCCGCACATGATTTAAGCTGTTTACGGTGTGGAAGCTTTGAACATCCTGTCTACCGAAATGTTACTCAGATCCCTTGCAACCTGGGAGATGAGTCGAGTGAGGAAAAGTATGAACCTTCTGAAGAGAGTATAACACCCACACAATCCATATGAACTCATTATAAAGAAAGACCGGATGTAATGTTGTGCACTGGGGGAAAAATAGTACTGCGTCCCTATAGTACTACAGGGGAAAACGATTAGGGCTCAGTTCGATGCAGGGAGCAAATGCTCCGCCGTACAAGCTAGTATTCTTCCACCAGATTGGGAACGTGTAGGTCAAAAGTCTATCGGCTGCGTCCATGGATAAATAGAAGGACACCCTTTAACTAAACTTGAGATCACTATTCTGTGAAAACCCATATCAGTATTAGTGGCAGTAATAACTGATCTTCCTACCCCAAGGATATTATGTAGTGAAATTCCCCATTTTGATGAGTGGGTTTTTCAAGTAGCCCAGATAAAAGTGAAACTACTTAAGAACCTTAACCAACTAGCAAAATAATATTATTCCTCCTATTGTACCCAAAACTGTTGGCATCAAGAAGAGTTGGTTGTAGAGTATCCAATCTGGGACTGGATGGCATGTGAATCCCCAATGAATGTGGGGAAGGCTAAAAGTGGAGAAAAGGTAAAGGAACCTGGACTGGGATGTCAGTTCTTTAGGCATGTGATGAATCCAATGGGTCCCCCACTAATTCCCTACCTAAAGTCTCGTCCCAGGTGGCCAGGAAAAGACAAATGCTTTCTTATCCTGAGCTTTGGGGTGGTGTTCTGCGGGAGGAACACCTGGGAGGAGAAAGGGCCCAGGGGAGTGAAAGCAATCCGTGGGATGAGACATGGTATTCATCTTCCTCTAGGGAGGATGGCTCAGCAATGCCAAAACTTACCTTAGCTATCTTAAATTATACATCACTAATTCAGCAATCCCACAAAGAACACTACCATGAACGTATCTCTGAACTAGGGTCACCACAAAAATACTTATTTCATATTGTACAGAATCTGCACAAAAAAAAGACTCCATTCAACTGCCTCTTAGCCCTTCTGAAATGTTATTTGACTCCATTATGTCTTTGTTTAGTCAGAACATCAAACAGATATATGTATAGATGGCACATTACCAAAAGCATTGCTGCTGCTACCCATCCCAAGCATGCCATAGCTGTCCGTGCCTATTTTAACCCATTCCCAACCTATCTATAATAATTGTAGAACAGCCTTAGCTCCTGTTCGTCCAGCGGCTGTTCCGTATCACCCTTTGTTCCCAGCCCAGCTACGTTTTTTCAAGCAGATTGCTTGAATGCCTGTTCTTTTTAATATCATGAAATTATGCCTCGAGGTTACAAGGCACAGTGCTTAGTAAACTTATTCTAAATCAATAAAAGCCATGGAGAGTTAACAAACTACTGACCAATTAAAAACCTCCCTTACCTAGACAAGCCACTGGAATGGTCTGTGACCATGCAGATTCAGCAGTCCATGCAAAGAGTTTAGATCCAGGCAGGCAGGTTTCCATGTCATGGACCAGAGTAAGTGGGCATCTCAATTACTGATGACCTGAGACTGGAAGCTGATTTGATTGGCATCAGTGTATTAATCCAAAGAGACCTCTCTGCTGCATTTGATATGCTAGACCAGGCAAGATTACTTGACCAACTAAATGCACAATAAATTGCAATTGCGCTGGTGTGGATATGTTTTTTCCCGATGGAGCAAGGACATGCCATCGCATTGCCCGTTTTCCATCTAATGTTACTTCACTTACCGGTAATATCACCTTTGCTTTTCAATACTTATCTTTTACCTCTACTGCAACCCATCTGATTTTATGATAGCATTTTTTCATCTATGCAGACGAAGCCCAATTTTTGTAAATAAGGTCTCTCCGTCCAAAGGTTCCCCTGTCGATTTTGCAACGTGTCTTGTTGCAATAGACTCCTGCATAGCTCACTATCTACTTAAATAAAATGTATGCAGGGCTCAAGTTGAGGGTGCACGTGTGTGGACTAGTCCACCCACTTTTTTCAGAGGACGGGCGACATGCCCCTCTGTATTTTAGAAGCTGTGTGTACAATTAAAAATGCTGGCTTTTTTCTTTTTTAATTAGGAATTTTCGCCGCCCTCAGGACTCAACCGGTTAACAGTCCTGGCACTACAACACTGCACCAGATAAGCAGGTGAGATATCACCTTTTGGGACTCCTCTTGATTATTCGAAAATACACATGCACACCTTTTAACATTTTCAAAACACAATATCCTCTCTTGGTTTTGTGTGTGTGTTGATTTTAAGAAAGGCAAATGCCATTTGTCCCGTGCAATTTGTATGGCTATGGAAAGCCAATTGAATTACATTTACATATTTCACCTAGATTTGTCACATCCCATTGCATATGTCAATGAGTCCCCCCACTTTATTTCTCAGAGTCCCCCTGAATGAATGTAAATATGAAGCAATGATTGTAGAAGCAGGAATGGTAGCGTGACCTGCAGAGATGTGTCTCCCTGTTCTAGGAAACCGCCCTTCTCCCGTATCCCGGGTAAGAAATCTTGCCATTTCCACTGTCCCTCAACTCTCAGGTGGCTCATGATACAAAACAAAATTCGTCTTTCTAAAGTTACTAAAATAAAAGCGGTCTTTCCCCTCTTTTCCTCCCCCAGTGAGTCTGGGTTATTTTGGTACTGGTAACTTCACGCATTGACTATGCCAACAGCAACCACATGGGATTCCTGACTATTTGCTCCAACACCTTCAACATCAGCATAATACATCTGGTTGATTGCTATAATAACTGGGATGCCAAGATCATACCTTTGGCCACCTCTTCTCCGTCTCTCATGTCAGACCGTCTGTCTGCTATCCAGGAGTGGTATGCCCCCAATGACCTCTGTCTTAATGCCAGTAAGACTGAGATTCTCCTCATCGGCACACCCGCTCCCTCCTTTCCGGTCACTCTCTGGCCGGCCTCTCTTGGCCCCCCTCTTGCTCCTACCTGCGAGGCTAAAAACCTTGGGCTAAAAACCTCTGGGTCATCTTTGACTCCACACTCTCCTTCTCTCCTCCCATATCTCTAATACTGATTGTTCAAATGAATGATATTAACAGTTATACCCCTGAAGAATGTTCTCAACTATAGGAAGAGAAACATGTTGGGTTAATTATAGGGCAGGTTTATACCAGTATTAGGATCTACTGCTGTCTATGGGTTTAAGAGCAGATGTACATTTGGTGATTGATACACTGCTCCATGCAATTTACATTCATATATACATTTGTTTGTTTATTTATGTCTTTTACTAGCGCACAGTATTCAGTATTCTATTGATATCATGTGGTGTTGGGCATTCAGCTGGTTTATATTGATTACATCCTGAACTAATGAGTACCAGTGTAACCATATTTACATATTTTTTTATATTGAATATACTGGTTTTAGTATGATGTACCAATAAAATGTATATATATTTTTTCCAGATGTTCTTATTACAGAATATTGTTTTCAGTAGTAGCCTAGCAAGGCACCCCTGCCTTCCTATTGCCCACCTTCTGTAGTGAGTGGATATTTTGTGTTTAAAGGTTGTATTAATCGGATTTATCCCTCACTGACTGGGTCCCTCCATTATGTTTTTATATGCAAAACTAATTATACCTCTTTGAAAAGATAAACAGGCTAACGTCTCCACAAAGTTACTACTGGATTATGTAATATCTTGTTAGAAAATAACAGTCGAGTAATACCTGATAAATATTTTGTTGGCACCCAGGATATAAGCACTGATATAAAAAAATAATTTCTAAAACAATCCCAAAATCACATTATTGTATTATTGGAATAAAACCTAAGAACACATGAAATAAAACCTAAGAACACAATTGATCTACACTACAAAAATAACTAGACAAATATGGACTGGACATATACAACAATGAGTAAAACCCAAAAAGGTACATATCATATCAAACTCATATACTAAAGTCGAAAAATATATTATTATAATTGTGGGTGCTATAAAGGAACAATAACAATCTAGACTTTCCATAATTACTACAAAGTTGTAACATAACCTAACTTTACTATCTAAAATCCATAAATGCCCTATTTTTCTCTTTATACTCTATAAATGACAATCCAAACTGCCTTTACTGACTTTCTAAATAGAAAGCAATTCATACTGAAATTCTAAACCCAATATACAAATGTTTCTGTCCTCATTTGCCAAATGATGCTGGACATTCTTCATGGGCAAAATGTGTGATTAAGATCTCAGTATTGATATAATTTTAGTGTCAAAGAATCATTGACTAGGGACTTTAGAGAGTCCGACCAAGATGGCAGCGGGCCTGTGAGCTCCAACAAACCTGCAAGGATCCCGAATGTAATCCAGTGTTTTTTCCTGCGTAACTCTCTCTTACAGAGCAGCGCTGTGAGGAGAGGAGCAGCTGCAGCAGTGGAGCGCAATTCCGGTGAAAATCGGTGCAGGAGAACCCACGTACAGCGGAGGTACAGAGGCCTCCCGACATGCTGAGGAGGACAAGAGGGAGGGGAGGAGCCGCCTCAGGCACGAGCCTGAGTGCCTTCCGCCTTAACACAGGACCCCATTAGCGTGGCTGAGTGGACCGCTGCAAGACAGTGTACACCAGAAGGCATAACCTTATTTCACTCGATCCCGACTGGTCAGAGGGTATGAAAGACATCCGAGACCGGCCTGGAACAGGGCCAGTGTCCAGAACCCACAGGAAGCTGCAGGGTCCCAGGAACGGACGGCGCGGCTAAACAGACAGCACCTCCCACCCCAAAAAAGCAGTGGCACAGAATCTTGGAAGGCTGGAGAGACCGCACTGCAATCTGTGATCGAGGGCTGCGGAGGAGTTCCGGATGAGATAACCACGCCGAACCGGGATGCCAGACAAGAGATCCCTGCGGCACAGCACATAGGAGCCCAGAGGGGGAACGTAGCGGAAGGGAGAACAACTCGGGTCCAGAGTGCCTCTGCCGCATTGGAGTGGTCCCCTCGACACCCCTCTTTGTGAGGCGGGCCGCACTGCCACTAAATACAATGCATCTACTACAGGACATCGAGACGGCCTGGAGGCGGAGTGGTGTGAACTTCAAGGGGACGATTAGTCGTGTGGGACAAAGACTGCAGAGGCAATCGACTGTCCGGTCCCAGACGCGCCTGACAAAACAGGGTGAAGTCGAGGGAGATTGTTGGAAAGGGAGCGCGTATAAACAGTCAACGCCCGGACAACAACCTCGGCCAGCACCAGATCACATGACCAGTGTCCCTGCTGAAAAGGAGGGTAGTGTGCAGAGGAGGGCACCGGTCCGCCTGATCCGTATCTCGGCTGGCACCGGAAAGAAGGTGAGCAGGGTAAATAAATCTGAATCCTGCTTTGTGTAGCCTGCAAAGCAGTGGAGACTCCTGCTAATCATTCATGGCAGGAGCAAGCGAGTAGGCTCTCACGGAGGGCTAAGAAGGCGATACAGAACGGAGCTGGGACCTTCGTAGCACAGCTCGCCACAATCAGTCCCCCAAAGGGCCAGTAGCCTAAATAAAAGCAGACACCTGGCTGGGACATACTGTCAACTGGGTGTGACCACAGGGAACTGTAAGTACTGTGTGAGGCACCACAGGGAGCTTGGGGGCAGTGAGGAGTGGCACACTTGGCACGGAGGAGCCTGGAATATAAGGGTGGCAGACAGTGACTGGGGCTGGGGTGAAGAGAGCTGCCAGGTCTCCCCTGGTACATACAGTGGCCCACATCGACCACGTTGGAAGCTGACTGGTGCCACTGTTGACACCGGATGCCACTAGTCAGCGTTAATAACTGTAGGGTTGTCTCCTGGTCGTCAGTGTGGACGAGAGCTATTCCACTAGTCCACATTGAGAGCGTTGTTGTGGAAGAACTATCAAAGTAACAGCGTAGGAGTGGTTGTAACACTTGTCGATCACAGGAGGGCCTCATGCTGGTGGCGCCATTATAACAGTCACTGCTGGCCCACTGGTGTACCCTTGCCTGGGAGAGAGCAAGGAGACATCAACTATTTCCCCCTGGGGTCAGTTAAGGATCACATGTAAGGGGAGCACTGCGATAAGACACCTGCAGGCATTGTACACCCGGATCGCCTGGTCCCCAGATCAGTGGCAATGGCGAATTAGGGTTGCCGGTTGGTTGGGTGGAGGGAAGGACCCCGGCACAAGTGTAGTAATAAGGGAGGGCAACAAAATATGGTTCTTATATACTCAGGGAGACATTGGGGGTTTGACTCCCAGACAGTATTCTCCTCACAGATAGCACATTCCATACCAGCTTTCCATGGCAACACTTAGTTTTATCACCTGGAATGTCAGGGGGCTTAACTGCCCCTCCAAGATCCGGAAAGTCCTGTTGTATATGCAACGTCATAAGGTGGGGATTTCCTTTCTACAGGAGAGCCACTTAACAGCAGAAGTGGAGTCTAAATTTGGGAAGAGCTGGGGCTGCCACAGATACTTCCCGTCATACTCTTCATATGCAAGAGGTGCATGCACACTCATACATAGCTCTGTAGGATTCCGCTAAACTAATGTCATCACAGACCGAGATGGTAGAGCACTGGTGGTGCAAGGGGTTATTCAAGGGAAAACATACACCTTGGTTAATTACTACGGTCTGAACCAAGGTACAACAGAGTCGCTGGACTGGATAGAAAACCGTTGGGGAGCATATCCATAAGGAAGATAATGTGGTCTGGCGACTTCAATGTGGTGATGGACCCGGCACAGGATCGAACGGGTGCGACCCAATGCCCAAGGAAGTAAGGGGACGAGCAGGCTGCAGGGAATGCTCTTAGTGTGGGAAAGTGAAGATGTTTGGAGGGTGAGTAATACGGACATGCGACTGTACACACATCATTCCGCATCCCACAACTCGGCATCGCGATTAGATTTCTTCCTGGTATCGCAAACCATCAAGGGGGTAAAAATCCAGGCCTGTATGCACTCAGACCATGCCCCAGTATTACTGACCATCAGTCTGGTGGGTAAGGAAAGGGAGCGACCCCCCTGGAGATTGAAAAGTGAAGGGTTTAAGGACGCGGTTTTCAGGGAAGGGCTGACGAGAGCCATAGACACATATTTCGAAATTAATGAGGGGTCAGTGGAGTCAGCAGGGACGCTGTGAGAAGGGTTTAAATAATGGATTAGGGGAGAATGCATAGCCAGAGAATCTAGAATTATAAAGCAAATTGGGAGGGAATTGGCCAATAAAGAAAATGATATAAGTACATGGCAATCAGCGGCCCCCAATCCCTCAAACACTGAGTGAGCAGTGTAATTACAATGGCTTCAGGTGTTTCTGGATTTGGAGCAGAGGGAAGTCAAGTACCTATCGGGCAGGACAGCACCTCGACAGTATGGGGAGGGACAGGCCCTGGGCCGAGCGCTAGCTCGAGCTACCAAGATGGATAATCTCAAGGGCGGAATCCCAGCGATAGCCGACGGACACAGGGTGGACAAATTTGAAGCTAGTGCAAAAAGTTCTATAAACACCTGTACTCTACCCAATCTCTGGCCTCTCAGACAGATATAGCCTCACATTTAGATCAGGTAGAACTGTACTGGTGCACAGGGGAGCAGAGGAAGTGGCTGAGCCGTCCACTGACACGGGAGGAAGTCTTAGGGGCAATCAGATCCCTGCCATCAGGAAAATCACCAGGTCCCGACAGGTTCACGGCTGAATTTTACAAGAATTATGCCGATAAAATCTCCCCCTACCTGCTACAGATGTACCAGCATAGTCTGGTGGCGAGATTATTGCCGGACTCTCTTAGAGAAGAAGTGGTGGTGGTGTTGCTGAAACTGGATTAGCCCGGTAATGACTGCTCATCTAACCGCCCAATCTCACTCATGAATCTTGACAATAAAATTCTGGCCAAAAATTCTAGCGGCTCGATTGTCAACCTTAATGTCAGTTATGGTTAGAGCGGATCAGGCAGGCTTCATCCCAGGGCGGTCCACATCGTATGGGCTCAGGAGGATGCTTGGGCTGATGGCAGCAGTGCCACAGGATGACTCTGTAGAAGCAGCCCTATTGGACGCCACTAAGGCATTTGACTCGGTCGAATGGCCATTCCTGTTCTCAGCAATGAGCCGAATGGGCATGGGGGAGCAGTTCATGGCCCTGGTGTCATTGTTATATGAAGGTCTGGTAGCTAAGGTGAGGGTGAATGGGCAGGTAACATCGTCAATAGCACTCGAGAGGCGGACACTTCAAGGGTGCCCACTCTCTCCTTTACTGTTTGCCCTGGCGATAGGGGCGCTAATGGAGAGGATAAGGGAAATGCATATTCACCGGGGAATCCAACTACATACCCACAATATAGTGATATCACTATATGTGGATGATATGATGCTATTCTTACGAGACGCCAGCGTCAACCTGGACCGGGTCATGCGAGAGGTTCAACAGTTTGGAGACCTATCGGGGCTGAAAGTGAACACTAGTAAATTGGTCATATTTCTCCTAACAAATAAGGTGAGACAATTTCAGGACACATGGGTGTTCCAATGGCACATGACCCATACTCGATTCTTGGGGATAACCATAGCAAGGGATAGCAGGGTTGTGTATACTAGCAATTATGTAAAAGTCCTGGAGCAGGCAAAAGCGGCAATGGCCAGATGGAGACCCCGTCCTCTCAATCTACATGGTAGGATATCTGTGACCAAGATGACACTGCTCCCTAGATTTCTCTACATCTTTTTGAACGTGCCCACAGCAGTGCCCAGGGGATATTTAGGGAACTGAAATCGGCAGTAATAAAATTCATATGGGCAGGAAAAACAGGCACGGGTCTCCTGGGACAAATTAAAATCACCTATATGGGAAGGGGGCCTGGCACTACCTGAGTTTGAGATGTACTATAATGTGGCACAGGCCGGGTTCCTCTTGTACTGGTATTGGGTGCGGGGAGACCGGCAGCATGTAGAGGTGGAAAGAGCAATAGCAGCACCTACGCTGCTGAGATCTGTCATCCTCACAACCCCAGGTAGGGCACATAAGATACATAACATGGTAGATCTGACCTCCAGAGCATGGGTACGTATAGAACACAAATACAAAGGGGAAGTTCTCTACTCGCCCAGGCTCCCGGTTACATACATTCCCGAGTTCCCTCTTTCCAGTGAGGTGGGCTCTGTATCCTTGATGAAAAGATTGGGGGTGAAACACTTTGGGGAGTTATTCCCTGACGGAACATAAACAACGCTGGATCTAATGAAGGAAAGGGGGGCACTGTCCGCACTAGATATGTTCCTGTAATACAGGCTTAGGGTAACCCTGCATCGGCTGTTTCCCACTTTCCCCGAACAACCCTGGGTTGCGAACACACTGGACAAACTGATCCATGAGGGCTTTGGTCGCCGGGTGACTTCTGGTTTGTATGCCGTGGACCTAGGCCCCAGGCCCGAGGCTGCAGTTTCCCCCCGGAGAGTGTGGGAGTGGACCCTGGGGAGAGAGGTATCGAAAGATGTGTGGGGATACTGCTGTGAGACGATTAGAAAAGGGGCTGTTAACACGAACCTAAAGTTGATACATTTCAAATACATGCACCAATATCACTACACACCAGCTCAATTTAAAGAGTTCTTCCCAGAGGCCTCAGGTAAATGTAAGAGATGTGACGCTGTGGCGGCGGACTTTCTTCACATCGCCTGGGAATGTAATGGCATTAGACAGTTCTGGGAAAAGGTGTTTCAGGTGATTAGTGGTATTGCTGGGCAGGAGATAGATCCAGATCCGGTGATGGCCTTATTAGTCTACACCAAACCAGTGCCTAAGCACACCAGGAAACTGACCGGGTTGCTCCTAATTCTGGCTAAAAGACGGGTTGCGGGAAACAGAGCCGAAAGATAAGACAATGGAATGCAGATATTCTGTATTGTTATGATATGGAAAACAGATGGGGCAATATGACGGGTAACCGGTATGGTGAAAGACATATGTGGGATGCATACACACAATTTCTAATTGGACACTCGATCGATGAGGAGATGGATCCCCTCGCATCACAAGCCGGCGCCCAGGAAGGCTAGGTTTGCGGACTGATGGACATAATGTATGTTTCCCCTCGGGGCCAACTGGATGGGACCAACCGATAGATATCGATCCTAGTATAAAGATCTCTACAGCAATATCAAGTAGAAACATACATAAAAACGATATACTGTCTGTTGAGGAAAACTCTTGTACTTTGTTCAACTGTAACATACTGACGAACAGTGAAACCAACATAACACTATGCTCTGACATGTCAATTTGCTAATGTGTGAGAACTAAACAGTGGTTATGGATGGAAGTGCCTGGGGGATTGGCGGGAGAGAGAGAGAGGAAGGGAAAGGTTTGTTTTGTTGGCACATGGTGCCGTTGTTTTAAATGCCAATATAGAAAATAAAAAAAAATAAAAAAATAATCAATGACTGTTAATTCTTCTTAATATATGTGCAACCCATAGAAATAAAACAGCAAACAACCTTCCAGTGTTGTCTGTGGAGATAACACAAAAACAAGGAGCACTTTGTATCACTCGCTATACAATCAGTCGCCAGCTCAAAACCTGCATCCATCTTCAGCCACCAATAAGAACATGCAGCTTCCTGCTAACTTGCTACTCCTTCCTTTACCTGGGATTTCTTCACTGCTTCCCCCAACATATTGCATTCAATTTCCCATTCGCAGTGGTTTGGCTGTCATGGCATGTGTCATTGATTTACCCATGGGCATGTCCCATCTCAAGCTGGGGGCCCTGTAAACCTGTCACCCACACCGCCATTTTTACTTGCAACTAATATTGAGGATTGTTTTCTATGTATTGCTAATTATTTAATTACATCAATTTGGAACATCCACTCATATATCTTTTCAGCTATTGGTCATGTTCAATATAATTGATTTTTCATACGATCGCTTATAATTAAAGAACAACAGATGCCAGAGACTTATCAAGCAACTAATATGCCAATTTAGAAGAAGTTTGGACTGAGAACACAGTCCTGAAGTAGTTTATCACTAATTTTGGCTTGAGAACATAGGGTTTGAATGCCAATATTAGGCATGGGTGCTAGGCACTGGTCCTTTTACAAATATGTGTAAGGTTCAAAAGGCAACAAACAGTCACGTTCAAACCAATTTACTTATTACTACTTTATACATAGCTTTATCAACCCAAGACGGACATTTCATATATTTAATACATGTCAAAGATCAAGGAGTGACGTTAATTGAGAAAAGTGGGCAAGAGTTTGTAAACACTACTGGGCTTCTTTCCCTTTAGCTATTCCACTTTCGCGGTTACTAGTATGCATGCAGTACAGCAAAGGAGAAAACATACTTCTGCCAATTCTGCGAATGTATATGAAAGGACGAAGTACACCTACATTTCTAAAAGGGGCTGTCCTTGCCGTGCTATGACTTAACACCAGCTGACGTGTTGCATATTCGTTACGCTAATTAGTCCCCAGCCCATAGTTTTTGCTGATTGTGCCTTGCTCCGAACGATCCTCTTTCAACCGCTTCAGAGGGCTTAGAGACACGATTGCATGGCCGTAATATGTGGGAATTCAGCTTATGCGCACAGTAGAAGCAGACAGGCTGGACATTGTGTATCTGGTGGATTTAGAGCATTACGCGTGCACATCATGGTGCTGTATACTAAGTTACAGAGAGAAAGCACAGGGATGTCATTGCACCAAAATGCCAGGGGTAGCAGAATTGACATCACACGACCCATTGACCCCCTGATGACATCACAGGAAGTAATGTAATTTCACCCCCCCCCAAATCCCTTCCCCGCCCACGTGACATCACAGGATGTTCCAGGTGCTCTCATTTCAGCCAGATATAAGAACAGAGTCAAGGAGGAAGGCATGGTTACAAATTTGGGGAATGTCATTTTCCAGATTTGTTGTGGGGTCTATATGTAAAACATACATAATGCAGTATTTGTAACAGGGTAACAGAAATCTCGAACGCAGGCTACAACTAGTGTATGAAACATCTATAGATCAATGGGCACAGAAGTATGTGTTATCTGTGGCTTTGCTGTGTTAAACAAGCCAAAAAAGCTCTGACCTGTGGAGGTCTGCGCTGCTGTTTACCCAGGAGAAAAACTCTGCAAGAGCAAGGCCTGAAAATTAAATCATTGACTAGGATTTAGTATCAACAAAATTCCCTGGTTATAAATGTATCTATGAGTCAGCTAGCAGTATGATAGAAGAAACCTATTAGACTGGTCCGTGTGCACAAGGGGAGTGCACCTGATAATGTTATCTTTGCTGGAGTATAATACCTGCAAAAGGTTCTTTCAATATACTCAAGACCCCCCATAGTTTGTATTATCTAAGCGTAATGCTAGGTACCGTAGGACTTTAAAAAAAAAAAAATTTAATGTAATATCATTGGCGCACACATAAATCCATGGCACCATACAGTTATTTTAGATTGAAACACCCACGAGTTGCTTTTGCTTCTCACCCGGGGACTCACTGGCAGACTTCAAGGCGCGCACTGTGCACACTACCCCTTTTCAGACCCTGTAGTGCCCAATGGCGTAGCACAAAATTTGGCAACACACCTGTGAGCCATGATATGGGGACATCCCAAGCCCCTTAACAAAGGACAGGGCATGCAACATCCCGGGATGGCCTGGACCACCACGTGTGCGCAATGTCCATGATGATTATGCTGCTGCAGGGGCATGCACTACTGCAAATGAAAGGAGAACATATGTTTTTCAATCAAAGCTTAAATGTTTAACGTAACATAGAAAGAAGGGGTGGTGCCTGGTCCACAAATATACCAGCCTTGTTTATTTGGAGGGTGTAAATATTTGCCACAAGTATGTGATTGCGAACAAGCATAGCGAGGGAGCTCGAACTAATGAAAAGTGCATTAGGGGGAAAGGGGGCTGAGGGATTCTTCTCCCTCCAAAGAGAAAGTGTTTTGAATAATGGGTAAAAATAGTGCATTACACAGAACACTTTCTGGGGAAATGTGGGTAAAAGGCCAACAATCGGTTTTGTAGGGTGTAGAGTACATCTTGAAAAAAAGTACAATAGATGCAAGTCACCAAAAGTGCACAGGGCATTTCCCAATGCATTGTCATGCCGGTCCCTGCAATATATGCCAGTATAAACAACTTTTTTATGCTGGCTGTGCCCATACATTTCCTTACTGACTCCACCAACATATGCTAATATTCCTGTATAAGACCATACTCGTGTTCGCTTTCAGATGTTTTATATGCTATCATTACTGGCACTGGGCACAAAACTGGCTCTGCCAATATATGCTAGTACTCCCATGTAAGGACATACTCCAGTTGGTTTGGCCATTAAAAGTGATGTCACAATATAAAAACCTGTCCAAACTGGTTCCAACCAGTCTAGACCCATAAGAGCACTTATAATGCTTGATTCATCATAGATGCTCAGTTAATAAAAAGTCACGCTACAGTAAAAAAATATACAGGCCGCTAAACCAAAATATCAGTCTAGCGAGGTAACACTACTTATCATGCTTGCTTTTTTAAAGATGCTGAGTAACAAATGACATGCCACAGTAAGCGATGACTAGACTGACTGCACCAAAATGCCATTCTAGCTAGGAAATGACACATGTGAGCTTGGCTCTGCCCAAAAATACCATTGAAACATGCAAAGTTAATAAAGGCTGTGCAAAATGTTAGAGTCTGCCAGGGCCTTTCTCACACATGCATCCCCTTTCGCCCACCGGTCACTCACCCATACATCCCCTCTCGCATTCACTCACACTGGATTCACCACACAGACACATAACAAACCCCACCCAGAACATTCAAACACACACTACCACATGTATACTCATTCACCCACCAGTCACTCACTCACCCCTATTCTCACATCCACTCATTGCATTCTCTACACAGGCACACACCCACCCACCCAGAGCATTAAAAGAAACACACCATCACATTCATATCCATTCACCCACCAGTCACTCACTGACACCTTCTCTTACATCAACTCATTGCATTCTCTACACAGACACACACCCACTCACCAAGAACATTCAAAAACACACATCACCTCACATCACTTCTCATTCACCCACCAGTCACTCACACCTTGTATTACATCCACTAATTATATTCTCTGCACAGGCACACGCCCATCCACTCATTGCATTCTCTACACAGACACACACCCACTCACCAAGAACATTCAAAAACATACATCACCTCACATCACTTCTCATTCACCCACCAGTCACTCGCACCTTCTCTTACATCCACTCATTGCATTCTCTACACAGACACACTCCCAAAGACCCACCCACCCACCCAGAACATTCAGAAACACACATCACATCATTTCCCATTAACCCACCAGTCACTCACACTTTCTCTTACATCCACTCATTGCGTTCTCTACACAGGCACACACCCACCCAGAACATTCAAAAACACACATCACCTCACATCACTTCTCATTGACCGACCAGTTACTCGCACCTCCTCTTACATCCACTCATTGCATTCTCTACACAGACACACTCCCAAAGACCCACCCACCCAGAACATTCAGAAACACACATCACATAATTTCTCATTCACCCACCAGCCACTCACAATTTCTCTTACATCCACTCATTACGTTCTCTACACAGACACACACCCATCCACTCATTGCATTCTCTACACAGACACCCAGTAGCCCACCACCCCAGAACATTCAAAAACACATATCACATCACATCACTTCTCATTCACCCACCAGTCACTCACATCTTCGCTTACATCCACCCATTGCATTATCTACACACACAGAACATTCAGAAACACACATCACATCACTTCTGATTCACCCACCAGTCACTCACACCTCCTCTCACATCCACTCATTGCATTGTCTACACAGGAACACAACCATCCACCCACAACATTCAAAAACACACATCACATCACTTCTCATTCACCCACCATTCACATGCATGCATCTGATACGCACTTCACACATGCAAAATACACATCATATTAAAAAAAAGCCTTCTTAACTTTTTCTTGTAGCTTTGGTTCTTCCTTCCAGGCCCCCTCGGCTCCTCTGTGCTGCTTACAAACAGGATCCAGGAAGCTTCCAGAGCTTCCTGGTTCCTGTATGTGAGCTTCAAGGAAGCCGAGGGAGAGGCGGTTGGAGCAGAATGTGGCCACATGTCACAGTCAGCTCCAAGTCCTACTGAGTGCCTCTCCGGCCCAGCCTTCACCCTGATGTGTGAGGAATGGGCCGGGCACCCAGCAGACCTAGTGTGGATAGGCCCCCCACTCCAGAAGCTTTTTTTTAAAGTTGGGATCGCAAGAGAGTTCCCACAGGTTGCAACTGCAGCCCTCAGGGGTCACAGCTACGATCCCTGGCCACCCCCAATTGATGTCCCTGAGAAGGCAGCGTGGTTAGTGGGCACTAGTTTGCAGATATATTCTACAATGTGAAGGTGAAGGAAGGGCACTAGAATATGTAAATCACTGCGCTGATCATAATGTAGCTTTAAAGACCTGCAGAGAGGGCCGTACTGGGCATTATGGGCCATGAAGACTGACACAAGGGCCTTTAACAAGGTATGAGGGACCATAATGCCCGGTACGGGCCGAGCTGCAGGCCTAAAAGCTATTAGAACACCCTCAGTAGTTTTTTAAATTAGAAAAAAGACACATGACTAATAAATCCTGCAGAAATTAATTTTTATTGGGAAAACGGTTAGAGGATGGAAAGGGTAGTATTGTCAAGAATGACAACTATTTTAGATGTAAGTGTGTGGTGTCACAGAAATTAAGTAACTGCAGGTGTAAGTAGTTTTTTTTTCTTTTTTTTTTTCTTTTTTTCTTTTTTTTCTTTTCAGGCATGCAAATGTAGGGCTAAAGCAATTACAAATTAGTTACAAATGAACCATGCATACTACTCTTCAAGAATATTTATCAGGTGGGTATTGGTATGATTCAAAACTGTGTGATACTTACTTTTGCACATGTGTTTCTTTTCATTGCAGCCTTGTAGTCCGTTTGTTTCTGTGAGGGCGTGGGGGCCACGTTATGCATGGTTGCACAGCAGCCAGATGAACAATTGCCGGAGGGGGTCATGACAGGTTTGGCATGTTGAGCTTGCTGATCATATGGTAGTATTCCGGCATATATGGAAATACAAGTGTTGCCGGTGTGGAATGGAATACGGGGGCATTAGGAAGGCAGCGACCAAAATGAAAGCATTTTTTCTGATTACTGCTGTGAGGGGATGGGATCACGACAGGGATGTTTTCACGGCACCACTTATCATTAACTGTTTAAGTTCCGTAATGGGACATGAGCAGATAAGCAGGAACGCTGTAGTTTACTTCCAGGCAGCAAGTGTGTTTTCCGGGCAATAATGGGCAGTAGTGGAGCAGCGGCAGCGAAGGTAAGTGCCTTCAATTACATTCTGGCCTAGCGGGCTATACCAATTTGTATAGCCCGCAGATTGACCAATCACGTCCATGTAAACACCACAAGGTATTTCTAATATGTGCTTTGGACCCACTCTCATTAATGGGGTTCTGGTAAGACAGAGCCCTTCCCTTCCGGGGCTAACAGGGTTGCAATCCAACAAGAGTGCATTGCCATTATAAAATGCTTCTGTGAATTTGGCCCTCAATATGTAATTACCCCTCCCCCCTACCACTTCCCCTCTTATTTTGTTATGATTGTGCTCTGGCTCCAAACTATCCCCTGGCAGCCACTTCAGAGGGCTTAGACGCGTGACTTTGCATTACAGAAACATGGCGGTCTGGTGGGTTTAGAGCAAAGTTGTCCAACGCACGGCCTGCGGGCCACAATGCGGTACTCCAAGCCATTTCATGTGGCCCGTGAGGCTGAACAAAGCAATCCAAAATGAACAAGCCATGGCCCGGTTTATTTATTTGTTCAATTGAGCAAATACATAAATAAACCGGGCCATGGCGGAGCACTGTTACTGCCTCTGGAGTCCCCTGGAACGGGGCACAAGAGGCAGTACAGGCCATGGCCTGGTTTATTTATTTATTTGCTCGATGTGTGTCGGGTCTGTGGACCCAATTAATTAATTTATTTTTGCAATGCTGGGTCGGAAATAAATTAATTAATCGGGTCCACGGACCTGACAAACTTTGATCAAATAAATAAATAAACCGGGCCTGGTTTCTTTATTAATTTGTATGGGTGTGGATGTCCTGTGAGTGCGCTGCTTTCCCTATTTTGCCAACCTCTGAAACCTGAAAAGTAGATGCATGCATGCTTGACATGCGCCAACTTTGCACCAGACCTGCAGATGAACTTAATTGGTCTGCTGTTAAATCTCAGTTACCAGTTTAATGGTATCCACTACCGAATAATTGCTCATTTACTATAGCCAATATGGTAGCTCAGTGGGTTGAGCGGTCACTGCTGCGATAAGTGTGCTTTCAGCATTACATTTAACTTCTCTATGCTGTGGAATTCCACTATGCCCCTGATTGGTTGCAATGGGCCTGAGGGATTCTTGGAATTTGAGAGTATATTTTACATTGTTATACCCAGTTATCCCATATCTCCCTGCAAAATGGGGTCACACCAACTAAGCATCCAAATGAATTACCCTTGCTTTCTCAGTACTGTTGATCACCTAATTTTAAGGTTCTTTTGTATGGGAAAGCATTCCTAAATGACACATTACTAATTTGGCCTAAAAGACTGAAAAGTATTTTGGCAGTTAACAGTTCCCTGTTTGTGCTCCTTCAAGGTTATTTGGCACACGCCGATGACTCTTCAGGCATAGTATGTGGAAAAGTGCTTTCTCTGAAATCATCCTGAGATACACAGGGGATACAAAGGGTGTATTGTTCAATACAAGATTCTTTTCAGCCGAAAGATGGATTTTGATTCTCTTCTTCTGACCCTGTTCTGCTATTCCTTCCTCTTCTTGTCGCACAACATCCTACGAGAATAATGGCCAGCATTCATCTCTTGCGATCTGAATGGGTTACGTTTGCTTCAAATGTTTTCCATTCATTTAGTTTGGTGTTTGATGGAAAATTGAAAGCCTTCATTGCTAGGCAAATTTTGCCCACCGCTACGCCTTTCTTCTTAATTTAGATGACAAAATCATTGCTAACTAAGTGGTGTGTTGTGTAGGGGAGGCATGGTATCACAAGAATGACACGTACACAATAGGTACAAAATGAAAAACCTTTCTTGAAGTTTTCTGGGTTTGGACAGACTCCTACCTTGCCCTATGACTAAGATGGGAGTAGTCTTCCATTGGGTTTATCTTTGGGTGATCAATTTTCCACATTTTATCTTTTGAATGGGATTATGCTTCTTGCATTACCACAGAAGTAATGAATGTGTATTACAGAGATAAGCTGCCATATGTATTGGGCACACTGCACAGGCAGCATCCATCATTAACAAAGAAGTAATGCATGTGTATTACAGAGATAAGTTGGCATATGTATTGGGCACACTGCACATGCTCAGGCAGCATCAATCATGCTTTGTACAGGACAATGCTGGCCTAAATTGGGAACAACCAGTATAGACATGCTGCTACAGAGGCATATTATGGGTACAACCAGCATGCCAATGTGTTACATCAGTGACAGTGCTGTCTTACCCTGTGGACACAGTGATCATTAAAATGTGTTGTGTTCTACAATGTTCTTGTCTGCTGTTGGTGACATGGAATTTACATGTTCGCCTTTAGAACTGATTGTAAACTTATGGCTTTTTGGGCACTTTTCCTGTTGTAAAATGCACCAGTTCAGCCCCATATTTGAAAAATAAAATGTGGGGGTTAGGGAGGCCCAAACCCTCCCTAGATCGTTATATCTCCCTCGCTACGCTCAGTCGCGCCCCCTATTTCAGGAAAATATCAACACATACACACTGGAAGAAATCACAAGAAATTAACCTTTGATCACTGTCCCTGAAACCAAAAGCTATCTTTGGGACTGCATGGCTATCACTGCCTGTGATGCTATTGTGTCAAAGGTCACACACCATCCATTTTGAATATACTGCTTTGGGTGAGGGTGTTGACTTTTGGCTCGCCGGCCCACCGGGTGACAAAAAGTTAATGCTTCGGCCCCACATTCAAAAAGGCTGGACAAGCTGGTTTAGAGCATTAAAGTGCGCTCATCATGGCGTGGGGTGCTGGGCATGCTGATTTCCAGAGAGGAGGCAGCAAAGAGAAGGCACCAGCCACTTCCCATCTGATCTACAGTGGCACATGAGATACACTCATTCATTTGCTGTTAGGCTTCCCTGTGGCGCCGCATGTTTCTTTGCTTCTGTTTTCTCTGTTGGTCTCTCTCTTCCCAGCACACTGCAGTGTTGACGTGCTGATGAAAAAAGCATTTTAGTCACTTAAATAAAAACGAATGCCATTATGTGTTACTGATTAGTAATCAAATCTTCCAGAACTGACTCAGCTGATCCAGGGGCAATTGCTCACACAACAGAACAGCATAATGGTCACTCTTTCCAACTACTGCGTTCTCCCCAGATCAATATCAACAAAGGTTTCATTGTAATAGGAATGAGGAGGGAATTTTCTGTCGATAGCCGGGCCTACCACTACAATACCACATTTATTCTTTAATTGGGCACATGTGGACAAACTATAATGGACACTTTATAGTTTATCTTGACATTTAGAAAAGTAAAAAGGACAGGCGCGGTTGCAAAATGCAGCCTATAAAATGCATTTTATTTGAGCAAATCAAATGTATTCTTTTGTGGCTCACACGGAGAAGTGAACACAGCCTATTTCTAGCAGAACTCAACATATTTTGTACGTTACATCACACGTTTTACGTCTGGGTCTTCGTAATAAATTACAAGTTTAGCTGTCAAATACTTTCTTTTTTTACATCCAAGGTCTGGAAAAGTGCATTTTTTAAAAATTAAATAATGGATGTACAGAGGAAAGCAAACCGCTTGCTTAGCGAGCCTGGAGGGATGTCTGCTGTGAACTGTCAGCAAGGACATGTCAGTCTGCTGACAGATCCCTTCCTTCTCAGCACTCTGGGCTAGAAGTGCCCAGAAAAAACAATCTGCATGGATCACGCAGATGTGATCTGCTTCGCAATCATGTCACTCCGAGTCCAAAGTGCATCTCCAATAGTGGACTGCGGCATATCTTTACATGCGCCATGGGCAGTGACAGTCCTCGGAGAAGTCATACAAGGAGACTTTATCGGCTAGCTAATCGGAACACGCAGAATGTTCTAATCACGAATTCACGGCGTGTGTTCAACAACCCTTAAAAAGGGGGAAATGCCGTATTTGTAAAACATGATCTTAGTCCCGGGTAAAAGCAAATAACCGTCCCCCGTTGGCACTGAGGGGAGAGTAAAAATAATCCATTTCCATTTCCCCAACCAGGAACGGTGCTAGGGCCTTTCAAAGTTTTCAGTTTAAATGGGATTCGAGCCTGCTGTCACCCTCTCGACCAACGAAATTCTGCCTGCTTATTGACAGTCTTATCATAAAGCAAAATGCGTGTTTACATGAAGTACATTAAAGGTGTGCTTTGCAACGCGCACTTCACACGTTGCCTTCTGCCGCCACAGGTGGACTCAATGGAGTCTGGCCCAGTATAAAAGGAGTACACCCACACACCACACCCCTTCCTACACCAAAATGCTGCCACTAGCTGTTGCAATCATGGCGCTGGAGGACATGCCTGTTCTGCTACAACTACAGCAACAACAGCAACTACAACAACAACAGCAACACCAGGCAGCACAGAGGAGATGCAGGAGGAGAAGGAGGCATTCTCAAGCCTTGCAGTATCCAGCAGTGCTCTCATCACCTTGTTGTCTTCTACTCCGGTTTTGACTACATTGGCATCTTGCGGACAATTAGTGCTTAATAGGTTTCCAGTACACTTTTAATGGTTTAGCACGCACCTTGCTGCCTTTCTTTGTTTTGTGCAGGGGCCAATGTACCTGTCTCGGTTCCCTGGGCCTCATTACGAGAACGGAGGTAATGAAAAAAGGAAGGCGGAATGGTAATAGCGGCATCGTTAACGGGTCCGGGGCATTCCGACCCGACAACCCGCCAATACCGGCACCGCCCGTACCATGCCCCCTCATACCAGCATGTGCGCGTACACGCGCCCCTTCGGCGAGCAAATACCGGCATGCCGGTAATAGGAGGACATCAAAACCCACGCGGAACATGCAAATACCGGCATCCCGAAGGCGGTAATCAGGGGCTGCATGGCCATACAGGCATCGCGGACCACCTGCAAACAGCAATCAGCAATCAAGCCAACTGCCACAGGTGCACACAATCACCACAGGTGGACTCAATGAAGTCTGGCCCAGTATAAAAGGAGTACACCCACACACCACACCCCTTCCTACACCACAATGCTACCATTAGCTTTTGCAATCATGGCGCTGGAGGACATGCCTGTACTGCTACAACTACAGTAACAACAGCAACTACAACAACAACAACAACAAAAGCAGCAACAACAGGCAGCACAAAGGAGACGCAGGAGGAGAAGGAGGGTGAGACAGGCCCAGCAATTACCACCAGTGCACCCAGTAGTCCTTGGTAGGCAGCCACCAATCCCTCACATCAGACCCAGTCCATTCAATCTAACCCCTGAGCAGATCCACATGATGTACTGGTTGGACCGGGACACCATCACCACCATAGTGGACATGATAGGCAACGACATTGCCAGCCTCATAGAAATACGCACTGCCATCCCCCCGCTACTAAAGGTGGTGTCTGTGCTCCACTTCCAGGCCACAGGCACCTACCAGCACACAGTGGGCCAGCTGCATGGCATTTCACAACCACTATTTTCACGTATGCTGACCCAAGTGCTAGATGCCCTCCTGAAGCATGCTAGCACACACATATCCCTACCACGGACTGCCCAGGAGATAGCCGACACCAAAGTAGGCTTCCATGCACTGGTAGGCATGCCCAATTGTGTTGGTGCCCTGGACTGCACCCATGTTGAATTGGTTGTCCCCCATGCCGTAGAGGCGGTGTACCACAATCGCAAGCAATACCACTCCATCAATGTGCAGATGGTATGTGACTCCAGCAAGACCATCACACATTGCTGCGCCCGATTTCTCGGATCAACACATGATGCCATGGTGCTGCGGAACTCCACGCTACCCCGTCACATGGAGCGACATGCTGGACCTTGTTCCTGGCTGCTTGGTGAGTTGCGTGAGTGGGCCATGGCAGTGCATTGGGGTAGGGATGTGTTGCGATGCATACCCCACCTGGGTGAGAATGGGGGGGGAATGTATACCCCACCTGGGGGGGAATGCATACCCCACCTGGGTGAGAATGGGGGGGAATGCATACCCCACCTGGGTGGGAATGGGGGGGAATGCATACCCCACCTGGGTGGGAATGGATGGTGAGTGGAGAATGCATGCAAAACTAATGACACCTGACCTGAACCCCCCAACCCCAACAGGACACATCATTGGCACACATCTGACCATTAACGCATATCAATGACCACATGTAAGACGCAACACCAGACCACCATGTGTATGTCAAGCAATGCATGACTAAACAGGATTGCAACTGTGCCAATGTGGCTACTGTGTCCATGCACAGTGTAGTATACACAGCATAAATGGGAGGCTAAACAGTATGGTACAACCACAGTACACCCCCCTCAGCATGCATCATTTCACCCTGCATCATCTATTGAATGCCATCCAGACTACCACACCTCATAGCAGTATAGTATGCATCTAGATGACATTCATGCCTATGTACAGGGACATGTGCACGACCACACCAAATAGCTGCGGCCATGACTGTGATTCCTGAAGGTGACACCTCAGAGTGACACACACCTAGTTGGATTTGCTTGCAGGTGATGGTGGATATCCCTTGAAGGCGTGGCTACTTACCCCTATGCGGAACCCGCAGAACAGCCATGAAGAGGAGTACATTCGGGTACACACCCGTACCCATGTTGTGAATGAGCAGAACTTTGGCCTGTTGAAGGCACAATTCCACTGCCTAAGCAGGTCTGGTGGAGAACTCCTTTATAGGCCTGAGAAGGTTGCAAAGATCACCATGGCCTGTGTCATGCTGCAAAACATGTGCGTCCGGAGAAATGTACCACTGCCATCTGACATTGACATGCATGCACCTGGTGAGGATGATGGGGATGGAGACGGAGGTGAAGCAGCACCCCTGCCAGTATGTGATGCACAGGATGGACATGCAGTACGCCAATCACTGATTCACAAATACTTCTGAAGCACAGGGACTTTGATAGACATGTCTCAGTGATACACCGGGTCCTTGTGGACATGCACACAGGGAATGTTGGGATTTGGGCACTGAACACCATCATGCATTAAATGGATACACACGAAATGAACAATGTTCAGGCATTATGTTTTTTCTCACAATGGGTGTATTGGTTCAACCAGCAAAAATGTGACAACCCCCGCCCCCACAAACCCCCAGTGAACTCCCAAACCCCCCCCAGTTAACTACAAACTCCCACAATAAAGTCCAAACTCCCCCAGTGAACTCACAAACCCACCCAATAAACTCCACAAAATGCTCCCATTCACCTCCAATCATGTGTCCCACTCCCATTGTCCGCCCACACTACTTGCAGGACTTTTTGCTGTCCGGGGGCAGCATTTTGGTGTGCCTTGCACTCCTTCTGGTCTGATGCACAGGGCTGGTGGGGACTGAGGAAGCAGGTGTGGTGGCTGATGAGGAGTCGTTGGCAGGTTCCACGCCTGCTGCAAGCCGTGGACGCTGCATGTGGAGCAGGATGGATGTTAACACCTGTGTTATTGCCCCCAGACAGTCCCTCATCAGCACTGCCGACGCATTCACTGTGGCTGTGTTGGCTGTAATAGTGGCAGTGGTCCCCACTATGGCAGTGGCTATTCCCCGCCTGGTGTTCTCGCCATCTGCTATGTATTGCCGCAGGGGCTCCAACATTGCCTCCTGTCGGGCCTCCACACCCGCCAGCCGTGACTCGAGGGTGTTGGTGGGAGCAGGAGTGGTGGGAAGTGCTCTCACGGGGCCTGCATTTTCAGTGATGTCCTCTGGGAAGGAGTTCAGGTCCGAATCATGCAGGCAGGGATCAGCACTGCTGTAGGTGGGTGAGGGCTGTGTTTGGTGCGGTCGGGTGGTCACGGGACTAGGGGTGGGTGTACATGTCACTTGTGTGACTCCTTCCTGGTCCACACACTCCTGAAAATCATTTTCAGTGGTGGCCAGTGCTACTAGGGACTCCTCTTCCACTGGTGTGGGTGTGGGCTGCTGGGTCTCGAGTGTGTCAGGCACCCTGGCTGTAGGTGTGGCCTGCTTGGCTGCCCCGGAGGTGGTGGTGGCGGTAGCCATTTTCTGTGTGCGGGACGTGGATGCCCTCGTGGTGGTGTCTTGGCTGGCATCTTCTCCATTGGTGCCTGGGGGGGTAGAAGAGATGCAGGGCATCAGTGATGGTGTTACATGCCAGAAGCATACTATGGTGCTGTTCACTATTCATTTAATCATGCATTCATGTCTTACAGGTGTGTCACACAGGGTAGTCTGAGTGGGCATTTTGGCATTTGCTGCATGGAGGTGGCATGCCGTTGATTTGGGGTATGTGTGATGTATTACATGGGCACGGTCCATGTGTGTTGGCTGTGTGTTGGTTATGGGATTGGCACTCAGCATGCATTTCTGTCTGGCAGGGTTTGGCCCGCCATGTGGACTTGGATGTGTTCATGTGGGTGTTGGGACATGCATTGCCTTGCCTAGACTCTCTTCCACATCACTTGTGCTACGTCATGGTTTCCCTGACAGGGATCTGCAGGGTCACTCACCTCCTTCTGGTGATGATGCCGCACCCGTCTCCATCTCCCCAAATCCCTCGATGGACTCTGGATTAATGAAGCTGCTTGTGGTCTCCTCCAAGGGGAGCATTTTGGCAGGAGAGTGGGAACCCCCGCCTGTGGCCATGGCCTCCTTCCTGTTGCTTGCCATGATGTTACGGACCCTCAAGAGGAGGTCATCCCACCTCTTCCTGCAGTACTTGACACTACGTGGGGTGGTTCCTACAGCTGACACCTTGCGGGCTACCTCCTGCCAGATGTCCTTCTTCTGCTGCTGCACCTCACGCTTCATGTTCTGAGATTTCATGAGATCTGCATGTGCAGCAAGGGTGTCCGCTAGCATATTTAATTCAGCGTCGGAAAAACACTGTTTCCGCAGCCGGGGGGTGGTCCTGCGGGTTGCCTTGGACATTATGGAAGTATTGGCACAGATCTCTCCAGGAAACTACTGGTGGTTTCAGAGGATTGCAATGGATTGTGTTTTTAAAGATGGCCACCGGCCCATTTCCCGTTCCGACACGATGACGTTATTTTCGTTATTTTATTGATGGTGGTTTTACGAGCCCAGCATTAGCATGTTGGTATTACCGGGTCGGTATTTAGGGGCTCCTCCTAGGTGGTGGCGGTATCAGCGGGTCCCATGATGGCACTGTCAGGAGTTTGGAGGGCCTTTTGCGGCATGCCGGTATGGCCATTACTGGCATGGGGGTTCGCACGTGCTCGCGCACTCGTAATCACCCGCTGTTAGTGGCATCATACGAGCACGCACCCACTCGTTCCGCCATGCCAGTAATGACCACATTTTTACAGCGCTACTCGTAATGAGGTCTTTGCAACGACACCCTAAATAACGACATACTTTTAAAATGACACCTGAATCACGAATTGTATTGTTTTGTTTTTAATTTGGGGGTCCCCGGTTTATACTGCCTTTTTACCCTCCTCCCAACTACCCCTACCCCTTTAATCACTTACCCCAGCCCCCATATATACTTTTACTAAAGAAATTGACTTTTTCTCGTTATTTAGGTGTCATTAAAAAAGTGTGCTGTGATTTCCTTTTCATTATAAACACTGCATACCACCTGTCTCATGATCATTTTCAGCCACAAGGGCTCTCACTCCATCATTGATTTCTCCATTATAATCTATGCACCCCACAGGTGCTTCAGACTGGTTTTCCCTGCTGAAAGCAAGGTGTCCACAAGCATTTTGAAATGGGCCCCCATGAACCCCGACACGTCTTCATCCTGCCCTGCCCCCTTCTCCTATATCTCTTTTTTCACGAACTATCTCTCCCCAGCCTTTTCACCCACTCTCTAGCCTCTTCCCCATCCCCTGCTTCTCAATCCACCTCTCAGCCTCTCTTGCAGCCATTTCACCCTCTTCCCATCCGCCCTTACTATGTTCTTTAGCCTCTTTTTGACCTAGTTGAGCCCTGATATCGTTAATGGGGGATCATAAACAAGGACACACGCAGCCACGACCTGCTTGGAACTTTATTAAAATAAACTCCTCTCTCCTTTTTCCGGCCCTCACCCTTTTTTCCCCAGCACCGGTGCTCCCGTGGGAAAGGGTCCACCCTGCAAAACTTTCCAGCTCACAACAACCCCCACCAACACATATCTCCTTACGTCCATGTCATATCTCTTCGATATCGATGAACGGTCTCTTGATGGTTCGTTGCTGCTGGTCGTTTTGTTTGATCCCTACTCCCAGACGTCCTCTGTCCTCCAGTTGTCTCTGTCCCATGCTCACTATTCATCGACCCGTTGCTGTTCTGGGTCTCGGCTGGCTCCTTTACTGGCGTTTTCACCCCCTCCGGTATGAGGTGTTAGAAAAAGTACCCTCTTTCCTTTAATTCTGGGCCATGACCATTGTCCCTTTTACTTCTGTTACCTTCAGGGGCAGGGTCTCATATCTGGAGTCAGTCTTCCGTTGTGCTCTCTGTTTCACTAGTACCCCATCTCCTTCATTGAAAGCCTTCATCTTTGCTCCTCTTTTCCAGTCAGTCCATTCTTTCGACGGTTCCTTTCCTCGTGCATCTCTCTCTTGTATTTCTTCTTCTGTTGCTTCCATTTCCCCATCTTCGGTCCAACTTGCTCCGGCTCTGGGTAACCTTGTCTTTGGTTGGCAAGCCACCATCAGGTCAGCTGGCGGCATTCCTGTGGCGGTGTGCGTGTTTCTGTATTGTCGCAGCATCCTGCACAACCATTGCTGTATTGGCATCCTCTCGAGCATGACCTTCTGGACTGTCCCCTTTTTCGATGCCATGAACCGTTCAGCCAACCCATTGGCCTGGGGCCACAGCAGCGTGATATTCTGGTATACAAACCCTAGGTGTTTGGCAAAAGCTTGAATTTCCTGGCCGTTGAATGGTGGTCCATTGTCTGTCTTCATTGTGTGGCGGATGCCCCACTTGCTGAAAACTTCATCAATTATCCCCACCACCTGGGTGAATGCGGTGGATACAGTCCTCTTTACAAAGGGAAGCCTTGGAAATTCGTCCATGATGACCAATAGGTAGTCTCCTGTCTCAAGGGGTCCATAGAAGTCCATTGCGACTCTATGACACATGCTCTCAGGGATCTCAGTCTTTCGTAGCGGGAGAGGCGGGTTGCTTTTGGATGTGCACTAGCATGGGAAACACTTCTTCACAGCCTCCTCTACCATTTTGTCCATGAACGGGAAACATACAGTTTGCCTAAGCATCTTCTTGGTAGCCTTCACCCTCCGGTGTCCTTCATGTGCTGTCATCACCAAATTACTCCTGAGGGCCAAGGTTATGACCCCGTGGCACCCTCTTGGTAGAATCCCCTGGTCGGACATGGCTAGCTCCGTGCAGACTTTAGCTTGCCATTTTATCTCTTTGCAGTCGGCACCCTGGTGCAGGTGCAACCGCCGCCTGTAGTCCTTCCATTTGTTGGCACCGGTCAGTTTGATCGCCATGACGAGTGATGGGTCTTCTTGTGACGACTGGGCAAGCTCCTCTAACGGAAAAACTCTCTATGCAACGCTGGGTTAAAGTAGGCCAGGTGCGTGGCGCTGGAGAGCTCCGCCTTGATGTGTCAAACGCATTCTGGCATTCCCAAGACCACTGGAATGGTTTGTTCTTCCATAATAGTCTCCTCAGCAGTTCAGTAGTGATGGTATAATGCAGGAGATATCTGGCACAGTACCCTGCAATGCCCAGATATGACTGAACCTCTGCTAGCTGGTTCATCGCTGGCAGCTCGTAGATGGTCCCCACCTTCTCAGGGTCAGGTTGCATGCCTTGGTCGGAGAGTTATGGACACATTGGAGAAAATGTGTCCATAAAACCGTAATTTGTCCTTGTTCATGTTGCACTTCTCATAGTTCAGAGTGAGGCCTAATTTGTGCAAAATCTTGCATACTGCGATGAGGGCCTGATCATGTTCTTCCTGCATGGTCCCATAGACCAGGATATCTTCAGAGTAGTATAACGCCGACTTGACTGGTATCAGTAGCTGAGATCTCTGCGGCTGACCAGATCCCACAGTTAAGGCATTTGTAATGAATGGAGAATGTGGTAATCTTCCTTGACTCTGGGTGTAGCTCCTGCTGGTGATACCCCTGATTGAGGTCCAGCTTGGAGAACTTAATGGCACAATTCAGTTGGACAATCATTTCTTCGATCTTGGGCCCTGGGTGTCTTTCTCTCTCTATCGCCGTGTTGGCCACCCTCATGTCGATGCAAAGTCAAATTTTGTCTCCTTCTTTCGGCACGACTGCCAGAGGTGATATCCATGGGGTCAGCCTTACAGCCTTATCTATAATTCCACTGTCCATCAGCTGCTGCAGTTCTCTGGACACTGCCTGCTGCAAGTGAAACCCTACCCTCCTGTGGTGTTGTGGCAAATGACGTACTCTCGTGTCGAAATGTAGTTGCACCACTGTGCCTGTCACTCACAGAACCAGTGGTTCCGGAGGAGTAGATGAGTGCTGGTTTCTTTGACAGGATAGCCTTGATTGAAGAGCCTGGGTTATTCCTTAAACCAGGCCTCCTCACTTAGGGGAACTGTTTTTTATGATACACCCCTCTGCTGGGAAGTAGTAAACAGCCAGAGGGACAAATCACACAAAAGAGCAGGTATAACACACCGCCACGTAACCAGGCTGCAAGAAAAAGACAAGATGATAAATCGCCAGTGAAAACAAAGATAAAGTAACTTTCTAAGAGAGCGGGATTCACCTGTCGGGACTCCGGTTTGTTTCTGAATGAATGGGGTGTGTGGACGGAACTTCCTAACATCAATGACCTGGAACACAACAAGATATTTTCACCCCTTTAACTAGAATGTAAATGAAAACCAAGGTAACCTAATAACACTTCCTTACCGGGTGCAGATTTGTGGAGATGATGAAGCTGAGAACTTGGTGAAGGAATGAGTCCAGAATCAACGACACGGAAAACAAAATAAACATGGAAGTTAGTAAGGGAATGCTGAGCCCGATCGGCACGAGGGTCGCACTAGAGCCAGGATGGTGCACAATAGATGGTATCTGCAGTGCGTCCTGAATTTGCACAGTAACCAGAAAGGCCAACAAGTCTTTCCAGAGTATTTTACAAGGCACATGGTTGACAAGGAAGGATGAACAGTGGCTGACTGTGTAAGCACAGAGTAGTGCAGTCAAAGGAGGAGGAGTTACACTTGAGGGTCAGAGTGTAACTGTGATGCAGTTTTGAACCTCGGGAAGAATGACAAACAATCTGTAAGGCGAGCAGGAGTTGGAGCCGGGAAATCAGGTAAGCGTTAGAGCCAAAGGCAAAAAGCAGTCCGTAAGGCGGACAGGAGTAAGTGCCGGGATATCAGGGTAGAAGCTGGGACCGGAGGCAAGAGGCAGTCTGTACGACGTGCAGGATCGTAACCAGGTGTTCAGAGAAGGCAGTAGGACCAGAGGCAAAAAGGCAGTCCGTTCAGCAAGCAGGAGTCAAAAAGGAGTCAAAACACTGGAAAATTACCGGAACGCTGGTAAAGGAAAGTAGCTGCAATCGGAAGCAGCAAACTCCCGCACTGCTAGGCTTTTAAACTGCCGGCGGGGAAGGGATCAGTGGCAGCAGGCAGCTGACCCAGATCACATGACTGTGTAGAAGTGGAAGTCAGGACAACAGACTTTCGGAATGCCAGCATTGCTGCAGCTCGTTTCCAGGGCAACCTCCACTGGTGAAGAAACGGAGCGGCTACATGCCGGTTTATACCTGTAAATGTTCTTGGTTTGTGTAAGCGTGGATGCCGGACCGGGGACATGTTTGTGGAGCCGTAACGGTGCCCTTCGGCTTTCCCAGCCCCATGAATAGGTCAGAAATAGTTTTCCTAAAAGCTTCTTTCCCAATGATTGTTACTGTCATGTGGGAGATGCCTTCATCCACCGTGGGCCCCCCGCTGCACCGGACCATTTTGTTTTCTCGGTAGTGGACATCAATCAGCCCTAGCTCCTTTCGCCGTCCGGTAGCTGAGCAGACATTCCGCTGACAGGGTTTCTGAGCACATGTATTGTGGTGTCAGTTGTCTTCCTATTGTGCAATAGTTTTCTCTGAAATTGTCCCAGCGACAGTAGCAGTGTGCTGGCTACCCCCTGGACAATCATTTCTGTTTCCAGTCTAAAGGAATTCCTGTTCTCCCACAATATTTATGGTGGCCCTTGTGTCGATCAAACCGCAGTGTGTTGCTTCTCGCAATCTGACCATCACTTTCGGGGCTTCCTCACCTTTGAGCTTGCTATGCATCAGGTTTACAAATTCATCTGTGTACTCTGGGTATAATCCTGTGCATACTCATTGTATTCATGAGCTGCTGGTTGCCTTTAGGCAATTCAGGGAAGCTGGCAGGCTAAGCTGGACCCCTAACCAAAGCCTACCACTAAGGCCCCTGTCTGAGCCTGTCGGGCCTTGGAGCACTCTGAGGGATCCCTCCTCCCTGCACACTTGCAGCACCTCATGCAACAGCCAGCAGGCATGCAGCCTGTTAACCCACAAACTTGGGCCTCTGTAACCTTGTGCACCCCTCAAGAATACCTGTGAGTCAAGGCTGAACATTGCCATCGCTTTTCTCCACTAACCTAAACAGCTGTTGAACCAAGGTGTGTGTCATGATGCCTGCCCCCGGGAAGCCAGACCAGGCCCAGCAACCCCGGAAGCAGGCATCATGCCATTTGAAGCATGCCCAAAAACCCCAGTTAGGGGCTGTTTGGGTGCAGTCCTGGCACCCATGGCGCCAGGCTCATAAGGATAAAGTCAGTCCTGGCGCCATGGGCGCCAGGCTCATTACAGAAAACGTACCTAATGCAGACCATGCTGCATACTCACCTGGTGCAGACCATGCTGCACGAAGCCACAAACCAAATGGGGCTTAGGAGGGACTATTTTACCTAAGGGACTACTTTTTTCTCGGGTGGGGGCTGTGGAAGAATACTTACCTGGGACTTCTTCCTAGGCTATTTAAACCACGCCCGGACAGCCACACGTGCTTCGCGTTATTCTGCATTCAGCAGTGTAACGCTCACCGTGCCTCCAGGATCTTCCAGTCTTCAGCCACGCCCGCTTCAGTCCTGGACCACCTGGAAACGAAACGAAAGAAAGAGAAGAGGTTCAAACTTGAAACCTTACCTGAATTCTTGATCCATCGCGCCGTCGATCTTGAAGAAGGAGTCATCGCACGCGCATCGTCACGCACCTCGCAGCGCCGCGCTGCACTCACCATCCAGTGCAGCTTTTCCTCACTCCATCACAGGCTCCGCATTTCCACACCGCTCTCCGATATCTAAGGGGACACGAAAAGCCAGGTGAGCACGGGAATGCAAAAGGGCAATACAAACTACCCCCAAAGACTTACCGGATTACCACGGGGGGGTACTCACCTCATCTCGGTTCGGCGCAGTTAACTCTGCATCACCGCCGCACCCCGGCCCCTACGGGGAAACCACTGGACATTACAAGCAACCCCCCAAAGACTTACCTGATTTACCGCAGGGGGTACTCACCTCATATCGGGTCGGCGCAGTTAACTCTGCATCATCGCCGTACCCCGGCCCCTAAGGGGAAAACCACTATAGACTTACCTGACTCTCACCAACTGCCCTTTGGACTCTTCGTGGTGGTTAAGACGGCAACCTACAAGGAATCGGAAAGAGTGAAGATCAGACATTTGAACTCTTACAAACTATTGGATCCTAGAGTCAATACTGGAACTCACCAATTCCTCCACGCCAGTGAAGTAACTGGTCGTCTACGCGCCGCTGCGCTCGATGCAGGATGGAGAGCCCACCTTTCTAAACCATAAGGTGAGAACAAGAGGGAACATCGGGAGTGGTCAGTGGGCAGACAACGGGAGTGGAAGGTGGGTTAACGCTCGAATTACGGGAGGTTAATTCCCTTTCTCCTTTGCAGAAAGATATTCATATGACACGACAAACGAAGTAAGTGGGGGTGTCCAGTCAGTCATCTTGGCTCTACGTGGCACCAGGCCGGTCCAGATCGACGTCCCCGTGGGAACCAGGTGAGCGTAACAGAACGCGAAGCCTTTCCACAAATACCCACCTGGGCGTCATGGAGACCTCGGAAACTGATCAGTTGGCCCAATTATTAGGGGAATTAAGGGCCGAAGTGCATTCCGCCCGTCAAGAAACTAATGCCCTCAGGAGAGAACTGATAGTATCAAAAGAACGAACCGATGATTTGGCCAGACAACTATTGCAAAGCCAGGCTGGACAAACACCTCTACCAGGACTTGGAGCAAGTCCAGCTCCAGTACCACTGAGTAACCTGGTGCAGATAAATCTACCTGGAGCCGTTCCCTTGGCTCCACCTGAACGCTTTGCCGGAGACCCAAAAAGGTTTGCTATATTTATGAATCAATGCTGCTTGCACTTTTTATGTAAACCTGGAGCCTTCCCGAACGATCAGGCCAAGGTGGCCTTTGTGCTGTCATATCTCACCGGCAGTGCAGCGGATTGGTCCATTCCACTAGTCAATCAGGATGACCCGATACATTCGAGATTTCCAGGGTTTTCGAACAAGCATGGAAAGACTATTCGCCCGACACTCCCAAGGACAGGCTTTGGATAACAAACTTTTATCCTTACGACAAGGTAATAAGGATCTTTTACCTTACATTGTAACCTTTAACAGATTAGTAGTGGAAACCGAATGGCCTGAAGCCAAGCGAATCACATTATTCCATCGAGGGCTTCAAGGAGAACTCAAAGATGTTTTAGCCCAAATAGTGAGCCTGCCTCAGGACTGTGCTGAATATATAGATTTAGTGGTCCAGTTGGATCACAGACTTCAAACCAGAAAGGCTGACCGAACCAAGTTTGAGAATAGGGTGTTGATTAAAACCCACGTAAGCTCCAAGGGAGTAGATGCCCCAGAACCTATGCAACTTGGGGGGGTTAGAGGACCCCTAATGCAGAAGGAAAGAGAAAGAAGACGACAACTGCAATTATGTCTCTATTGCGGAGCTACCGGTCATTTCCTTCGGAACTGCCCAGTAAAACCACCCAAGAAAACTATAGGAGCAGCAGACGAAAGCCATTTAGAACCTGACTCGGGAAACGATCAAGCCCGGCAAGTGTAGAGGTCCGCTTGCCGAGCCTAAAGAAGGACACTCTGACCTCGCATTTCACCATACCCATGGTCCTTGTAGATCCAGAGCAACCATCACGCATGCACGCGGTAAAGGTGTACGTTGATAGTGGAGCCATAGGAAACTATTTGGACTGGGAATTGGCTTCCAGGATGAATCTATCTCTCATCCGAAAGACCACTGCCGATGTCGTCACCACAGTGGATGGAACGGAAATTGTCTCTGGGCCCGTAACTCATTCCACTGCAGAAATGACATTGCTGGGTCAAGATGGGCACCGAGAGGTTATTGTGTTTGATTTGATCAAGGCCCCACAGTTCCAACTAATACTGGTGATACCTTGGTTAGAAAAACATAATCCCTGCGTTGATTGGCGAGAGAAGAGACTAACCTTCCCAGAATGTGCTCACACCTGCTACCCTAAGAAAACTCAAAACTCAGTCCTGGCCCCAGTAATCCCAGCTGCCACACAATTACCTGCTGAATACCAAGACTTTCAGGATGTCTTCCAAAAGGAACAGGCAAACACTTTACCACCTCACAGATCGTATGATTGTCAAATAGATCTTGTACCGGGAGCACAACCACCTTGCAGCAGAATCTATGCCCTTACGGAACCTGAAAATCTCCACTTGCGCCAGTACCTTGACCAGTACCTTGCTAATGGTTTCATTCGCCCGTCCAAGTCCCCTGCATCTTTAGCTTTGCTCTTCGTACCAAAAAAGGAAGGCGACCTTAGAACATGCATAGACTACCGCGCTCTAAATCAGATAACCATCAAGAATCGATACCCATTACCTTTGATACCTGAACTACTAGACCAGGTGAAGGACGCTTGTATATACACTAAACTAGACCTTCGGGGGGCATATCATCTGGTACGTGTCAAAGAGGGCGATGAATGGAAGACTGCTTTTCGCACCAAGTACGGATTATTTGAGTACCAGGTGATGCCTTTCGGACTATGCAATGCACCAGCAGCCTTCCAATTCTTCATGAATGATGTCCTCCGAGAGCTCATCGATGTTTGTGTGGCCGTTTACATCGACGATATCTTAGTATACTCCTTATCAGAATCTGATCATGTAAAGCACGTCCGAGCAGTCCTAGAGAAGTTACGCCAGCATAAACTATATGCTAAACTGGAAAAGTGCGTCTTTCACACTACGGAAGTGGAATTCCTTGGATTTATTCTGACCCCGAGAGGTATCAGGATGGATACACGTAAGGTGGATGCAATTCTTAATTGGCCTTCGCCAACTTCAGTAAAAGGCGTCCAAAGCATTCTTGGCTTTGCCAATTTCTACCGCAGGTTTATCCCGGACTTCTCACACATTGTGCGTCCCATTACTACGCTATTGCGAAAGAATAAACGCTTTGTGTGGACAGAGGAAGCCGAAAACACCTTCCAAGAGTTAAAAGCAAAATTCACATCTGCCCCTGTATTAAGACACCCGCGCCCTGAGCTTCCATACATAGTGGAAACGGATGCATCCAGTTCAGCCATGGGAGCAGTGCTCTCCCAAAGGGATCCCAAAACTAACCAGCTTCATCCAGTGGCATTCTGGTCAAGGACATTTTCGGCACCCGAATTAAACTATGCCATTACCGACAAGGAGCTGTTAGCCATCAAGTCCGCCTTCAAGGCTTGGCGGCACTATCTGCTGGGTGCCAGACATACCATCACGGTCGTCACCGATCACCGAAACTTGCAATATCTAAAGACAGCTAAGGCCCAATCTTCGCGCCAACTCCGTTGGGCATTATTCTTCGCCGAGTTTGATTTTGTAATAACCTATCGACCAGGTTGTAAAAATGGTAAAGCAGACGCCTTGTCCCGAATTGGAATGGGAGAAACAGAAATAGCCTTAGAACCTGTACCCATAATTCCCGAACAAAGGATCCTTGGCCTGACGTCCATACATTCACTGGAGGACATTCAAGAAAAGATCCACCAGCTCTTTGATTCAGTTGCCTTACAGGACTGGGCCAAGAAAGGTCCAGAGTATTCTGTCACCGATGATTTACCTTATTACCAAGGCCGGCTATTTCTGCCACAAAAGGAACTACAAGAACTTGTCATTTCCCGGTACCATGATACCTTACTGGAAGGACATCCTGGTATTGCAAAAACGTAAGCCAAAATTAAGAAACAATTCTGGTGGCCCACCTGGCGCAAAGACATTAAATTGTTAGTCATGTCTTGTGGCATTTGCGCCCAAAATAAAAGTCAAAAGAAAAGACCCGCTGGACTATTGCAACCTTTGGATATCCCACCCACTCCTTGGCATACCTTGTCATTAGACTTTATAACAGATCTACCCCCATGCAATGGCTTTAACACCATTTTAGTTATTGTGGACCTTTTTTCCAAAATGGCTCACTTTATTCCTCTAAAAGGGATACCTTCAGCTTTAGTCCTGGCCAAAGAGTTCCTTGAAAACATTGTTCGCCTACACGGGTTTCCATCTGTGTTGATTTCGGACCGGGGCAGTCAATTCATTTCGCATTTTTGGAGAAAATGTTGCCAATTGGCGCAGGTAGATGTTAGGCTTTCCACCAGTCACCACCCTCAGAGCGACAGTCAAACAGAGAGGACCAACCAGACTCTTGAGCAATACTTGCGTTGTATGCTACATCAGTCTGAAGGTACCTGGAAAGACATTCTTTGGATTGCCGAGTATGCGTACAATAATTCCGTACACTCGGGAACCAGACAAAGTCCTTTTTTTACCATCTATGGACACCATCCTCGAACCTCGGACCTTGATTCGCCCCAACTCTTGGAGATGCCTGTGGTGGACCATCTCCACACTGTGATTACACAAGCCTTTAAGGAAGCAACTGCACATTTGCGAAAGGCTAAGGAAAAATACAAGAAAGATGCAGATCTGCACAGGAGTGAAGCACCGCAATACCAGATAGGGGACCAAGTGCGGTTGGCCACTAAGCACATCCCACTCAAGGGAACACGGACCTTTAACCCTAGGTATTTAGGACCTTACTCCATCAAGGCCATCATTAACCCGGTGGCTGTCAAGTTGGACCTACCTGCTCATATGCGGATTCATCCTGTTTTTCACGCATCCCTTTCGAAGCCAGTACAACCTGGAACAAGACTAACCAAACCTCCAGACCCCATCCTCATAGACAGAGAGCCCGAATTTGAGGTTAAGAGCATCTTGGACTCAAAAAAAGTGAGATCAAAAATCTTTTATCTAATCGACTGGAAAGGCTACGGTCCTCAGGAAAGGTCTTGGGAACCTAGGGACCACGTGCATGCACCTCAATTAGTGAAGAGGTTCCACCAAGAATTTCCTAACAAACCAAGGCCAGGGGGGAAGAACGACTTTAGGAGGGGCCTTGAGGGGGAGTGCTGTCATGATGCCTGCCCCCAGGAAGCCAGACCAGGCCCAGAACCCCGGAAGCAGGCTTCATGCCATTTGAAGCATGCCCAAAAACCCCAGTTAGGGGCTGTTTGGGTGCAGTCCTGGCACCTATGGCGCCAGGCTCATAAGGATAAAGTCAGTCCTGGCGCCATGGGCGCCAGGCTCATTACAGAAAACGTACATAATACAGACCATGCTGCATACTCACCTGGTGCAGACCATGCTGCACGAGGCCACAAACCAAATGGGGCTTAGGAGGGACTATTTTACCTAAGGGACTACTTTTTTCTCGGGTGGGGGCTGTGGAAGAATACTTACCTGGGACTTCTTCCTAGGCTATTTAAACCACGCCCGGACAGCCACACGTGCTTTGCGTTATTCTGCATTCAGCAGCGTAACGCTCACCGTGCCTCCAGCATCTTCCAGTCTTCAGCCACGCCCGCTTCAGTCTTGGACCACCTGGAAACGAAAAGAAAGAAGAAGAGGTTAAAACTTGAAACCTTACCTGAATTCTTGATCCATCGCGCCGTCGATCTTGAAGAAGGAGTCATCGCACGTGCATCGTCACGCATCTTGCAGCGCCGCACCGTGCTGCACTCACCATACAGTGCAGCTTTTCCTCACTCCATCGCAGGCTCAGCATTTCCACACCGCTCTCCGATATCTAAGGGGACAAGAAAAGCCAGGTGAGCACGGGAATGCAAAAGGGCAATACAAACTACCCCCAAAGACTTACCGGATTACCACGGGGGGGTACTCACCTCATCTCTGGTCGGCGCAGTTAACTCTGCATCACCGCCGCACCCCGGCCCCTAAGGGGAAACCACTGGACATTACAAGCAACCCCCCAAAGACTTACCTGATTTACCGCAGGGGGTACTCACCTCATATCGGGTCGGCGCAGTTAACTCTGCATCATCGCCGTACCCCGGCCCCTAAGGGGAAAACCACTATAGACTTACCTGACTCTCACCAACTGCCCTTTGGACTCTTCGTGGTGGTTAAGTCGGCAACCTAAAAGGAATCGGAAAGAGTGAAGATCAGACATTTGAACTCTTAAAAACTATTGGATCCTAGAGTCAATTCTGGAACTCACCAATTCCTCCACGCCAGTGAAGTAACTGGTCGTCTACGCGCCCCTGCGCTCGATGCAGGATGGAGAGCCCACCTTTCTAAACCATCAGGTGAGAACAAGAGGGAACATCGGGAGTGGTCAGTGGGCAGACAACGGGAGTGGAAGGTGGGTTAACGCTCGAATTACGGGAGGTTAATTCCCTTTCTCCCTTGCAGAAAGATATTCATACGAGCCGACAAACGAAGTAAGTGGGGGTGTCCAGTCAGTCATCTCGGCTCTACGTGGCACCAGGCCGGTCCAGATCGACGTCCCCGTGGGAACCAGGTGAGCGTAACAGTGTGCCTATGCCATTTTTGCTTCCTTGCCTTACTTAATCCTTCTTTTCAATGCTTTTCTGTACTTCTTGTGCACAATTGAATCCTGGTGTGTTTTCTAACATCCCTGCACCCCATTTCTAACATCTCTGCACCCCATTTTGCATTGCATTCTGTACTTCATGTGAAAAATTGAATCATGGTGTGTTTTTTTAATATTTCTACACCCCATTTTGTATTGCATTTTGTACTTCTTGTGCAAAATTGAATCCTGGTGTGTTTTTTAACATCTCTGCCCCCATTTTGCATTGCATTCTGTGCTTCCGATGTCATTGGAATCCTGGTGGGTTTTATAACATCTCTGCAGCCCATTTTGCATTGCATGCTGTGCTACTGGTCTAATTGGAATCCTGGTGTTTTTTTTAACAACTCTGCCCCCCATTTATGGTACTAAAGTGTTCCCATTGCATATGTTTTCATGCTTCTCTTGTCTTCTAGGCCGCCTGGTGAGTTTGTGCTTGTACTGTGCTGTGCAGCCCCATCTCTATCTTCATCCTATCCTCTGCCGCCCCTGTGGCACTCACCATCTTCCCTATCATTCCTAACTGCTACACTATCACCTATCCTCCCTCTCTCATGAAGTCTGGAAGAAAAAAGGTTAACAAAGACATCCTGACCACTAGCCCTAGCTTACCTATCGCAGACATCTCTGTCGGTGCAACTTCCAGACAGAATTTCACTGATATCTTCTTTTCTGTCCTCTCTCCAGATCTATGGACTCCTCTTCTTATCTCTCCTCTCATATCTGCACCCATTAATGGTGGTACTAGATGGGAAGTAATCGTGGCAGGGCTTTCATCATCCAGGTGTATCATTATTGTCCATCACAATGGCACTATCTTAGTTCAGGGTCCTCAAACCAACCTCTTCCTCTTTTGACCGGCGCTTGCCATCCCTCGTAAACTTCCTTCTCACTCTTTCTTCCACTCTCTCTGTCTCCTCTGTCTGGTGTACCACGCCCCTGTACACCTCCTCAGAAAACCTTCAAAGGCAGTGACCTCTTGCATTTAGCCACGCTTAATGCTCGCTCTGCTATCAAACACTCTGCCGACATCTGCCTCCTCTTTGAAGTCCTTAACCTCGATATCCTCGCTCTATCCGAGATGTGGTTCAATTCCAGCTTAGTCACTGCTTTTGACTCGCTTCTCCCTGATGGCTATAAGATCATGCCGCACCCTAACCGTGCTGGCGGTGGCGTTGCCTGATATTCCCTGAGTGGGTCCCTTCTTCCCTCATACCCACCCAGCCTTACTCTTCCTGCAAGAGCCTGGTTTGCAAAGTGGTCATCTCTACTACTTCATCCCTCACCATTGCCACTATCTACAGGCCACCTGGCTCTACCACCCTGTTCCTTTCTGAAGGGGCTTATTTCTCTTCCTCTCATCCACCTCTACACTCCTTTTCCTGGGTGACTTCAACATCCACCTTGAATCCTCAATCCCGGCATCCACTCTCTTCTGTCACTTCTGGACCTCGCTCTCCCGCTCCATTCTCCCCTCTGGTCCTACCCACTCAGCTGGACACACTGTCGATGCCATCAACAGCACTGATTTCTTGCTCTCCTACCCACTCACCACCCCACTCGCCTGGTCCTATTCTCTCTTCTCCTCTTACCTGGGCCCTCTCTGCCACCTGACTGCACCTCCCCCTGCCTTGCCTACGAACATCCGCCTACTATCATCCCCCTTAACCCCTGACTGCAGACTCTACCTCTGACTCCGCTCTGAGAAACCTCCATCTTGCCACCACCAATACTCTTGACCTTCTTGCCCCAGTCATGAGGATTTTCCTGAAACATGACTCCTAGCATAACACCTGGTACGACTCTGAACTAGCAGCCCTGAAACCCAAGTGCAGAGCTGCGGAACGGAATTGGCAGACCTCAGACTCACCCTCTGACAAACTGGCCTGTCGCCTGCTCCAAAGGCAATACCAACTCTCCATTCGCTCAAGAAAAGTGCCCACACCGAGGCTTGCATCTCTGGTACATCCGAAAACATGGCAGAACTCTTTAAAATCTGCAAGGAACTAGCCAACCCTTCCGCAGTCTCCACTTCACCTCTTCCCTCACAGGCCCTCTGCAATGCACTGGCCACACACTTCACTACAATAACTCAGGACATCCTGAGCACCCTTGCTTCTCTTTTCCAATGCCTCTTCGCAACCCTCCTGCCACCTATGGAATCTCACCCCCCCTTTGCTTTTCTCTCATCCTTCTCTCCTGTCACATCTGACAAGGTCACTAGAGTTGTCCGCTCTATGAAGGTCTCCTCCAAACAGGTCTCCCCCTGTTCTTCCAGAACTATTAAGAACAATATTGGCTCTCTTGCGACTGCACTTGCTGATTTCTGCAAGCGCTCTTTTGCTACTGGGTCTTTCCCTTCTTCCCTTAAGCACTCTCTTGTGCACGCCTCCTGAAAAAACATTCTGCAGACCCGTCTTGTACGGTTAACTACAGCCCCATCTCTATCACCCCCTTCCTTGGGAAACACTTGGAGAAGTTGGTCTTCCCCTAACTGTCCCAGCACACTGAGCTTGTTGGTTACCTACACGACCATCAATCTGGATTCCGAGCATCCAGAGGCACGGAAACTGATCTTCTGAACACCCGTGAAAAACTGCATGCATCTCTTGATTCTAACTCTCCTGTTGTTCTCATTCTACTTGATCTCTCCTCTGCATTTGACATGGTCAACCACTCCATCCTCAAAAAACAGCTCCACGATACCCTAGGTATCTCGGAGCAGGCACGGGACTGGCTGACCTCCTTTAATGACCGTCCCTCCCAGGCTATCCTGGGCTCTTTGTCCTCTCCCACCTCCATCTCCACCTGTGGCATCCCCCAGGGCTCCAACCTTTCTCCCTTGGCCCTTTAACATCAATCTTGCCCCGCTTGCACACCTAATTTCTACCTATGCCCCTTACTTCCAGTGTTATGCAGATGACTCACAATTCTTCTTCAAACCTCCCTCTGATCCTCTCCTTGTCCCCTGCATCATTCCAGACTGCCTATCTGCCATCCAGTCCTGGTTTGCCTCCAATTATCTCTGCCTCAATGCCAGCAAGAGAGTTCCTTCCCAATGGGACTCATGCTCCCTATTTCTTACTCTCACTCTGGCCACCCTCCATGGGCTCTCCCCCTTCTCCTTCATCTGAAGCCAAAACCCCTGGAGTCGTCTTCAGCTCCCCTCTTTCCCTGCTCCCTCACAGCTAGGACCATGCTAAAAAGGGCAACTTTCAACTCAACCTCCCCCAAAGGAATACTTCCTTTCCTCACTTTTCCCCATAAGCTCAATGTCTCTAGAGCTCTTGTACTCTATAGGCTTGACTACTGCAATAGCCTCTTCCTTAATCTACCCTCCTCCTCTCTACGCCCCCTCCAGCTAATCCAGAATAGGGTTGCAAGACATATCCTTGGCCTTAAACCCCGGGACCGCATCTCTCCACCCCTAAAAACTCTCCACTGGCTCCCGGTTGCTGCAAGGATCGAATTCAAATCCATCTGCATCATCCATAAGGCTGTTTGGGGCCAGGGAGAAACATTAAGAAAGGGTACTCCAGGCAAAGAAATATCCACGGCTGTGCCTGGGGAGAACACGTATATATAGAGCAACTAGAAGGCCGGGATATGTAAACTTGTACAGGTGGCAGACCAAATGGAGGCAATGCCTACAGTAAGCCTATTCTCTTGCAACACATAAGAAAATATGTCAAACACTGGAAAGTGAAAAAATTCAATTCACCTCCATAACATATATGAAAAATAGATGTCTTTTAATTAATTAAAAAAAATCATCACAACATTTTCTAATGTATCAATCATAAGAACATAGTAGAAAAATAAACATAGAAAATGAATAATTCAGATTTGTACAATAATGTTAACTAAACAAGATACCATAAGCAACTAAACCAGACCCATTCACATCTCCAAATACTTCATCCATACTGCACTCATACATACATAAAATACATAAGTCAAAAATGTCAAAACACATAAACATGACAAGAAATAAACATGAAAAAGAATTTTAACACAAAAAATATTTTTAAACACAATTTTCAGCATTTAGTCAGTAATCTTACTATACTGCTAGAAATAGGGTGTCCCACAACTGGGAAGCAACAATTGTCAGCTTAATTGACAAGAAATCAAAAAGAGACCCATCAAAGAACCCACATGTTTCTTTCCATCTTCGTTATTGGTTTATTGATTTGGAAATTCATCAGGGAAGAGAGAGGTCGGGAGTCTCTGGAGTCAAATGATACTGGAATGTCACAAAGCAATGTATCAGTGTTTTGGTCTGCCACTTCAACAGTGTCCACTCCTCTCCTCCTCGGGTTCCGGTCTGGATACCGTCATGCAAGGGACCAAGTCACCAACATGTTGAGAAACCACAACCATGCGAGATAACCACTGTCCCTCCTATGTTAGTTGTTCACTAATTTGGACTGGTCACGCTTCAATTTAAGGCATTGTTACTGCTTAATATTAACTTGCTCACACTGCTCGTTTCCCTATTTTTAGGCTAATCCGTTGTTCCAACTTTTGCAAAATTAACTTCACAAGTGGTTGCCACTTGAAAAGCGCATTCAATGCGTTGTTGCCAGATTCAAAACTTTATGCAGTATGCCTCGTATTGTTCATCCTATTCACGCATGGATTCTGTTAACGATTTGAAGACCAACAAAGTCCGCTGCTTAAATGCGAGATCTCTACGACTGCTCTCGTCTGGGGCCAGGGACCACTCTGTCTACAACTGGCTCTCACTAAATACACTCCCTCCAGATCTTTATGTTCCTCCAGCACCTACACTCTGCATGTCAAGCGATTCACTAAACAGTGAGCTGGTGGACAATCTCTTTCCTCGGCTGTCTCCCTCCTAAGGAACAGCCTCCCCCTTCCTCTTGAGCCAGATCTCCTCAAATTCTGGAAGCCCCTCAAGACTTTCCTTTTTACCTCCTCCTTCCCCCCTCCCTTCTTTGTTAAACCCCACAGTCGCTGGGATTGGTGACCAGGGCCCTTATGTGTCCACCTGGGTCCTGGCCTCCCACTCCCAATCGCTTTTCAGCCTCCACCCTCTCCCAGCAATTGCCTTAGCCGTCCACTGGCCCGTGCTATCACAGGCCTGCACTTATTTATTGGCAGTTGACCACTCCCACCAAGTGATCTCTGCCAGTCGCTTAACAGTTTGAAAAGTACTCACCACTACTTCCCTGCTTATTACTCCTAGCACTTACTCCTCCCCCGCTCATCCCTCTCTCTCTCTGCACTTGGATGCTCTGAATGCTCACAAGGCATAGTAGGACTGCCTCTCCCTTTTATTGTTATATTTGCCTTTCATTCCCATGTTCCCTCCCTGTTGCCCTGTGTGCGCTTTGAAACACAACTTACTTGATGTAGAAGCACCTTACAAATGCAGAATATTAAATAAAATAAATAAATTGTACAGGTCCTCATGGAAGACATACTGATCAGGGAAATAGCCAGTCAGGGACAGCTGTTTTTCAGCCGGGAGGTGGCCTCCACGGAGATTGTGGACCAGGTCTGGCCACAGGCCGCCACCCTGTGGGGATTTGCTGTCTTCCAGTTGGAAATGGCCTCCCTTCTCAGCAAACAGTGTGGAACTGGTTTTCCCCGCCACATTTCGAGCACCATTGGTTGATGGCTGGACATATTCTCCCATTTGAGAATGCCTGACCACATCAGAAGCATTTCCTTTGTCGGCGAGGGCTCATCCTCATCTGCATGTGCCCATCTCTCAGTGGGCCTCTGTCAAAGGCAGGACTGTGAGCGTGACCCCTTGTAGTGTCTTGTGCTGTCTAGAAGTCAGGCATGGACTCTTCTCTTTTGCTTTTCTTCCTGGGTGTCTCCATGGGGGTCGCTTGTATCTCCAAGCGTTCATGCTCTCTCGCCATCTCTATGACTTCATCTGTGGTGAGTGGCTTCTTCAGGAGTTGTTTCCAGAGAATCGAAGACACGCAGTCCACGAGGACACGTTGCGTGGAGGCCTTATCATCCGAGAACTGAGAGAATTGACAGTGGACCACTTTTTTTTCAAAGGCGCATTATGAACTCTTCCACTGTTTCGTGCGATGATTGAGAGCGCTGATTGAAAGTGTACCTCTCATAGTCTCTGTTGGGCTGTATCACCGGCTTCCTGTTCAGAGCTGCCACAAGATCATCACAGGTAGTTCTCTCCGCTGGTGGGATCCTCTTGATAATGCCTTTGACCTCCTTCCCCGCCAGGTCCCTGAAAATGTCATTGAGGAGTGGCAACTTCTGTTCCCCAGCCGCTCTGACGAAATCATTGAAGTCTGGAGCCCATTCAAACCAGCGGTAGCCTTTTCCTGTTCTGATACTATAGTAAATGGGCATGGCCTCCTTAGAAATGACACTTCCACACTAGCCAGCGGGGCCGTCATCTGTGCAGCATCTTGACTCTTCATGGTGTCCTCACGGGAATCTTCGGGTATCCCAGGTGTTGTCAGGCAGCCAGGCTGTGTATCGCTCTGCTGCGTAGGGACTCCACTGAGCTTTGTGCTAGGTGGCAGTGATACTGTGGTTGCCACAATCAGGTTGAGTACTTTGCAGGGTGTGGTCCCCTACTACTCTTTCCCCTTGTTTGTATTGATCGCTCTTCTTTCCTTCTCTCACTGCAACTTTTCTCATGTGTGCAACCTGCTACTTTTCTTTGTGGTAGATGGCAATGGTGCAGTGGTGCTGTGGCTGCCATAATCAGGGTCAGTGTTCTGCAGGGTGTGATCCCCTTATACTCTTGCTCTTTGTTTCTATTGAATGCTCTTCTTTCCTCCTCTCTCTGCAACTTCCCCATGTGCGTTCAACTTGCTACTTCTCAATTTGAGTCTACCCTTGGTTACTTACCATTCTGGGGGGGGGTGATTTTTTTTTGTGCATAAGTGTATATGCCTTCACTTGTGCAGGAGCCCCTCTGGTCGTGTATCATCAGGGCTGTATTTACTCATACATATATGAAGTCCTTCCTTTTTCTTCAGCGGGCGTTCACACACGTGGGTCCTACCAAGCAGAATGCTGTGTATCCAGCGGGAAGACAGGACGCATTGGCACGATGTGAGGATTGCCCCTGGCAGTGGGCCTTAAGCCAGGATGCATCCCACAGACGCACTGTAAAACAATTTGGTGTTGGCTGCAGAGCCCTGTAGCAGCAGTGCACTTCTCTCTGCCTTGGCCTGTATATGGAGCAGAATGAGGATGTTTTCAGCCTGGACGCCACACTCATGGCAGAGTGCTTAATGGGACGCTCTCCCCTGGATGCCACTCGTGGTGAACTTGGATGCTGTGATGACAGCAAGCAGTATCGGGCTGTTCTTTCACCTCGTCACCAGTTGTTTTTATTAATGGGCGATCATAAACATGGAAACCAGAGGCACGACCTGCTTGGAACTATCTTTATTAAAACAAACTCCTCTCTCCTTTTTCCAGCCCGCAGGAAAGGGTCTGCCCAGCAACAGTTTCCAGCTCACAACAGGCCCCTCCCGCACCAGACAGAGGGCCTCATCACGAGTTTGGTGGTAAAGCGGCGGTTTTCCCGTTGAACATAAATAGCGCTAACGCCAAACCCCCCGGCGGATAGTCCGCCACATCACGAGTTTTCGTGCACGCGCACGGGGACATTACAGTAGCGCAAAGAGTGCTCGATGGGAAAATGGGCCAAGAACCCGTAAATCCGGCGCACCGTGCGCTACCGCCATACTGCGCTAATTGCGTGCGCCATGAGTGTGTGCTATTAGCGCGCGGGAAACGTGTCACCGCCGGAACGGGAAACAAAGCGGCAGCAATCTTGGAAATCACAATCCATCGGATATCACAGCCCCTGGAAGCCATCAACCCCTGGGAAGACAGAATCATGTCACAGGAGTACACTAGGGGCAAGTCTGCCCTGGACAGGGTGAGGAAGCCCAAATTTAGCGACCAGGAGCTGGCTGTACTGGTGGAGGAGGCAGAGATCCACCATGAAGAGCTGCAGCAGGTCAAGACCAGTGGCCAGCGCCGAGCACAGATTTGGCGCAACATTAGCCAAAGGGTAACTGCAGTAGGGCGAGTGCCCCGGGATGGTGAAGATTGTCGCAAGCGCCTCAACGACTTGCATGTGAGAATCCGCGGCATCCTGTCACAGCACAGGAGTGCAAGCAGGGGCACTGGAGGAGGGCCACCACCACCCCGACCCGAACTCACACCCTGGGAGGAGAGGATGAGTGCCCCGATTGACATTGGCACCATTGAGGGAATTGGTGGAGCGGAGGCAGGCACTGGCATTGATCCGACTGCAGGTGAGTCTCAACCCAAATGCATGCAACTGAAAGTACCACACATGCAGACCCTGAGTGAATGAATGTGAAGAAATGCGTGTGAGGCACTGCAGACACCCACAAGTGACACCTTGACCCATTGAACCGTAGGGCTGCCTAGACTATCCTGTACGTGCAGTGTATCAATAGAAGGGGCAGAGGACAGACATCCATAGCCATGGGACAGCTACGTAGCGTGTGAGTGTGCAAGAATACACCCCCAGGACCCTCAGCGCTGTGCACCCAACCCGTAGGTGATCTTGTCACACAAACATTCCCATGCAGTGTACCTCCACACTCACACATCACAGCAATCACCACATGGTGATTGAACAAAATGCAAGTTGAATGCATAATTGATACTGTCTACAATCCCACTTGATGGCATGAACTGCTTGATACTTATGTAGGTTGCCTTGAACTCAATCCACACCCTATGTACACCACAGGCACACGGCAAACCTCACGGGATGAAGATGATGGGGAGGAGGCCACACCATCACGGCGCCCGAGGCAGCGTGCCTCGACTAGCACCACCACCCCACAAAGGGGCTGCATGGAAGGGAACCGACGCAGGCCACATCCCACATCACCACAATGCAGCCCAAACAGACCGCTGCAGCACCCACATGTCCGCAGGGAGTCTGCGGCCAGCTCGACCCAAGCCACCAGGCATACCCCCGATGCAGAGGGAGTCACCTGTGGATCGGAGCCCGACGTGGGAGTGACACCTCCACGTGCGCATCAGGCAGGATGTCTGCAATCACCCGAAAGCAGTGACGTGAAGGGATTGGCACACTACAGGGGACCCCAGGGCCAGGCACACAGGTAGCACAAACCCCACCTGTGCATATGCGTCGTGTCCGCACAGCACAGCCAGACAAAGACACACCATCATATGGCAGCCCTGAATACCGGCACTCAGAGCCCGGCAGCCCAATCCCAGCCGGCAACATGTCCCCATGCAGCCCCCCCCCAACAGCGCACAAGTGGCAGGCCGGTACCTGCCACACCAGGGGTACCCTTTTTCACAGGGGCAGCAGTGATGGGACGACTGGACGTGATCGAGGCCAAACAGGCCAAAGTTGAATCCATGGCCAAAGTGCACAGCCGGCACATCAAGGCCATCAGTGCATCCATACACCATGGATGCAAGTACATTGCGCGAGACAATGCGTGCACATGCAGAGTGGTGGAGCAATGCACCTCAGACCTGACATGGTTTGGTAAAAGGGTGAGGGAGTTGTGCGAGGCAGCATCAGCACTTGCTGAGCTGACAAGGGAGGGGAACAACCTTTTCCGTCAGCATATGCAAGCAACCGGGTCAGTCCCATCAATCTCCACTCCACCCACGGAGGGATCCCTTGAGCCTTCTCCTAGATGCCGTTCAATGCGCCACCTGAGGTCACACACACCAGAGGGGCCTGGACATGGAATGCGCCCACGACCATCGTAGTTGGACATGGCATCGTTGTGGGTGCCCTGAAAACAAACATGCACCTACCTGTACTGTTGTGGGGAGTTCACTGGGGGGAGGGGTGATTGTGTGCTGGGTGTTCACTGGGGTGAGGGGGGATTGTTAAACTGAGAATAAATCACGTTTCAAAATTCACAAAGCATGGACAGTAGTGATTGTGATGAAGTGTTCTTTAATGTTGAAGTGACGTGCAAAATGTAGCCGTCACCCGTATAAAAAAAAAAACATCAATCAAGCCCTGTCTGGCCAACCTCCCCTCCCTCAGCCCAACCCTTTGTGCACGTGCAACACCTTCAGGCATGTCATCACCTTCACTCCCATCCTCAGGTGGCTGCCCATGAGCATTGGGGGGCAGTGGCACATTCCTGCAACAGCAGATGTTGTGCAGCATGGCACATGTCAGTACAATTTTTCCAACTTTTTCAGGTGCATACATCAATGCCCCCCCCATACGGTCTAGGCACCGGAAGCGTGCCTTCAGCAGTCCAAATGCCCTCTCCACGCAGATTGGTGTACGACCATGGGCAATGTTGTATGCCCGCTCTGCTGCAGTGTGTGGATGATGCACAGGGGTCATGAGCCATGTGTACTGGGGATATCCAGAATCACCTGCAGGGGAGAGAAAGCAGGTTTGGGAAGAAGGTAAGCAGGGCTTTAAGTGGGGCAGGGCCTGCCGGGCCGGGCCCCGGCAGTCTCCAAAAAGTGAGACTGAGCCGGGGCCCTGCCGGGGCCCCCCGATGCCACCAAGCCACGGCGGGTGCATCTCCCGCCAAAGACGCGCGACGGGAGATGAGCCCGCCGGTCGGCGCCGGTCGCCCATCAAGAAGTCAGGCGCCGGCGCCGCACAGCAGAGTCAGGCAACACTGCAGGCAAAGCTGTGACTGACAGACTTGCCAGCCAGTCACAGCTTGAGCGACGCTGTGACTGGCTGACACTTCTGCCAGTCACAGCTGCCTGGAATGTCGTTGGAAATGGCGCACTTTCACTCCTCTTGAGCCTCGGTGACGTGACTTCCTCAGGCTCACTCACGAGGAGTGAAAGTGCGCCATTAGATGTGTTTGGGAGTGGTGGACTGAACCGACCGTCCGTCGGTTTCCTTACCTGCTTGCTTCTTCTTGGAAAGTAAGTCTGCCACTGTCTGCCTGCTTTAATGTTCCTTGCTGTTGCAGTTTCAGCTGGTCAAGGCGAACTTCGCACTTCAATGTGTACGTGTTCGACTTGGAAAGCTGAAACTGCAACAGACAATTCTGTTACGTTTAAAAATAAACGTTATTTATTTTTCAAATCAATGTTCCCCTTTACATGTTTTACTTTTCTGTTCCCTCGCATGCACTTTCTGCATTTTCTTTAGTTTCTTTCCCGTTTTCAAACATTTGGAATGCGGAAAAGAAACTAAAGGAAATACATGCGAGGGAACAGCCTGTGTTCCCATCATAGTTTCTTCATTTATTATACCTCCTGCCAGGGCCGTCACGAAGGGGGGTGGGGGGGCAAACTGCCACCGGCCTCGGGCCCTCGCGGCCGTCTGGATGGCAGAGATTAAAAAAAAAGATTAAAAAAAAAAAGTTAAACACAGCATGGATACATGATATGATATAGGATTTATTTTATTTATGTCGCGCTCATGCACAGGTGTTTCAGAGCGTGACCAGGCAAAGGGAAGGGGAACAAACAGGGAAGAAAACATAAAAAACGATCTTACTAGGCCCAGTGACATTGAGAACGCCAAGTGCATGGGGAAGGGAAAAATGGGGACAGTACATGGGAGGGGGGAGAAAGTGGAAAGTGCAGAGCATAGGAGAGAAACAAGATAAATAATAAGTTAATGAATAAATGGTGGGGGAGCGGGGCGGACAATACTTTGGCACATGCCCTGTTGTTCACACTAAAACATACACATGAATGTGGTGTGCGAGCGGAGTGGGAAGCATATTCCATCCTGAGTGCATCCCTTATTCATAAAATGATGTTGCATGGGACACCCTACATCTGCGGCTCCTTCTACTGGATATGGTCTGCCCTGGTGGAGGCCAGGCCCAGCAGAAAGCACGATTCATAAACGGGTCTTTTCATACCCCGGCTTGCATGGCCATGCCTAGAGCGGAAATGCTCATGGCAATCATGAGCCTTACCCTTTGTTTTTGCCTTTCAACGCCTGTAATATATTGTTTGCACTGAGTGTCAAAAATGCAAGTTGTTGCACCTCATTTACGCTACACGTACGTGCTTAACTTAGAAATCTAGACAGGCACAGTGGGATTCATTAAACTTACACTGGTGCAAGTGCAGTTATGCGCTATGGCAAAATCCGCCCCAGTACAATAAAAGTGTTCTTTTAAAGCATTGTGGCCCCCAGGGCCATATTTGTCCTATTGATAATAAGGCATGGCGTTTTCCATGGGCAATTAATTGCCCTGATGCGAAAATGCATTGAAAGTATGAATGTTAGCCCTAGTGCCAATACCATAACTTGCAACGTTGCACCTTTCTGTACCAAGACTTATGCAGGGCCTTCAATGGGGCTTGAAATTAGTGCTTTGAAATGCTTGCCTTATAAGTTGCCTTTTGACACTGGTTCCTCCACATCAACCACTTGCTGACAAAGGAGGATTTAAAGATTTTCAGTGGGCATTGTGTTTCAGCTCCCTGCTGGCTGGCCGTCTTGTGATAATCAGCGGCTATTAACTCCTAGCTGTATTTCTTTGTCTGCATTATAATGTATGTACCAAACGGGTGCCTTAGACTGTTTTCCGCTCTAAGTAATCATCTTCAGCCATGCCTAGGTCTAGAAAACATAAGTGTTATCAGGTGGCTAGACTGGCCTGCATTGAATATTGGGCAGTCTAGCCAGTAATAACACTTATGGTGCACAGCTAGTCTGGATATACATTCCGTGGCATGTTTCTTTTTTTTTTAGTGGCTGTGAGTCCTTATATGGTAATACTGGCCCAGATGCCTTTGGGTTTGACGCGCTTTACATATGCTGAATAAATAAATAAAATAGATTGATTGCAGTCTCCATGGACATTCTTCAGTTCAAAAATTAATCAGCCACCACTGAACATCATCTACCTGTCACTGTGTATGATGTGTGTTTTAATGTGCACAAAGGGGCAGGGCAGTCCTCCCTAAAGCTGGCGTCACACCACCCGCCGTCATGCCATCCTATATATATTTATGCATAAAAATGTTAGTCTGGAGTGAACTTGTCTTCAGTAGAGAAACATAACTTAGCTGTAGTTGATTTGCTGTCATAATAAAGAACCATATTTGGGATCCTCCACACACACCAGGGAGAGTTATCGCATCTCCTGTTTGCGGCGGCGCCGCTGGTGGCCCAATACAAAAAATCATTAGGGGGGCTCACCAAACATTTTGCCCCGGCCTCGCCACACTTTGTGACAGCCCTGCCTCCTGCTCTTGTCTTCATGATTACACACAGCTGCTTTCTTTCCAAGGAGAGAGTCTTCCCTCTTGGCGAATCTCAGCTCTTGGAATTCTCGGCTTTTCCCTGGTGTCGTCATTTTCTTTGTCAAGTGTTTTTCCATTAGGGCTCTGCTTCTGTCTCTCCATGGACCTTCTTATGCGGATTTCTTTACGTCCCGTCTCTCGTCGCCATTTGTAGGGTTCTTACTTCTAATGTATTTAAATAAACTTCTTACAAATTCAGATTTGTGTTCACTTGTGATGTACTGGTTATACAGAGCTCAGCATTGCATTCTCATATTATGGCACATTTAACCAACCGCTTCGAACGGTCTCCACGGCCAGAATGTTCGGGCATATATGGTTCTACCCTAGGGTGTGCTCCTTCATTACATAGCATGTGAGGTCAGCACCTGGCGGCAGCGCCTGGTGTCCCACCTCACTACATAATGCCCCTGTGCCATTGAAGACAATTCCAAGTGCTTCCCCTTCATAGTATCTGCCAAGTTGTGGAGCTGCCTCTTTGCTTTGAATCCTTATTTGTGTATGCTTGCTCCACAAATCAACCATGTATTGGGAAGTGAGAAGTAAACTCACTGAAAGTGAGTGTGTTTGTTTGTTTCCTCATTTATAAGGCGCACCAAACCCTCGGGTAACTGGGCGCAAAGGTTACAAGGTTACTTTAAGCTTCATGTTACAGACATTGCATGATATATACATAAGGTACAAAATTGGGAGTACAAAGAGTCCAAAACAGATGATACAGTATGGGAGACTATATTGCAAGCATCAAGGTAGATAAAAGGTCAACAGGATAGTCAAGAACAAAGTGAGAACTATAGGTTATAGTGTAAAATTGTGTGGAAAGTGTAAGAACTAAAAGTATATGATTAACTGCAGAGAGGTCCAAGGGAAAACAGTAAAGGGTTAGGCAGCCGACAGTAGCCATGGCCTTTTACCACACTACGCTCTATGCTAAATCTGTCTCTTGGATGCTGCAGTGTGCGCCCCCTGGCTACAGGGTGCATTCAGGAGCTTTGCATTATCACATCGATTCCCAGAAGTAAGATGCGAGGTTGGGGACACTACATATCTCTGTCAACTGAACTCACACTCTTGTGTTGTAAGATATCACATCCCATCCTATAGGAAGGGTCTCATTATTGGAATAGGAAGGATTGAGATTTCACATCTCAGGCTATGGGAAGGGTCTCATGTTTGGAATGGGAAGGAGTTGGATATCACATCTCATGTTATAGGAAGGGTCTCAGGTTTGGTATTAGAAGCATTGAGATATCACATCTCATGTTACAGGATGGATCTCAGGTTAGGAATGGCAAGGTGTTGGATATCACATCTTATGCTACAGGAAGGCTTTGAATCCATTTATTAGTGGTTGTTAGGTTTATTTACCACCCAAATTAGAATACTGCCTTTGTCACTGCAATAAGATGTAGTAATTTATATATAAACTAGGTTCAGAGCAGTAAACCACATTTTCTTTTTTTACAGATAGGAAGCCGAGAGTTTCGGCCGTGCACAGGTTAGAAACAGATCTGCTAGTGATACACCCAAGATTTTGAGCAGCCATTAACAATGTCTGCGGTACTTCCCAAGCGCAAGTCTGTGCAGACTTCATTGTTTGACTACTTGCCATCAGCGAAAAGATGTAAGGTGGAGGAGGCTGCCACCATTCTGAGTGGGGATGAGGAAGCTAGCCCAGTCAATTCGAGAAGTGAGGCACCAGAAATATGCCAAGATTCTTGCGCTAAGGAGGCCAGTAGCTCCAGTGCATCACCCGCTACACTGCAGCCTGTGCCAGAAGAGCCTCTTCTAACCCCTGATTGCTGGAGCGTGCAGCAATGGTGCTATTTTAAGGGGGAATATGAATGGATTTTTCTGGCTTCGGGCCACATTGGATGCTCTGTGTGTAGGGACGTGAAAGCAACAGGTGGCTTATCCGTGCACTCCTGTGGGCAAGGTTTGCGCATAAGCATGGAATGGGCCGATGGAAAGGTGGGTCCTTCAGGTTTTGGCAAACATGCTAGGCAGAAGCAGCTCCGAAAGAAGATTATGGAGCACAAGTCAAGTGGTGCTCATAAGGCATCACAAGACATTCTAACAGCGCGAAAAAATAACCACTTGACAGAAGTCATGCAGCAAAGCAGTGGCAAACATTTGGAAAGCACATGCAGAGTGTTTCACACTGTTTTCTACTTGACCAAAAAGAATCGGCCATTCACAGATCACCCTGATTTGGTGGACCTCCAGGAGGTGAATGGTGTTGAAATGGGTCGTGTGTTGCGCAGTAATGTTACTGCAACAGAGATAGTGAGACATATTGCATCAGAAATGCAAAAGAAGTTAGTGTGTTATATCAGAGAACACAAGCCAAAGATTTCTGTGTTTGTGGACAAGAGCACCACTGTCAGCAACAAATCAACTTTGATTATTTATCTGCGGGGTCTTTTCGGGGTTCATTGTAAACCAGTCACCATTTTCTTTGGTCTAGTGGATCTCCAAGAGACAAATGCCTTGGCCATAAAGGAAGCTCTGCTGGGGTATTTTGAGAATGTTGGCATCACAAAGACCCTGTTGCATGAGATCTGGATTGCTATTTGTTCGGATGGTGCAGCTGTAATGTTTGGTAGCAAAGGGGGGGTGATAACATTATTGCGAGCGTAATTCCCAAATCTTGTGTTATCGTGGCATTGTCTAGCTCACCGCCTTGAACTGGCCGTTGGAGACACTATTGATGATGTTGGTGGGGCCAATCATTTTAAAATGTTCATGGACTCTTTATATGCCACATACAGCATGTCACCAAAAAACACAAGACAGCTACAAATGGCTGCCAGTGATCTGGGTTTGCAGCTGCAGAAGATAGGGAAGATGCTGGACACACGATGGGTTGCATCAAGTTATAGGACGGTTCAAGCTGTTTGGAACTGCTTCCCTGCTTTGTGTAAGCATTTCGGAGAAGCTGCTAAGGATCTCTCAAGACCCACAAGGGACAGAAGCAAATATGACGGTCTGCTTAAGAAGCTTACCTCCAACTCTTTTGTGAAAGATTTAGGGCTTATGTGCGATGCCCTTCAAGAACTGAAAGACTTGTCTCTGGCTCTTCAGAGCCGGGATATCACAATTGTGGATGCACACAGACTCTTGGTGGGGCAAGTACGGAGATTCTTTGCGATGAAAGAATCTCCGGGGGAGTTTGCTTCTACTGCTCAGAGTGCAGTTGATTGTGGACACTTCAAGGGCGTTCATATTTCCCAGGGAAGGGCAAACTCTGTGTCTCTGAATGAAAGGCAATTTTATCAAAGCCTTTCAGTTAACCTTGCCAAAAGGTGTGCTCCAGACTTGGATAAAGAACTTGTAGCCAGTTTCAGTGTCATGGATGCAAAGAATTTACCGAATGATGAAGACATTGTACTTTATGGTGAAAATGAGATTCAGAGACTGTGTACGAAATTTCAACTCCCAATCAGAGACACCAACCATGCCTTCAGGGATTTTAAGGACTTTGGTGGCAAAAGGTGCCCTGAAGCATTTAGGGCTTTGGTTGCTTGCATGGAAACGTTGCCCGCAAGTAATGCAGATTGCGAAAGGGGCTTCAGCGCCATGAATTTAATTGCTTCGCCAAGCCGAGCATCCCTCCATGTGGCCACTATTTCCTCATGTTTATGGCTGAAACTTAATGGCCCTCCAGTAAAAGCATTTAAGCCATTGTCCTTTGTAAAAAGCTGGCTGGCAAAAGGGAGACGAACAGCTGAGGAAACACACTGCGAGCAAGCTCATGCAAAGAAGGACTCCCTTGAAGATTATTATGTGGGGTTCTGGGAAATCATCAATTAATTGTTTACACATTTGAATGCACCTGTTAATGTACTTCAACACCTATCCTTTTGTCAACGGCCCAGTAAAGGGTCCAATACATAATCAACTTGAGCTTTGATTTGTTATACTTTAAGCCACGTAGCAAGCAGTCTGCTACACAATATGTACTTAGTAATGTTGGCCCGACCAGTTGGGAAATTGTCAATTAATTGTCTACACATTTGAATGCACCTGTTAATGTACCTCAACACCTATCCTTTTGTCAACGGCCCAGTTAAGGGTCCAATAAATAAACACCTTGAGCTTTGATTTGTTATACTTTAAGCCATGTAGCAAGCAGTCTGCTACACAATATGTACTTCGTAATGTAGGCCCAACCAGTTTTACCATGTTGCATTTAGGCCCCGCCCACCAATTGGGCCACGCCCATCATGTCTTAGGCCACGCCCCCAAATGAGGGCCCCCCTCAGTTTCTTACCCCACTTAAAGCACTGAAGGTAAGTTCAGTGGGTGTACAGGGCTCAGTCATCAGTGTTATGTTGGCATACTTGTCATTTGGTCACTAACATTGTGGAGTGTGCTGTGCTACGAGCAGCATTGATTCAATGAAGTACTCACAACTTGGTACGCCTCTGTTTCAGATTGTAACAGTACTCATTCCCTTGTCACTGGGGAAGGGGACCCGTCCATCTGCTTGTGCATGCAGAAGTGGCTACCTCATGTGTCATTGCCATTCCCTTTGGCTGCTGTTTGATTTGCTGGTTGTCACTATTGTGTACTGTTCTCCAGGCACTTCATTGGCCAATCAGGGGACAGTGTTTGTGGGATGTACATTGGCATTAATCAGACTACTTATGTGTGGTGCTTTTGTGGATGTGCCGACTTATGTGTTACATTTGCATGACTGTCGGGTGGGCAGGGTGGGATGTCTGTACTGTGTCAGCGTGGGAGGCCATAGTGCTACTCACATAGGAGGCTTTGTGGTGGTAAGCCTTCCATATGTCCCAGTGCTGCCACATGTCTTTTACATCCTGAATGGGTGTCTTCTGCTGTGTTGGACATGTCCAAGGTTTCTCGTGCAAGGTGCTTGAATGGAAATGCTGCACTAATGGTGCTGCCTATTAACATTCAGGGATTTCATTGTGTGTGACCAGCCCCATCAGATGTGGATTAAGATGCATTACGGTATATATTTGTACTCACCCAGCAGCCATGTGTTTTGCCCTCGGTGCCTTTCCATGTACGCTGGCAGGGTACTGTTGTGCAGGACCATGGAATCGTGGGTGGATCCTGGGTAGCGGGCACAGCAGTGGCTGAAGGTGAGGTCAGGGCCACATGTCATCTACACATTCAGGGAATGGTAATTTTTCCGGTTTCTGTAGGCTGCCTCATGTGCCTGGCGTGGTACGAGTGCTACATGTGTGCAGTCCAGGGCTGCTATTACATTCGGGACTTGGAAAATGGCATGGAATTGACCCTTCAGCTGGTTCACCTGTGCCTGTGTGGCTGACAATGCAATGTGCTCATTCACATGATTCAACAGTGCATCCATCACCTGTCCCAGCATGGCACTGAATTTGGACTGGGCCATGCCATGCATCATGGCAAAGGTGTGTTGGTATCTGCCAGTCCCGAGGAATTGTAGCACAGACACGAGCTTCACAAGTGGGGTTACTGCTATGCTGATGGCTATACGGCTGCCGATGTCAGCCTGGATTGTGTCCAGCAACTGGGTGATGGTTGCCCTATCCAGCCGATATTCAGTCACCAACTGGCCATCAGTCAGGGTCCAGGGTGTTGGCCTGACCCTGGGGATGGCTGGTCACCTTGCTGGTGCTGCTCTCCTCTTCCTTCTCCTCATCCCCACCACCCCCTGCGCTCCCAGGGCCCTGGCCTGGTTGGCTGGCCTCTGTAGGTCCAGGCGCAGCAGGTAGAAGTCCACATCAAGGCTCCCAGCTCCAAATGGCCGCATGGTGTTTGGAAGTGTGTGTTATGCATGGGTGGGTCCTTTGTAGGTCTCTGATTTGCATTGGTTTCACCTGGGCCCTTATTGCTGTCTCCTCGCTGCTCCTGCTGGTGGAATGGTGTTGGGGGGGTATGTTGTGAATGGGTGGGTCTTTTGTAGGCCTCTGATTTGTATTGGTTTCACCTGGACCCTTATTGCTGTGGCCTGTGTTCTTTTAACTCTAGCATTTATCTGGGGGTATTTTCGGCAGATTGTCCGCCGCTTTTCTGGCGCTAATTGTGCCTACGCCAGACTCGTGATTGCTATGTTTTAGCGCGAATGGTTACTGGCGCTTTTACAGCCGACGCTTGTATAGCCAGCTGTACTTGCACCGGCTATAATGGCGCCGGCTGTATTTGGACTCATGATCCTACGGACCCTTAATATCAGCGCTGATAGCGTTACCGCCGATTTTAACGGTTACTGCCCAACTCGTGATGAGGCCCACAATGTCCGCCCCATTCATCCACACAGGGCTGCACCAGTGATAGCTGGACGCCTGATACCAGGCAGTTGGAGGATGTTACTTGAAATGTGCACATGACCTTAAGAATGCTCTATCCGACTGCATGCAATGGGCTATGCTTAAAAAATGTATCATGCTATCTTTCTTTTAACAGCACAAAGGAGGCGGTTCAGTGCTGAACAAGTTCCATGTAATAGAGATGAGGGAGATACATTTCTTGATTATACAGGCCTTTCAATGATAAATATCTACTTTTCTCATTCTGTGCTTGTGAGAAAAGGTATGTTTTCATTTCGCTATCAGTCAGAAAAGGACACCTCTTTAATCTTCTGTATGGCGGAGGAATTTCAGAAAGTGAGTAACAGACTCGCTCATAATTGCATTGTGTATTTTCATTTTTTTACACTGGTCTACTCTTATTTTCATCATATTTTTATATGGTAGGACCAGCTAAAGCTTCTCTGCTTCATTATTTAATGGAAGTTATTAGCCATAATGGCACAAAATGTAATTGCTTAGACTTGCTTAATATCCTGTGTGCAGAAGTGCCTACTTTGACCATCCCAAATACCAGTCAAAAAGAATATATCTGTTCATGCATGGCCCGGTGGAAGCAGGAGCCGTCATTAACCATTTGAAGAGGAGTAAACTCCCCCTCCCTCTGGTAATAGACAGATGAACATGTCAGACAGGGCCAGCGTCATGCCCCCTGGCCCAACACTGCAAATACGAGAAGAGTTATGGGATCTATGTGATCACTGTGGAGCCCATAATGTCGACTTTCATTTTGATGACTCCCATGATGGTGCGGCATAGTGATCACATAGATCACTGTAGCAGGCATCCCCCTACCTGCCTCGCCCCCTTCCCACTTATCTTGCCAGCAGCATACACTAGAAGTGTGCTGCCATCTCTCTCATATCCCTGTGGCATCAGTTCTCACCCACTAACGTGGGTCATGACTTGCACCACAGGGTCTGTTTTTTTTCTTCACTTTTCTTTTTTTAATTGTCCCCCACTTACATCTAGTGGAAGCAGAGGACACCCCTGCAACCTGCGACCCCATTGCACCGGCTAAGTGGAGCGGGGGTCCACCCTCTAACCCCTGCTGCCCCTAGTCACAATAATGGGGATCAGGATTTATGAACTGCGCAAAAGCGCAGTTCTAGTACTGGGCGTCATTTTTTAGTCACCGTAATTGTACTATCCCGGGTTATGCACTCAAACAACTGTATTATCCATATCCTAAACAGAAACCTTGAGGATAAACACGGTGTGAGCAAAGTCTGACAGAAGTAAGTGATGTCATCTCAACTCTGACACATGTAGCTACATAAGAGACAAGGCAAAAATGTATTAATTACAAAGTTACAGAGACATTAGGTCAAACTGTGTTTAGATATGAAGGATATTACCCACACTCAATAGACACTAGGCATCTTTTTTTTTAATTAAATTTTTTTATATAGCGCTGGAACAAAAGCCCATAGGCATAGAAGCACTTAAAACAAAGCCAAAAGCAACACACAACAAAAAACACATATGGCAGTAAAGGGCATTAAGTTCAGAAAACAAGAAAAGGACAATAGCTCACAAAACAAAAACATCAGTCTAGGACAACTCTCATTTTAGACACCAGTGACAGTTTGCCAATCCTCTGCAGCCGATTAAAAAAAGCAGGGCAGGTTGCTCATACCACAACCAATGATGATAGAATCGGTGTTAGCTTTAGAGCACCAATCTGGAATTTGAATCCACCGCAAAGGTTTCAGGTCTTGCCACCTTATATAACCATGACCTATTTTGGCATGCATCCATGTCAGGACCTTATTCTGCAATGCCTGCCTGGTCTCATACCTTTCTAATTTGGCCACATTAGTGATAATGAAGTTCTGGTGATGCATAATAAAATTAGCTACACTGGATTCATGCTAAATTTCCACATCATGTCAACATCACTGTCACCCCAAGCACCAATATGGCACGCACAATTCAAACTTCTCTTTACCTGTGGGACCCTTATCAACTACCCCAACACTTGTTAGCCAAAACCTTGGAGTTGCAAGTCACCACTATCATGTAGATTCAGGACAATATTCTGGGAATCTAGCAGCCTGGCCTTCATGCACGAGATGGGACTGAGTCCCTTCTCCTGTCTGTTTCTGACTCGCTTTAGAAGATTGTCACTCTGGCCCATGCTCCCTGATATGTCTATCAGCTCTCGTGGCAGCATTTGACTCAATAGATTGCAGGGTGCTGATAATCATACTTTCTACCTACTTCTCTCCAGAGGTGCTTGATTAGCTCTTCACCTTTCTGTCAGGAGATCCCAGTAGATAGCCCTTGGCATTTGTAGCTTGTCAGTCACTGATATCCTATATGGGGACCGTAATGGTGCAGAAGTACAAGTCTGACACAATGGTGGCATGGTGACTGTCAAAGACTTTTATTCAGGCAAAAATAAACAGAAAACCTATCTTTCGTCAACTCTAAGCGGGGGTTCCCTGCCTCTAACAAGGAACTAACGGATCGGTCAGAATGTCCATGTAAATAAAAAGAGTCCACCGTTATGTCAAAATGCCTACTTCTATCCCTCACACTTGCAACTAATAAGAAAAGGGTAGTGGATATTCCTGTTCCAGGAGAATGACTGCCTTCTTCTGGGCAATGAGCCACAGTTCCAATCATAGGGGGAATTTCACCTTTGAGAATGACTCACTTCTCCAGGTTGTTCCTTGGTTTCTGTTCTCAGTTGCTTTCTGAGAAAACAAACAAAGTTCCAGTTTGTATTGAATTGAATTGAATTGAACTGATTGTTTATTTGTATAGCGGCTATACAGAGTGTGCTTCAAAGTGCTTCAAGGAGGGAGGGAGCATGGGAGAAAACAATTACATTCTTTCAAGTCCTTGAAACAATTAGAATGTGAAAAATAACTATCATAATCAGCCTGGAAACATTTCAGATGGTGCAGGTGCAAGGAACAATTAAGGAGAACAGGGGGAGGGAGAAAATAAAACAAAACCAGCAGTAACATTACTATGTCTGACGACAATTGATGTAGTGCATGAATGCTGGACATAGAAAGCAGGCCATGCATTGGACGACCCTATGTTTACTGCAGAGCAGTTGGCAGGCCCAGATCACTCATGTCCTTTTCAACCAAAATGGGTACAATTCACGCCTGCTCTGGGACTTTGTTAACTGCACCACACCTCTGAAGGTCAGAAGTCTCTCCTTTGGCTCGATATAAAATCCAGAATCCTTTTCAAAGTCTATTCTCTCTCCTGCAGAACTGCATTACCTAGCATGTCTCATCCTGCTATGGTCACCCCTTTCGTCATTTATCATGGTGTCCCATTACCTCGCACACTGATCCCTGTCTCAAAATATGAATGCTACAACAACTGGGCTTTCCCTTGGGGCCCCTCTCTGCAGTCATCTGGCACAAAATTAGACTCTTGATCCTTATTTCTGCTCAGCTAACTAAAAACATCTTCATTTGTCTTCTTTAACTTTTATTTCACTTGCTTTGGCTGCTTACTGCTTAAGCTGGAATGAATTGAATTGAATTGAATCATTTATAACGCGCGTCTGACAAACTCAATCATATATGGGCGCAGCTGGAACCGTAAGGGGACCCACTAGGGATCAAACATCTAATACCAAAATCCTACCAACTTTCACAGCCACTGATGCCCAGACTAACTGGATATGTTGCCAAGTTTCCCAAGCTTAACCGAATAAATACCTTTTCAGAGCTTTCCGGGAAGCAGTGAGTGTTTTTAATGCTCACATTTTTAATGGGAGTTTGTTCCACAACTTTGGGCCATAAACCCCAAATCTTCGGTCACCCCAAAAGACATATTTAGAAAGGGGGACCTGCAACAGCAACTTATCACAAGAACGTAGCTGATGTGATGTTATATACAATTTAAGTTTGTCCACAAGATAGCTAGGGGCTAAATTATGAATACATTTAAATACCATACAAAGAATTTAAAAATCAATCCTCACCTTCACTGCAAGCCAATTCATGGGCCACCGCAAGTCTGAAATTGGAGAGGATTTAGGAACCCCACAGATAAGCCTGACAGCTGCATTTTGGGCTATTTTCAATCTCTGGACTTGAGTAGCTGGAATACCTGACAACAGAGCATTGCAATTGTCCAATCTTGAGTTTATAAGGGTTCCCACCACTGCTGCGTGATCCTTTGCTGGTATAAAAGGAAGAACCTGTCTTAATAGGTTCAAAGTCTCAAAGACTGATTGAACTTTCATGCTCACCTGTGCTTTACTCCCTTGATCCTCCTCCAAAATGCTACCCAAGTTTTTTATTTTATGTGCTAGAGGCAGATGAGAGCCCAAAAAACAGGGCGATGGCGGGCGCCTGTCATTCTGAGGCTGTTGTTTTGGGCCAAATAGAGTCACCTTGGTTTTCCCGGCATTCAGCAGGAGCTGATTCGAGCACATCCACACGTGAACTTCCTTTAGGCAGCTTTCAGCTATCTCAAAAGTCTCCTCAATCTTACCAACCTTTTGGTTTCCTCAAGATGTCCATAAGCAGTCTCACATATAGGTTAAAAATTAGGGGAGAGAGAAAAACCCTTGGGATTCTGCAGGTCTGTGGGAGAGAGTCTAACAGGTAACCCTCAAGTCTAACCTGTTGTTCCTGATCTGACAGAAAAAACTGGAACCGCCCATAGGCATGCTCGGACACAGTTTCCCGATCTTACTAAGGTGTTCCAGCATGATACTGTAATCAACTGTATCAAATGCCGCTGACAGAATCAACTTTATAAGCAGCAATAACTCCCCTTGATCAGCCACCACAAGGAAGTCATCCCAAACTGTCAGCAGCTCCGTCTCAGTACCGATCTGTGGGATGTCTTAACCCACTGGTCCAAGCCCTGCAACATCATGGTGCATTGCTGGCAGCAGAAACCTCAGAAATGGCCACTGGAAAGCATGCTGCTCACTAGAAATCACCAGAAAGTGTGCAGTGAAAATATGAAAAATAGGCCACCATCTACTTTTGCCTATGTCAGTGGTAACACAGGAGACTACTGCCAAAACATAGCATTTGGCTGCCCACAGAGCAAAATCATTGCAAAAGAAACAGAGTTGTTTCAAAAACCCGTTTTTATTTGGTGTCAAATTTGCAAAAATCATGGCTCACCAACCACCCAAAAAGATCCAACCTCCTTGTTGGGTGGTCAACATCATTCTACTGCAAGAATCTACCTAAATATAAGGTCCACAGAAGTATGTGTTATCTGAACAAAGTCCACTTTTGAGGATTGCTTGCTGGAAGAAATCTGTCAAAAATGGGTGTAATACCGTTACTCGCCTCTATCATAAGCCGGTGATTTAAAATCATTTTGTGTAAAGTTGTACATTGAACCCAAACTATGCCAAAGAAAGACTTGCTATCAGAAGCCGAAGAGGTGGATACAATTCAAAACTATATTCTGAAGAGGCTTGAAATAAGAAATTGTCTGATGTATGTGTTCAAAATGTGAGTTATATTATAAGATAAGACAATTTTTAGACATTGGGTTTAGGAGTTAAAGTTTCCCACACTGTGCTTCAAACAAATTCCACCCCTCTCCCTGAACAAAGGAAAGTTCCCCCTGCCCTTGGCTAAGAGATTGACAGGCTGTTGTTAAAAGGAACTAGGAGAGGCACCCTGGCCTGTTGCTCTGAGTGAAGACAATGGAGTCTTTGGGCGAATAGAAATGCTAATTCGGGTGTGACTGACAACAAACTGCTCTGCCAGGAAGAAGGACATGTGAACCTCTGAGTCAGCCCAGCTCTGGAGGCGGACCAGACTGAAATGTGGATTTAACATTCAATTAAATATATGTTTTAGAAAAATGCTTATAACAAATTGCAACAAACTGACACAAATTTGAAACTTTGAGATTGTTAAAATGAAAAATTTGCTCACAGTTTAAGACTAAGCTGGAATCTGTGCGATGTTCTGAGCATAAACCCCGGACTTTATTCATATTGTAGCCACTGTGTTTATGCTAGGAACATGAAAAATTACAGAAATGTGCCCAGATGGGATATGCATGCATGTCTAAAAATTGGTGTAGAAATAATATTGAGAAATCCACCAAAAGCGCAAAAAAGTTGTCATTTCTGGACCAAAGCTCTTAGGAAGATGAGAGTTGAACAGAAATGTACCTTAGCCAATCTGTCATGTAATTTGTGTAGTATTAACAAGTTGTGTATATTGTAAATATGTGTTTTATGAAAAATAAGATATACTGTATAGAGACAAAGGGGAGGGGTTTTCCCCTAAACCATAAACATGACCCATGATGACACACGATGACACGCTGCTCCTTTCTCCAATCAGGGGACAGGGAATTCCATGACCTATCAGATCCTTAGAGGGTTGGGCATAGAGAATCAGCCTCCCCACCCACTTTGGAAATACATAAATAGGGACTGCTGAGGACAAGCAAGACAGACACTTTCCACTTCTCAACTGATTTCTTGGTGAAGCACCCTGCAGGAAGATCCAGACATAGATCCAGAAACCAGACTCCAGAACCAAGCTATAGAACCAAACTCCAGAACCTTTACGCAGAGAGGCCTAACCCAAACGCTGAACCCTTCTCAGCAGGCCTTCAGAATCTTTTGAACCCTAATTCTAACCCCTAAACTTCCAAGGGGCATCTCAAAATCCAACAGCCTGGCTGAGCTGTTTTTCTGTTCTAGCTGAGAACCCTGTGCTAGAACCCAGATCCAGACCTAGAGAGCAGAGCTGTATCTAGAACCCGTCAGACCCAGTCCAAGAGGCCGAGCAGACCAGAGTGCCTGAGACCTGTCCGGTGGCGAGAGAATCCAAGCCAAACCCTTGACCAGATCTTTGACGGGGCCCACTCCATTCCAAAGCCATAGGAGTGAGTATTTAGTCTAGAACTGTCCATATTCATCTCTTCCTTATAGTTTTTCCGTAATCGCGTTTCACGCACGCGGAAAAATTGCCGCAAATTTGCAATTTGGTTAAATTTCACCACATGTCAAAATAGCTGTTTCTTGTTTTCAACTGCTGAAATTACTTTCAATCTGATAATCATTAATAAATCATTGCTAGTGTTGACCTGAACCAATCCAAAGTAACTCTCACTAGTGCTGAATCCCAGTTAGCGAATTAAAGTCATTTTTTGCATTTTTCCCATTCATTGCAAACCACATTTAAAAGTGATTGACCTGTTCTCTTTAAGCTTGCTGGGGGGAACTGGGATTAAACTGCATTATTGATGGTATCCCTGAAACCTGTGTGCCCTCATTTCCATCTCTTCATATTGTATAGTGGGGGGAGTGAGTAGTAACAGGGGGAAAAGTGATTATATTGTCTTTCTGTGTTGCATTTTTCCTATCTTGCATTTTCTTGAACCCATACAAAGTAATCTCTGCTACTTTATCCTTCCTATTCCTACTCCTAAGTGATTAAAGAGATTGTTGATATTATCATATTACCACTGCTGATCACCGTTCATATCCATAAGTGTGCTATTCAGATATTATTCTATTCATAAAAGTGTGATATATATATATATTGTTCAATTCTTCAAACAAACCTTTTAATTTGCAAAACAAACCTACTTCTTGGCTCAGTGAGGTCGGGGAGATCCAAAGAGAGGGGCGTTAAATAAGGGTTCATCATCCAGATTTAAAGAACTTTTGACATAAAATATATAAATAAGGGTTTCCATTGGGCATCCCATACTAGGCATTAACTTAGTTGGAATGCTGGATTGAAGTCACTTACAGATTGGGGGCTAGTCTGGGATTTCTGGATTAGACCTACCACTTGTGCACTTTAATACAGTGTGCTAACTAATAGGATACATGAATCCTGTTGGGCTAACACGCTGTGTTACTCTGTAAAAACACCCCTCAAAAGGGAACGCTCTAAGGAAACGGTCTGTTTTGCAAAATAAAATAATAAACTTCTGTAAGTCAGGAAGGAAATCAATTTCCAGAATGGCGACATTGATAGACATCAAGATAGCTAGAGAGCACCTTTTACATAAATTATTTGTAAGAGATGAGTGGACTGAGCAGGATCAGAATGTGTGGTTGCAGGCAATCACACAACAGATCACTGCAACTGGGTTAGGTATCTGGAGAGATCAGGGTCCCTTACATGTGGCCCTGAGTGAACTATATATGGCTCCTAAGGCCAAGGATGAGCACAACAAGATTGCCATGGTAGCGGCATATTTATATTTATCTATGGGAGCCATACAGGACAAATGTGCTGAAGGCAAAGATCTGTCAAGTAGGCAACTGATGGCATCAGAGAAGGCCCAATCTGATCTGGACTATTCTGAGCAGAGGCTGCAGAGGAGCCAGGAGTCAGAAAATGAAAGTAGGCAGTATCTAGTTAAAATCAAAGAGGATATGGGTATCCTGCAACAGGAAAGGGCAGACCAGGATACCAGAATGCTGGCCTTGCAGAATGAATATCAAGAAGGTTTAGACTCCCTACTGCAGAGCCAGAAAAAGCTGGAGCAACAACTGGTCTTCAACAGGGTATGCGCAGAGCAGGTAGTCACCCTGCAAAGCCACCTAGATAGAGAGAAGGCAGAGAGCAATACATTATTTCTGAAAGACCTGGACACCCAGGCAGAATTTGAGGAAGAGCGCCAGAAAGCTGGTGCCCTTCAAAGACAGAGGGGCGACCTGGCGGCACAGAGGCAGGCTCTTGCTCAGGAAAGGGATACCTTAGGCCAGGAAGTCTGTCACTTAAAAGGGAAGCTGGAAGAAAATCACCTGGCCCTCCAGGGACTGGGTGACCTCCAAAAAGAGCATACAAAATTGTTAGAGCACACCAGGAGGGTAGAAGATGCTCTGGCAAGAAAGGAGCAGGCCAGTAGGGATGGGACTCAGGAGGTAACCCTCCTGCAGCAAAGACTGTCCCAGTATTCAAAGACAAACCAGGAAGCACAGAGGGAAAATGAGGCCCTCTGTCAGCACAATGATAGGCTCCAGCGCAAGGTAGCCATGCAAGAGAGACTGATAGAGTCTAGTAAGGCCTTGATTGAGGAACAGAAAGCTCAGGCTCTTGCATGGCAACAGGGGGCAGGGGCTGATAGAGATAAGGTTTGCTGGGAAAGGGAAAAACCTGAGCATAACCAAAGGAGCCCTAGTGCCAGAGGCCTTCATCTCTCCCAGTCCCTGGACTCTGCCAACCCCATGTCCCCTGGCGCACATGAGCCAGGCCCACGGGACTGGCAAATTACTATCCAGTCAGAAGTATGGGACTCATGGACCAGTACCTCCCAGGCATGGATGGGCGGGCATCTGGGTATGGGCACCTAAGTACTGTGCAGTTTAGTGGGGAAGCCCAGGAGAGTAGGCCCACTAAGGGCATCCTGAAAACCTCTGCCCAGTTAAGACTCCTCTGAGTGCCCCAGGACACGGGAGACTAGGTCCCCACATTCTGTGAGCCATTCCCAGACTCGCTGAATCTGGGAGAACCTAGAAGATCAGACGGGCACCTCTGGGAGCAGTGCCTCTGAGTCAGAGGATGAATGGACCAGGGTTACCCGAACCAAGAGGCAATAAGGCAAAAAGGGCCTTGCTTAAGGACCCCTTAAAATAGATTAAGGCAATACGGAGTGTCATCACGCCTTATCACAAGAACGCCAAGTATTCTGTGTAGGAAAACTTAGAGCTCATTGAGCAAATGAGGGAGACTTTCCATTTGAAAGACAGCAGTAGCTGCAATCAGCACGTAAAATGGACATTCTCCCAAGAATACTCCAGTTTCTTTGCGGGGCTGGAGGACCAAAATCATTCAAGGTGGTCCACCTATTAGGGCGGCCATCCTAAAGCATTATTTGTTCACAGAAATCCCCAAGAGGCTCGCAAGGCAGACTACAATTTTCAATGTGGGGAGGATCAGGCCCCACAAGAATTTGTGCAGGAGTTGAAGCATGCCTTTGCGCAAACTACGAAAAGGGTGCACACGGACACCAAAGAATTTGTTAATACGTTTTTCCATGCGCTGCCAAAATACATCATGACCCAGCTAGTGAGAGATTTTCATGAGAAAACGTCACTAGACTGGGTCATTGAACAGGCCACCCGGATCTATGAGGTGCAGAAGCCCATAGAAAATAAAAATAATGCTCAGAAAAGCCCCAAAAAAACCAGCACCCCTGCTGCTGCTAAGGTGGCAGAGGTAAAGGTTGCCCCCATTTTGGATTTGGAGATGGGAGGGCCTAAAAACCTGCCTGCAGAGAAGAATTCCAAGCCCAGAAGGCCCTCGGGCCAGTCACAGACAGGGAGTCAAGGAGGTAGTCCCACAAATGGGATCCCTCACTCCCCTAACTATGTGAGTGCCCGCTACAAGGGAAACCGACCCATCCTGGGTTATGTGTGGACTCCTCCAGCCCAAGGGGGGGGTCCAATCAAGCACCTAACCAAGGGAACTTCCCTCCTAACTCCCCCCAGGAGGGCAGAAGATCCCCAAATCCTGGGCAGAACTTTTTCCCCAGGTACCCACAGAACCTCCAACCCCAAAATCATCCATCCTTCTTTGCCCACTTTCCTGAGCCCAGACAACCTAATCCAGGAGAGGGGAGGCCAAGGGTGGAGGGGTACCCAAATATTCCCAACCCGGGGTATTACCAGAGAAGGGATAGCTACCCTTCCCGGGATCAGCCCGGGGGAGAAATGAGAACCCCGTATCAGCCTGAGCGGGTTTCACAGCTTGAGCGCCAAGTCCAAAACATGGCACAGGATCTGGGTCGCATGCTGAGGGCTCAGCAGAACCCTCAGATGGGCATGTCGGCACAGAGTGCCCCAAACCCTGGAAATGGTGCTCCAGAACAATGACTGGGGCAGCAACCCGACAACCCACCGGTCCCCAGGAAGGTGGCACAAGGTGAAGGGGGGTGTAAAGCCTGGGAGGAAGCTTCCTCCCCCACTTGTAAACAGCCCCTGGATACCCAGTAACCAGAAACAAAATCTCCTGCCCCTGAAAGTCTGCCACCCAAGGAGCAGAGGGGGGGGGTAGGAGAAAAAAAGGACCCAAACAGACCCATTTTGTGGAGGAGCTACAGATCTTCCATTTTGAAGGCGAAGGATCCTCAGGGGATCCTGGGGAAAGGATCTTCTCCTTCAGAGATGGGGGAACTCCTTCCAAAGAAAAATGGGTCCCAAGGGATTCATATCCAGACTCGGTAGATGTGGGGACTGAGCTAGCGCCGCCCATCATCCAATCCCAGAACCAACAACATCAAATTCCCCTGGTTCAAACCCATCCTGGTGACTGCCTCCAAAAAGGGGGGGCGACCCAGAACCGGAACCAGGGGAACTCAAAACTTCTCCCATCTCTAGTTGCCACCTTTTTCTTGCAGATTCCCAAGACTCTCCACAGAATTCTGCCCAAATCTCTTCTCTCTCCATGTCCAAAACTAAAAGATTAACCCACCAGTTGTCCAAAAATGTGCATTATCTGTGCCCCCTTGCGGAGAAGGAGAGAAGATACCATGCCCCGGTACAAGTACAGGGGCAGGGTACAATTTTGGCACTGGTGGACACTGGATCCCAAGCTACCCTTCTGTCCAAAAGGCCTTTGATTAACTAAATTCAGGAAGGGGGGAGAATTACCAAATTCCTCTCACCTCTCTTCCTGGACAACACCAGAACTTTGACGGGAAGGAAATTCCCGTCGAGGGGACTGCGGATTTGGACATTAAAATTTGGCGACACAAGGTGAAACACCCGGTCATAGTAGTGACTCCAGAGGGCACCCCTTGTTTACTAGGGAATGACCTGCTGAGAAGGTTGTCACCCCTAATAGACTGTGTAAACAAGGTCCTCTGAACCCAGACTAGCCGACCAATAAAATTGAAACAGAGTGTCAACCATGTTAGTTTAAACGGCACATGCCACATGGTTGAATAAAAATCTGACCAAGTAGAATTTCACTTCCAGAACAACCAAATTCCAAACGTGACAGTAATAGCAGTACGACAACAGACTGGTGATGGGGGGTCCTCTCTATTTCTGAAAATCAACCTTCCTTCCGGTATAAGGTGGTATTCCACACTGGAAGGAAACACTCTGAAATTCCAAATATCTCCTGCCAAGCCGGTATATGCTCAAAATCTCCATAGATAACAAGAGCATAGTCCATAATTGTTGGGTCGTGCGAGACGTCACTGCCGCCTTTTACTTAGGCAGTGACATTCTCCATCGCTTTGCCATTAGTTTGGACCTAATAAACTTCAAACCTTGGTCCCGATTAGCGGATAATCCCATGGGCTTTGATGATCCAGAGAAGGCATTTAGGTCAGCTCAACTGCTGCTTTATGCAGTTGAAATTCAGATTGGAGAGGAAGTCACCATCCCAGAAAGGACCGGACAATTTTCCCTGGAAGTGAAAGTTAAAAGAGGACAGAAATTGAAAAACCCTGATGCTTATGTTCATCTAAATGCTTCTCTCCAACAGCAAGGGTTGGGGGTAAACCCAACAACATTAGTCAATATAGAACATGACACCATTCCAATAGAGGTGGATAACAGCGACTTAAAGAGTATCACTCTAGCCGCAGGCACCATTGTTGGAATGGCGGTTGATGACTGTCATTTTTCCATTGATTTAGGAAATTAACTGTTAGGACCAATCCCCAAGGACTGTTTTGACAGTGACAGTGATGACAACACAACGCCAGACAGGACCTTTACCCGGCATTGGGGGAACTTCCTGGTGTACACTTCCTGCCCTTATGGTAAGGAAGATGTGACTTGTGACTTCAGGAGGGATGAGGTGATTTTCCAGGTCCATGAGGGCTGCCTTTCCCACCTGAAGCCACCAGTCCAAATCAGCACTCTGACCAGGGACTTCTCCACCCAGCTGGAGGAGGCCGCTGAGATAGCGAAACCAGAAGTCTTTCCAGGCTTCAGGCAGATGGTTGAAGAGAGAGTCAACCTACCTGATGCCTGTGAGACTCTGGAGCAGAAGCAAAAGTTGAAACAAGTTTTCTTGGATTTTTAAGATCTCTTTGCGGTGGACTCATATGACTGTGGTCACACCGACATCCACACAACAATTACCACGGACCCTGGCATGACTCCAGTGTTTGTGAAGCAATATTGCTTGCCTCTCGCATCAATGGAGTCCCTTACTGAAATAATTAAGAACCTTGAGTCTCGTGGGATAATCCGTCCAGTCCACAGCACCATTAATAATCCGGTGCTGGGGATATTGACGCCAAACGGCCAGTGGAGACTCTGTGCCGACCTTACGGAGCTCAACAAACGGGTCCATACTTCCCGATGGCCTCTTCCCTACATTGACCAAGAGCTGGCCCAGATCCAGGGGTCACAGGTGTTCACTGCAATAGACCTGACCAAGGAATATTGGACTTTACCTGTCAGTAGGGAGGACCAATACAAGATGGCTTTTACCTTTTGGGGGCCAGCAGTACACATGGACCCGGACTTCCTTCGGATACCTCAACTCCGGAAATGAGTTCAACATTTTTCTACATAAGGCCATGCCTGACCTTGGTGAGAGGGGTAACCTGGCTTATGTAGATGATGTCCTCATCAAGAGATTAACTGTTGAGGAACACATAGCAGAGATCCGTTATGTTCTGACACAGTTGAGGGCAGCTGGAGCAAAACTTTAATTTCAGAATGCACAGTGGTGTGGAACCCATGTTAATTTCTTGGGGCATGAGATTACTCCTCAGGGTCTCTGTCCCCAGGAAAAGAAAGTGGAAGCGCTCCAGAAACTGGAGGACCCCACAACTCTGCGGGAACTAAGGAGCCTCCTTGGACTGAATAATTAAAGTAAAAAGTTCATTGAGGGCTACGCTGAGATCACCAGACCCCTGATTCATCTTTTGAAGGGGGGGGTCAAGTGGGAATGGGGTCCAGAACAAGCCGAGGCAGTAAGACAACTTAAAAGAAGCCTCTCACAAGCGCCTTGCCTAGTTTACCCTGTCAGAAACAAGGAGTTCTTCTTGGAGACAGGGTTCTCTAATGCATGCTTGACTGCAGTATTATACCAAAAGCATGACAAGGTCAACAAAGTAATCTCCTATGCGAGTAAAACTTTATCCTCTGTGGAGGAAAAATTCAACCATTGTGAGAAGGCACTCCTGGCAACGGTGTGAGCATTGAAGAATTACCGCCCGTTTATCCAGGGGGAACACATCATTGTGGAGACTCAACACCAGCCTCTTCAATATCTCCAAAGTGACAGAATCCAGGCCGGAAATGTAAGTAGTTCCCGAATTACTTCCTGGATTCTGTCAATACAAGGCTTTCCTGTGGAGGTCAGATATGGCCAAAACAAGAAGAGTCCCCTCGCGCAAGGTCTGGCTGACTTGCATGATTGTGCCAGAGAAAACTGTCTCGAGGACGAGAGTCTAAAAATCAAGGACAACATGGAGGCATACCTCAATTCCCCACACAAAGTCTTTGAAGAAGACAAGTGTGAGGGAATGCCCACTGTCTATGTGGATGGATGCTCTTACCATGTTGACAACAACGGGGAAAAAGAACTTGTGGCGGCGTAAGTAATGCATGGGTGAATGAGTCCCCAGAACCCTCCGCTGGGTACAAGATTGGTCCCCGAAGTAGTCAAGTGGCAGAGTTGATGGCTTTGCATCAAGCCATCCTCACTGCTGTCCAACATCAACTCCACGAACTGGTCATAATCACAGATTCGGATTATGTACGGAACGGGTTTGTGGAGCACCTGGTTAACTGGAAAACCAGAGGCATGTTATGTGCTAATAACAAACCCTTGAAACATGGGAAATTAATTCAAAATATTGATGATCTGGTCACCTCGAATGGGATGACCATCTATTCGAAAAAGATCAAGGGTCATTCCAAGGTAGAGGGATCAGACAAGACTGGAAATGACTTAGCTGATCAGCTGGCCAAATCCGGGGCCATCCAAGGGGATCTAATGGAGATTGAGTCCCTGTTGGGGGATATCCAGGTCACTGCTATCACTAGGTCCCAGACAAATGCTCACAATGATCTCTCCACTGCACAATGGAGTAAGGAGACCACAGATGCTGATTTGATTAAGGCTCAGAAAGGGGATCCAATAATTGGTACATTTTATCAACACATTGAGGACTCTGAGAACTTTCCCCTGACGGATACCGATTACATAGGAAAAGAGGACCTCAGAGTGTTGATGAAATGTCCAAAAATGTTCCGAATCCAAGACCGTTTGTTGGTAAGGAAATCCCTAGCTGGCCAAGATCAGTGGGTGGTTCCTACCTCATTCCGAAGCCTGATGTTAAGTCACGCCCATGATGCGGCCACAGCCGGTCATAGGGGGTTTCATACAACACTTGAAATCTTAAGAGAGGTTGCATACTGGCCACACATGAGGCAGGACCTCGATCAATATTTGAAGGGGTGTCTTGTGTGTGCACAATTTCAGCCAACATTCCTCATACACCGTGCGCCTCTCCAAAAGAGGGGGATGACACTGCCATGGTCAGATTTGGAACTAGATTTCTTGGGCCCGTGATTCGCTCTTCTAGGGGAAATAAGTACATGTTGACCGTGACCTGCTTATTTACTAAATGGGTGGAATGACTCCCAGCCCCAAACTGCAAGGCAGAAACAGCAGCTGCCCTGATGATCAACCACATCTTTTCGCGTTTTGGACTACCCCAAAGGATGGAGTCAGAGGTAGCCATTTCACCAGCGAAGTAATGACAAAGATGTGGGAGATTCTTGGGGGTAAAAGGAAGCTACATATTGCTTACCGGCAAGCCTCTAGTGGTGCAGTGGAACGATACAACAAAACTATTGTGAGCATATTAAAAAAATTTGTGGCAGATTCTGGGCCAAGTTGGGATATCTGATTACATCTTGTCCTGATGGCCATCAGATCTACCCCTTCATATGCAACTAAAATGTCACCATTTGAGCTGATGACTGGACGCAGGATGGTGCTTCCCCAGCATCTGCTTTACAGGACCCAAGAGCAGACATTGATCAATGCCTCCACAACTCATTAGTATGTTGAAAATTTAAGAAAAGACCTTCAACATGATTTTGCCTATGCTCAGCGAAATCTAGAAAGATCAGCCGATAGCATGAAGACCCACTATGACTTAAAGAATACCAGGAAAGAATACAATGTAGGAGACCGGGTCTATCTATACAATTTCCAAAGGAACCAGGCCAAACAGCGAACATTTCTGCCTACCTGGAAGTTACCTTTTGAAATTGTAGACAAAATCTCACTAGTCGCCTACAAGATCCGCATCCCCAGAGGCAGTTTGGCAGAAGGGGAAGATAAGTGGGTCCATATTAATCAGCTAAAGTGTTGCCATCCTAGGCACACTCTGCAGCAACTGGAGGAGTCTTCTGGAAACCCAGAGGGGGCCGCTCCAGATCCATAAAATTCCAACTCTAAAATATTCCACATATAGTCTATAAAATACAATAATAAAAATGCAAATGTCTCCTGATTTATCAAATGTATATGTCCGCTCCACTACATTAATCGTGGTGGGGAAATCTCTACAAATATGTTTTTGCTTTGTCATCCTAGGAGAGAGAGAGAAAGAGAGAGAGAGAGAGAGAGAGAGAGAGAGAGAGAGAGAGAGAGAGAGAGAGAGAAAGATAAAACATGGAGACTAACCAAGGAGGATGACCCGGGGACCGGGAGCAAAGATCCGAGGGGCCCAGAGTATCGCTCAATACTCCCATCAGGACCAGTGAGGAGAACCGATCGATCCACCGCTGATGGAGGAAAAGATGCTGAACTTTGGTATTTGTGGAATCCGGAGAGATGAGGCTGACATCCCAGTCTTGTGAATTTCCATTGATGGAAGATCAATGCCCATTGTAAGAGGGGGGGGCTTGTGGGATGTCTTAACCCACTGGTCCAAGCACTGCAACATCACTGTGCATTGCTGGCAGCAGAAACCTCAGAAATGGCCGCTGGAAAGCATGCTGCTCGCTAGAAATCACCAGAAAGTGCGCAGTGAAAATATGAAAAATAGGCCACCATCTACTTTTGCCTGTGTCAGTGGTAACACAGGAGACCACTGCCAAAACTCATCATTTGTCTACCCACAGAGCAAAATCATTGCAAAAGTAACAGAGTTGTTTCAAAAATCTGTTTTTATTTGGTGTCAAATTTGCAAAAATCATGGCTCACAAACCACCCAAAAAGATCCAACCTCCTTGTTGGGTGGTCAACATCATTCTACTGCAAGAATCTACCTAAATATAAGGTCCACAGAAGTATGTGTTATTTGAACAAAGTCCACTTTTGAGGATTGCTTGTTGGAAGAAATCTGTCAAAAATGGGTGTAATACTATTACTAACCTGTATCAGAAGGTGGTGATTTAAAACCATTTTGTGTAAAGTTGTACATTGAACCCAAACTATGCCAAAGAAAGACTTGCTATCAGAAGCCTAAGAGGTGGAGACAATTCAAATCTATATTCTGAAAAGGCTTGAAATGAGAAATTGTTTGATGTATGTGTTCAAAATGTGAGTTATATTATAAAATAAGACAATTTTTAGACATTGGGTTTAGGAGTTAAAGTTTCCCACACTGTGCTTCAAACAAATTCCACCCCTCTCCCTGAACAAAGGAAAGTTCCCCCTGCCCTTGGCTAAGAGATTGACAGGCTGTTGTTAAAAGGAACTAGGAGAGGCAGCCTGGCCTGTTGCTCTGAGTGAAGACAATGGAGTCTTTGGGCGAATAGAAATGCTAATTCGGGTGTGACTGACAACAAACTGCTCTGCCAGGAAGAAGGACATGTGAACCTCTGAGTCAGCCCTGCTCTGGAGGCGGACCAGACGGAAATGTGGATTTAACATTGAATTAAATATATCTTTTAGAAAAATGCTTATAACAAATTGCACTGAACTGACAAAAATGTGAAACTTTGAGATTGTTAAAATGACAAATTCGCTGACAGTTTAAGACTAAGCTGGAATCCGTACGATGTTCTGAGCATAAACCCCAGAATTTATTCATATTGTAGCCACTGTGTTTATCCTAGGAACATGAAAAATTACAGAAATGTGCCCAGATGGGATATGCATGCATGTCTAAAAATTGGTGCAGAACTAATATTGAGAAACCCACCAAAAGCGCGAAAAAGTTGGCATTTCTGAACCAAAGCTCTTAGGAAAATGAGAGTTGAACAGAAATGTACCTTAGGCAATCTGTCATGTACTTTATGTAGTATTAACAAGTTGTGTATATTGTAAATATGTGTTATATGAAAAATAAGATATACTGTACAGAGACAAAGCGGAGGGGTTTTCCCCTAAACCATAAACATGACCCATGATGACACAAGATGACACGCTGCTCCTTTCTCCAATCAGGGGACAGGGAATTCCATGACCTATCAGATCCTTAGAGGGTTGGGCATAGAGAATCAGCCTCCCCACCCACTTTGGAAATACATAAATAGGGACTGCTGAGGACAGGCAAGACAGACACTTTCCACTTCTCAACTGATTTCTTGGCGAAGCACCCTGCAGGAAGATCCAGACATAGATCCAGAAACCAGACTCCAGAACCAAGCTCTAGAACCAAACTCTAGAACCTTGAAGCAGAGAGGCCTAACCCAAAAGCTGAACCCTTCTCAGCAGGCCTTCAGAATCTTTTACAACCTAATTCTAACCCCTAAACTTCCAAGGGGCATCTCAAAATCCAACAGCATGGCTGAGCTGTTTTGCTGTTCTAGCTAAGAACCCTGTGCTAGAACCCAGATCCAGACCTAGAGAGCAGAGCTGTATCCAGAACCCGTCAGATCCAGTCCAAGAGGCCGCACAGACCAGAGTGCCTGGGACCTGTCCAGTGGCGAGAGAATCCCAGTCAAACCCTTGACCAGATCTTTGACGGGGCCCAGTCCATTCCAAAGCCATTAGGACTGAGTGTTTAGTCTAGAACTGTCCATATTCATCTCTTAGTATTAAGTAACCCAAATCCAACCACTCTAACCTATCCATAACTGCATTATTGAATCTCTTTTGTCTATCCTAAGTTCTTCTCCCCTCCACATAATCCTTGATAATTGTAGCATCAATTATCTATGCGCTGATATTTTTCTGAAGAGGGACAAGTGTTTTCACGGACAGGGGTCAGAGCGGTGACGCCGCTGTTCTGGTGGCTGCCCGTTGAGTGTCTTGTTTCTTCATAGCCCTTTAGTATAAGGCCATATTGATTCAGAATCTTTAAAGCGCAATCTGTCATTTTGAAATCTTGATTCTGTTTCTGAAAAATCTACTTTCACAAGAACCTCTGTATCTTTTGAACCGCACACCCTAGAACCGAAATCCTTATAGTTTTTCCGTAATCACGTTTCACGCACACGGAAAAATTGCCGCGAATTTGCAATTTGGTTAAATTTCACCACATGTCAAAATAGCTGTTTCGTGTTTTCAACTGCTGAAATTTGTTGCAATCTGATAATCATTCATGAATCATTGCTAGTGTTGACCTGAACCAATCCAAAGTAACTCTCACTAGTGCTGAATCCCATTTAGCAAATTAAAGTCATTTTTAGCATTTTTCCCATTCATTGCAAACCACATATAAAAGTGATTGACCTGTTTTAAAATCATACCTGTTCTCTCTAAGCTTTCTGGGGGGAACTGGGATTGAACTGCATTATTGATGGTATCCCTGAAACCTGTGTGCCCTCATTTCCATTTCTTCATATTGCATAGTGGGGGGAGTGAGTAGTAACAGGGGGAAAAAGTGATTATATTGTCTTTTGATTGAAGTGATATCAAGTTTTATTTCTGTGTTGCATTTTTCCTATCTTGCATTTCCTTGAACCCATACAAAGTATTCTCTGCTACCTTATCCTTCCTATTCCTACTCCTAAGTGATTAAAGAGATTGTTGATATTGTAATATTACCATTTCTGATCACCGTTCATATTCATAAGTGTGCTATTCAGATATTATTCTATTCATAAAAGTGTGATATATATATATTGTTCAATTCTTCAAATAAACCTTTTAATTTGCAAAACAAACCTACTTCTTGGCTCAGTGAGGTCGGGAAGATCCAAAGAGAGGGGCGTTATATAAGGGTTCATCATCCAGATTTAAAGAACTTTTGACATAAAATATATTAATAAGGGTTTCCATTGGGCATCCCATACTAGGCATTGACTTAGTTGGAATTCTGGATTGAAGTCACTTACAGAACCCATGTCGAAATCCGAACTAAAGGGTGGAAAGATAGTTCAGCAGGTTAAGCGCTCATTGCTATAATCTGTGTGTGATATGGAGGTCCCAGGTTTGAATCCTGGTAAAGTCAATTCGGCCTTTCATCTTTCCGAAGTTAATAAAGTGAGAACCAATTTCGATCGGCTTTTAATACTGTCAATCACCCTACCCTGCTATCTACCATTTCTTCCTTGGGTATCTCTTGTTTCTTTCTTGCATGGTTTAAATGTTATCTCTCTGGTCGCTCGTACTCTGTGCCTTGTGCCATCCAGCTTTCTTCAGCGCACACTCTACTTTATGGGGTTGTCCTAGGCTCTGTCCTTGTCCCTCTTTTATTCACCCTGTACACTATTCCACTATCTTCTCTTATTCCTTCTTTCAATGTTTCTTGTCATTTCTGCCAGGAACGTTGGGGTCCTCTTTGATTCATCTCTTTCGTATTCTTCTCATATCTCTCTTACAGCTCGTAACTGTTGTTTTCTTCCCTTAAATCTTCATCTGGTCTGTCCCTTTCTTTCTTTTCACACTACTAAATTTCTTATCTTTGCCCTAAGTGTTTCTCATAATGATTATTGCTCTTTTCTTCTGGTTGGTTTCCTCTGACTTGTCTTGAAACTATTTACAATTCTGCTATTCATCTACTCTTTGGCCTATCCCCCGTTCATCTATCTCAGCTGTACTCTCTATGGCTGCTATCCTGCCGTTTGAGTCTCGTCTTTTGTTTTATTTTCTTTCATTCATATTTAAATGCCTTCACGGTCTTGTCTCTCCTTATCTTGCTTCTTTGGTTTCCTTCTACTCACCTCCCCCAGCTCTGCATTCCCAGTCTACTTATTGCCTGTTTGTTCCTAAACCCCCTTGTGCTTCTTCTCGTATTTGTTCTTTTTTTCTTCACGCTCTATTCAATTGGAATTCTCTTCCTCTTTCAATATGTTCTTCGACTTACTCTTTGTTCTGTACTCGCTTAAAGACTTATTTATTATATATGCAATCTGCTTCACGATTGTTAACCTCCTCATATCATCATTGATATGTTGCTCTTTTAATTGTAATGGCGCTTTGGCAAAAGAGTGGTATAAATAAGAATAAAATACAAATAATTATTGTATATAAAGATTTTCTATGTAAAGTAGATAAAAGCACTCTATAAACAACAAGTTATTACTTCTGCAACTTGCTTACTCAGGACTTTTTTATCCTGGTATCCACAAACATTGAAGATACCAATGAGGTAGCACCTGAGCAGGCTGCTTAGTAGGCCATGACTTGCCTCTACTGTGGCCCATAATGTGCCTGTACTTCTAGGCTTCCCACAAATTGCTTTTGCTCTATTTCTTTGGCCCTCGTTTACAACAAGCTCTTTCACAGCATACTCTTCTGCCCGGCTGCTTTAATTACCCATGGTGCATTCTGAACTTTCCACAAAATCTACCTTTTTTCCCGATAGGTCTACCACACTGTTATTTTTTCCCCAGAAGTTAGGGCCTTCAGTCCATCAAAGGACAAGGTCTACTCTTTTTCTTAAACACTTTTACCATAAATCTGCATTATTTTATTTTATTTTTGGTGTTTTGTAGGGCGCCAACTTGTAGTTAGGTTACTTCAGAACACGAAAGTTGAGGGTTGTAGTAAAGGCCATCAGCATAGTAGGGAAAGTAGAGGGATACACATAGAAATGCATTATCAACATTTTCACAGAACTGAGTCAACACCATATTCCCCATCTTGAAACATGATTCGAAATATGCAAGGAAGTAAGTTCACAGTTTAGGTACAATCATAGTAGCTGCATAGGCAAACAATCCCATTTTCCTCGAGTGGGAACCTGTCATAGAATGAAGGATTGAAAAGCAATTTTATTAATTTTTCAGAATTTCAGTTCATTGCTCTGGTCTTAAGCCTTGCGGTCTTGCAACTGTTAAACTTCCTTTCCCGCTCTCTTTCTTTTCTATAGGCGGAGTTGGCCAGGTTATTGAATTTACTGGATTGTAGGGATCTGGTAGGCCAGTATGTGTTGAATGAAGGGAGGCAACGCATGGTTCTTGGAAGCACGACCACACTGAGCAACACAGGTTTGAATCCCGGATCCGCACTTGAAACCGATCTCGGTATTAAGAACGTTATTTATAACCTGCACTTGCATGATCTGAATGTACAAGGCCTAGTAGGATCGGTCATCCCCCCCTTGCCTTGTTGCACCTTGATACACATGTGTATAACTGCATAAGAAATAACCAATTAAAAATAAATAGTTCTATTTTAAGGCCACACACAAAACAATACCAATTTATTTTGAACGATTTTATGTGGCCTTTAATATTTGAAATACATCAATCCCCCCACCTTTGAAATTTGGGGTTTCACCCCGGAACCCCCTTCAACCTCTGCCCCACCCCAACCCTCACGCACACTATTATGCAAACCTTTTTTTCTACCCCCACCCCACATACAAATGCAAACAAGCACACACATACATGCAGGCACACTCCATCTCTCCAGCCCCCTCCCCAACACAAACACTGTTCCCTTTCATACACACACATGCACGCAAACACACACATACCTGAAACCATCTTGGTTAGTCTGTCAGCCCCTGCGTGCACTAATGTGCGGCAGGGGCGTGACAGTTAAGATTTCTAAAGTGGAGTGCAGCAGAGTGTTGTGAGACTCTACATGTTTGTCGCTGTTTCCAGTGTTGTCTTTCACCTCCATGCTCAAAGGAGGTGTGGCTGCATAAAACACCATTCTAGATGCGACGCGGAATGCAGTAGAGTGTTGTCAGTGTTGCCTGGGTGGATTGGGCGGCCGAGACGACTGAAGACTCTGTTTTAACTACTCTTGTGCCTTTCGCATATGGATAAACTGAGATTCTTCCCAATGCACTGCACCAGACAGCAAACCAAATCACAAGTGAGCGAGTCCCCTCCCTCGCCCCCCCGCAAGTCCCAAACGATAAATACACTTACTCCTGTGTCATCCTCGCCATTTGGTGAACCCCTGTTGCTGCATCCTTCATGAAGGATGCCAAGACATGGCTTCAAGACTCAAAAGGAGGGCTGGAATGCAGGGCCTGGTACACGCTCTGAAGGGAAAGAAGAATCCATTAGTACATTCTAACTGTGCCTCCTCACCTACGACGTCAGCTCGGCAACCCGCCTTAAACAAAACGCCACTTACTCCTCTTAAATTCGTGGTGGATTCTCCCAGGGCTTCCTACCCCTGCAGGAGTGCGCCTCTGATTTGACTGGCACAGAATTTTTACTGGCTGAAAACTCGGGAATCTTAATGGCGTAACCTTAGCAACTAGTGTAAGGGGCAGAGAAGGAGGGATTGCCTTCCCCGTTCCAATGGACGATGTGCGAGAAACGTCTGATTTCTCCCTGGTTCCTCAAAGGGATTCTTGTGCGCAACAAACTGTCCTGAGGAGCCCAACTCCCCCCTTTGGTCATAATCACTGTGGAATATTTCTAGGGTCCTGTGAACTGCCACTCAATGGGCCTCATTAGGACCCAGGCGGTAAGGGGTTTATGGCGGCGTAAACAGCGCCGACCCTTACCGCCTGATTCCGAGGTCCCTTAGCGCCATGGAGGATTTAACACCTGCTTTTAGCAGGTGTTAAAATCCATGGCGCTAAGGGACCTTGTTGTTAATTATGCCACTGTAATTTACGGTGGCGTAATTAACGCCTTCCCCACTCCCATTATGCCCTATGGGGCAAAAATGGGAATGGGGAAGGGTAAATGGGGAATGGGGACTTACCGCCCCGCCAACCTCGGAATGGGGCGGTAAGTCCGCCAACCACCATGTCGTAAACATAGTTTACGCCATGGTGGTAAAGGTACGACCCAGGCGGTAACTTACCGCCTGGGTCGTAATGAGGCCCAATGTCTTATTTTCTACACTGCTTCCACGTGACTCCTCGTCGAAGAAGCCCCTTTCTCTCAACCACGGTCTGCCTAGGTCAACACTGCCAAGTGACAAAGATGAGAATACTGCTATGTCGAATATATCTTCGGGCGAGAGGGATGTCCTTGGACAAGCAGCCTGCTCCCCTAACCAATTTCAACTAGTTGTGAAGGAAAATTCTTCTCAGCCCTTGGTCAGTTCCCAAAAGGAACTCTTCTTTCCTGCCCCACAACCTGTTCCTTCTATAACTGAAGTCCCCTCTAACACATAGGTCCTTATTAGGACTCCGGCGGAAAACCATGAAGCTATTAGCACCATGGTCGATGCCGGAGTCCACCATGGCGGAATGGGGAATTACCACCCCATTCCAAGGTTAGCGGGCGGTAATTCCCATGCCACCATGGCCCTTCCCCATTCCCATTTTTGCCCCATAGGGCATAATGGGAATGGGGAAGGCGGTAAGTACGGTACCGCAAATGGCCTAATTTAACGGCTGGTCTGGACCAGCCATTCAGGTCGGGTCCCGCAAAGGGACCTCTTAATCAGGCGTTAAGGGTTTAACGGCGCCAACACCTTTTACAGCGCCGTTAACCCCTTAACGCCAGGGTCCTAATGAGGGCCATAATCTCGGCCCTTGATCTCCTTCCCAGCACACATCCGATCAACTTTGTCTTTACAGCCAGCCCGCATCAGCCAGAAAATCAACTTTTGGATGACTCGGCTTACCTTACCCAAGTCGTGGTTGAAGCGGGACAAGGCCCTCCATCTCGGATATTTAAGATGCAAAGTAACATATTGTCAGCTCTTTCCATCTCACTGGCCCCCTTTATGAAACGTCACGAAACGATGAATGAGAATGTAAAAGACCAGGCTACTCTGTTGGCCATGATTCATTCAAAAAACATAATTATTGAATCATTTCAGAGTGGATCACAAGGCTGAATGAGCAAACGTCATCCAGAAGACGTTGCAAGATGCCTTGGATCTTGAAAGAGTGGACAAAAAGTGCCTTTTAAATTCAGTATTAGAACTGCTCAAACTGAAATGCCTGGTCCATAGTAAGAAAGAAGATGTATTGGCCACTCAGAACGAGTGGATTCCTCTCTAAACAAAACAGACTGTAAGAAATACTCCCACTTAAAATCAAAGGAGGCTCTCCCGGAAAACAAGCTTCTGGCCTGAGCACCAAAGACACATTACCAACGAGCTCTCAGATCTCGCTGGCCAAGAGAGAAACCAGCAAAAGCGGAGAAAGCATTGCAAGTCTGCTCTCCAGGAGCACCGCAGATAAGGGCTGCTGCCCGGTCGTTTCCCAGTCTACCTGCCGGCCAACATTGGTGTTGCATCCCACTGAATCTGAGAAAGTGACAATTCCCTTTCAGATCTTTCAGAATGAGAAAAAAAGGAAAAACTGCAGCTTGCCTTCGAAAATAGCTCCTAGATCAAATACATCTATAAATCTTCCAATGCCATCTAACCATAATTGGAGCAACAGCCCTACTTTTCTAAGAAATCTCCAGATTCCTAGACAACCGACCTTCTTCCCTCATGGGAAAATGGCTCCCCTGGTGGGCGCTGCGGCTAAAGACGCCCTCCCTGTAAAACATGGAGATGACTGAGCTGACAGAGCACCAGTGATGGTCTCCAGTTGTACTGCCACCCTCCTGAGCCTGAGCGTAAAGCTCAAGGTTACACATAGTCCTTTCCAGACTCTCGAGGAAAAATGTGAAAAAGAGTGACCTTTAAAAACAAATTGAAGTTCTGTCCAAACTGTCTTCAGAATCTGAAGTAATCCCCTTCTCCTCGCCTGAATCCTTCTGACTGGTGGAGTCTTCTTCCCGGTCCTACCTTCCCTTCTTCTTGGTCATATTCTTCTTGGTAGTCTTCCTTCCCTTGAAGAGGTAAGGTCTGTCATGGAGGAAAGCCACTATGTCTGTCTGGATGAACAGGCGGACTAGTGGCTCCCTCTCCGGAACAGCCAAGCAGGGAAAAGGCAAAAAAGGCAACAAAAGAATCAAGGAGGAATTTGGCCAGCCAAGATCAAGGAGACGGTAATCCTGCAGTCCTTCAGGTAGATGAGGTCAGTAGAAGTTAAAATGTGCAATCACAGCAATCCAGAAACTGAGGACTCAGGGTGAAGGCAAGAATGTTTACAAATGCAATATAGTAGCCCCAGGACACATGGAATGGAGCAATAAAACTGACCAGCTGAGAACCCAGAGAGCCTGGGGAACCCCACTGAGAACCCAGGGAGCAAGGGGAGGAGAAGACCAGCAAATGAAAGCAGAGAGTCACAGGAGATCCAGTGGTAGCCCGGAGGCAGAGAAGACCCAGCAGGGACGTCCTGTAAAGAACGGAACGAAAAGGAGGAAACCAGAACTGCTCTCGAGGGAGAGCGCAGCAAAGTGAGTGTGGAGCGAAAGCGAGCTCCAGGGCAGGAGCTGGTATAAAATAGTACAAGCACAGGTAAATCACAAGAACTAGCATCCGCACACCAGAGGGAACTGGGAGGTTGTAACGCATCACATTGTGTACGCAGAGGTGATTTAACTTCCCCTGCGGCGGCCATGATGGAAGAAACACTAGACCACAACTCTGCGTAATGGAGTTGCGTGCTGGGACATTAGTGGCAGCCCTTCCATCTGGTCCAAAGCCTCCAAGGAGCAAACGGGGTGGCAGTATGCCCCCTTCGATGCCTGCGAGTACCTGGCTTCCCTGGGTGAAGTCTGTGAAACTTCTGGATAAGTTAAGGAATCTTAATGTAAGAGTGAGGTACCCACACATTTTTAGAAACCAGATAACCCTTCCACCTCACCAGATATTCCAACCTTCCCTTACGGTACTGAGAATCACAGATTTGAGATATCTTATATACCTGGGGTTCTGGAATGGCTTGAGTGTGTCGTTTTGTTGAAAGTTGTGTGTAGGGATCCGGTTCCCAAGATCGAAGAAGGGGAGCATTGAAAACAGGGTGTAGTCGACCGAGTGACTCAGGTAGTTTGAGCCTGAATGCCACTGGGTTGATCTTGCCGACGATTTCAAAAGGTCCAATATAACGAGGAGAAAGCTTTGATGGACACTCCTGTTTGGTGTGAGAAAAGAGCAAAGCCCCTTTAAGAAAGAAGAGGCTCAGGGCAAGGGGAGGGAGCAAGGAAGTGGGAGAAAGGGGAGGGACACAAGGGGGAAACAGACAGAATTGTAAAGGAAGAATAAAGAAGAGGTTGACAGGTAAAGAGGCTCCGGAGTCCTTTCTATGTATGGAGTGTGAGTGATAACCAGTGATAACAACTGGCGACGAGGCCGATGAGGACCCACGCCATGCAGCAGGTGGAATAGATGGGTGAGGCGCACCCAGCAGAACGGTGGGCCAGCTGAGCCCAGCAGGAGAAGCCACGTTGGGCAAGGAGCCCAGCAGGAGAGAGGGTGCGCTGCACCCGGCGGACCGAAGTGCCAGTGGAGCCCAGCAGGAGCAACTATGCCCAGTTAGGTTGGAGGGTCAACGGAGCCCAGCAGTAGACGAGCATGACACGCCCAGCAGAGGATAGGAGTAACCAGTCAAGCAGACCGGGTGGCCCACAAAGGAATGCCAGCAGCAGAGACACAGCACGGCAGCAGGACAGCGGGTCATGTGCACCCAGCGGACCGAGTGCGACGACGGGCCTGGTGTGCCCAGCTGAGGACCGGCAGGTACGACTACCCAGCAGTGTGGGGGAGAGTTGAAGCCCAGCAGTCTGTGTCAGATCACGGAGGAGCCGGTGAGTGGCAGAAGACCGTTGCGGGTGAACAGCGTGGGAAGACCAGCAGCCTGTGTAGGAGAAGGTGAAGACCTGCAACCAACGAGCCCAGCAGCCAGAGCCTTTGCACGGAGGAGCCCGGCGAGTAGAAGAAGACTGCTGAGGGTGGACAACGTGAGCAGCCCAGCAGCGCGCACGAGGGAAGGCAGGGACCAAGAAGTGAAGTGCCCAGCAGCACGTCACGAAGAACGGAGAAGCCCGGCCAGCAGGAAAGGACTGCCACGGCCCACACAGAGATGAGCTAGGTGCACCAGTAAGCAACCCTGCACCCCACTGCCACGTGCTGAGGGCTTCTAGCCGAGGGCAGCGGAAAGTAGACCCCCCCTGCATCACGCACCAGAGCCCGTACACCCAACACGCTCACATGAGCGTTACGAAAAAAAGAGCGAGGAAAGAAAAATAATACCTAACCCAGTTGCCACAACACGACGTACTTCACGTGGCATAACGGAGGCCTCTCCACCACGCAGACCTGCAGAGCCACCAGCCCACAGACCTGAAGAGGAAAGACCACGCTCGCATGAGCGTTACAGTAAAACGTTCTCCCTGCATTGAGCAAAATTCACAACATAACGGAAATAGCATGGCACACACAGGCCCCCACTACGCAGGCCAGCAAAGTGACCAGCCCACATATCTGGAGAGCGACAACATTACACAGGTCACGAGGTGCACCATCAAGCAATCACTACCACAGTGGCCCCTCCACTGCGCAGACTAGCAGAACAGCGTGGCACCACCTGCAAGGCCGGCGGCGGACCGCTGCAAGAGAACACACGAAGTGAGCAGCAACCCAACCCGCTACACCGCAAGTACACGGCAAGGCCCACGATTTGAAAACCGCCAACAGCCCCAACAGTGACAAAATCACATCCAGACCTACACCATCCACCGCAAGCACCGCCCACAAGGCCACAAGTCGTTCTACCACGCAACATTGCACGATACCACGATAGGAGAGGTGGGGCAAATGAGACAGATTCACATTGCTCCGCTGCGGGAAGTACCGAGAGCATAAACCCCAGTCATCATGGCTGACCAGGCACAAGCAGCTGCTGACACAGGTGACGAAGCTCTAGCGAACTTGGGCCCCACATCCCACGCCAGCCTCGTTTGATGTCCCAACCCATTTACACTCAACCCACACCATGATCAAGGACAAAGGTGGGAGGAGTGGGTTGAGGAATTTGAAGACTTTGTAAGCGCGATAGGGAACCAGGACCACCCAAACAAAATCAACAGGTAAAGAAATAAAAAGCATAATAAAGACGATTCCGGCACAAGAAAGGACCACGTACCAACGCCTTCTCACTGCAGTCAATGACAGGCTGATAGTAAACCCCAACAAGGACTATGAACGTTACACATTCAATCAACATGTGCAGCTTCCACATGAATCTGTGGGACAGTTTGTCATCCGCCTCCAGAAGAAGAACATTATGTGCTTAGACTTCGCCAACTTCAATGACAAGGAGGTAATACGGCTGAGGATCTTAATTGGATGCACCTCATCAATGCTCAGGAAACACCTTCTCAGGAAGCCCCTGCCCCTACAAGAAATACTCAACCTCGGGAGCATGTAAGAGCGGGCAGACGTACAAGCAACCATCATCGAAAACAAAAACAATAATAACTCTATCGCAGCCCTTGCGGCGAGACATCTGAGATACTCTAGGCCGGGGGGACCCTGGAGAAGACGAGTACTCAGAAGCCCACGGCACCAAACCCTAGCCAACACGCAATGCCACAGGTGCGGATTTGAAGTCCCACACAGACGTCCATGTCCGGCCATAGGACAGAGATGCCGGCGCTGTGACCAAGCGGACCACTTCCAGGCAATGTGCAGAGTGGGACTGCCTACGAACCCTACATGTCGACCTACACCACCACCAAGCATGACCAGACAACCTGGATAATCAGGAGGCCCCCACGACCGGCCAATGCAGTGGAGGATCCAGGTACCACCACCCCAGGAAAGATACTCAAGGCCGCTGATAACACAGTTAGACATCAGGGAAGACATTGAGGACATGGACACCAACCCACCCAGACTGTACGGGTATGAACAACCGCTCTATCCAAAATTATGTTGCCCAAGGTGATACAGACCGGGACAGGAACATGGTACACACACCTCATCCATCCTGCGAGACGATCGTGAGCCACGCAAACACCCAGGACCCTTCGAGATGTCGTACCGGGGGGGACTTGGAGGCCACAGTAAATGTCAGAACAGGGCAACGTTACCAGACAAGGATGGAAGCACACCCACTGGACAAATCCCAAGCCCACGTAGTCCAGTGGGGAACAGCACAGCCAGTACAGGCAAAAGGGCAGTCACGATGCGACCCAACCCCGGGAGACCACAGAGTACTCGTCGCCATCCACATGATACCGAGTCCCGCCATAGGGCACAGCCATCTCAGCCATCGGACATCACTACCACGCGCCTTCATCAACATCCACTATAGACCATTCAAAGTAACCCAGATGAAGGACCACATGCCCGAGCAAGATACAGGAGAAACAAGGAAAGCCAAAGAAAGGACATACCGTGCAGATCCCCTCCTAGCCACAGGGGACAAAGAACCAGTGATAACCATGATCAAGGACCACGGAGGAATGACGCCAAAGGCCTCCCTCTTCCACTCGTCATACCTGGAGGAACCTGAACCAATGAAAGAGGTAGCGAGTGAGATGAAAGAAACAGAGAGCAGAGAGACACACGAAGCACCACAACAAGGAAATGCGGGCGAGACCCATGAGCCACCGAGCAGGTCTCCCCGAACCATACGGAGACCCCAACGGCTGATCGGGCAAATGTAGCCTGGGAAGTCTCATGTTAAGTGGGGGGGGTGCTGCGTGTGAGAAAAGCACAGAGCCCCTTTAAGAAGGAAGAGGCTCAGAGCAAGGGGAGGGAACAAGGAAGTGGGAGAAAGGGGAGGGACACAAGGGGGAAACAGACAGAATTGTAAAGGAAGAATAAAGAAGAGGTTGACAGTTAAAGAGGCTCCGGAGTCGTTTCTATGTATGGAGTGTGAGTGATAACCAGTGATAACAACACCCATCTGGGTATAAATTTGGTTGCTAACCAAACCTTCGAACCTGCTTTCCAACTTGGCACTTCTCGACGATGGGGATCAGATTGGAGTTTGTTTCTTATCTTGCTTTCTTCCAGACTCTTATAGGCTATCTTGTGTGCGTTGGTAATGTCTGTTGGCAAAGCATCTACAGTTGGAATCCTGGAGGAAGGAAAAACTGAGGTGGGTAGAATGCAAGGATGGAGACCATACGTGCAGAAGAACTGACTTAGTTTAGTGGAGGTATGTAAGGAGTTGTATGAGAACTCGGCCGTTGGTAGAAGGTCTACCCATTTGTCTTGTTGGGAGTTTACAAAGCAACTTAGGTACTGTTCCATAGTACTGTTGATTCTTTCTGTTTTTACCAGTGGTTTGGGGATGATAGCCAGAGGTTATTGCTCTCTCTGTGCCTAAGATGTTACAAAGAGAATCCCAGAAAGCTGATGTATATTGAGACCCGCAGTCGGGGTCAATGCATTCTGGTAAACCATGAAGGCGAAAAACTTCCTTAAAGAAAACCTTGGCCATCCCTGAGGCGGTAGGCAGTTCTGGAAGGGGAATAAAGAAGGTCACCTTAGAGAATCAGTCCACGCTACCATGATGGCAGTACAGCCTTGGGAGATTGACTGTGAAGTTGGTGGAGAGATAATTCCATGGCTTTGTTCTAGGAGACCTAAGGGCTTCTGAGTGCTGTGTTTGCTTTGAGAACAGATTGGGCAGGCTTGGGTGTAGGTCATAACATCAGATCGGATAGACGGCCACCAAAGGTTCCGTTGGATGAGTTCCAGAGTGTTGGAAATACCTCTATGACCTGCCACCTTGCTTTCATGACACCAGGAAGCACTTGTCTTTGCAGAGACATACCAGGTAAGTATAAGCAGTTGTTCACAAATACTAAACCTTCCTTCCTTTCGAGGTTAAGTCTTGAATTTTGGAGGACTCCCGGTGGTAAGGAGATCGAAGCTTTCTTGACCTCTTGTAAGAATGAGGATATCTGGAGAATGAACCTGTTTCATCAAAAGAGTGGTTCCAGAGAGAGGTGAGAAGACGGAACAGCTGAGTGACTACTAGATAATTAATCTGCCAAGATGTTAGGACTTCCTGGGATATAAGAGATGGAGAAGTCGTACTGAGCAAAAAAATGAGCCCATCGAGCCTGTCTAGGATCGAGAGATTACATTTGTTGTAAAACCCTTAAATTTCGGTGATCCGTCCGAATGACAAAAGGATGAGAACTCCCTTGCAAGAGATGTCGCCATTCTTTGCATGCGAGTTTCATGACTAATAGCTCCCTTTCAATTATGGAGTAGTTCCTTTCGCTGGAGGACAGTATCTTTGACAGGTAGGCAATAGGATGTTCTTTGCATTCGGTCGCCTGTAAAAGAACTGCCCCACCAATGCATTCAACCTGATTATAAAAGGATGGGTTTGGTTTGGTTGACGTAAGGCAGGAGCTGATGTAAATATGGCTTTGAGTTGCTTGAGTTGCTTGAAAGCTGTTTCTGCCGCCTCAAAGAGACACTTTTCCAGATTGACTAGGAGTTGGTTGTCCCGAAAACATTGTAGAACTTCTCAGAGATGTTTATGGTGATCCTGATGTGAAGCAGAGAAAACTAGTATATCATCTAGGGAGACGATAACCTAGTGAAACAGCATGTCAGAAAAGAGTCTGTCCATGAAGTGTTGGAAGACTGCCGGTGTGTTGATCAATTCGAAGGGCATTACTTGGTATTCGTAATGCCCAAAAGGACTCCGGAAGGTAGTCTTCCACTCGTCTCTGTCCCGAATAAGCAAAAGATGGGAAGCCCTGTGCAAATCTAGCTTTAAAAACACACCAGCCCCCTGAACAGCTTCCAGAATGTCCCGGATAAGTGGCATGCGATACCTGTCTCGCACAGTGATCCTGTTAAGGCCCCTGTAGTCAATACAGGGTCTGAGGGATGAAGAATAAGGATGCTTCTGCGGGTGAATGGGAAGGTTGGATCAGGCCATTCTGGAGATTAGAGTCCAAATATTTCCAGAGGGCCTTCTTTTCAGAGAAGGAAAGAGGATACATATGCCCAAACTGTACCAATGCCTCCAGTGCCATCTCAATGGCACAGTCTTCAGGGCGATGCAGTGGAATATCCTTGAGAACCTTATATTGGAAGACGTCTGAAAAATCTGCCAGATGAAATGGAATGCACTGGACGCCTACAATGCCCATGGGTAAAGATGGTTTGACTTCCACAGAAACCTTGGGAGCATCCTTCAAACAGTGTTGGAGACGGTAAACTGAGTTGAGCTGCAGGAGATTCTTGGCCCAGTCAATGGTCTGGTTGTGTCTTCTTAACCAGTATATACCCAGCATAATGGGGAAATGGGCTGCTCGGATGATATCAAAGTGTAAAGCTTCCTGGTGTTGGAATATAGACACTTGGAGGACGTCTGTGATATGAGTGATGAGACCCGAACTGAGAGGTCTACCATCGACACTTTCAACCTTCTGGTCTGCAGTCTGGGGATTTTCTCCCTTTCAGCCAGACCGTGTCGATAATATTGCCTGCAACACCACAATTGATCAGAGCTAGCGCATTGATCTTCCTTTGGTCAACTGAGATTTGAAGCGAAACCACCATAAGTCTGTAGTCATCAGGTATCGAAGGAGATAGAGAAGGATGTAGAGGGACAGGATAAATGGCCCCGGTTCTTCGTCCCCGTTTGGAGTGAGGTGTTTTGTTTCCCGATCAGCGTGGTGGGACCTCTGGACAAGCTCTGAGCAGGTGTACATCAGATCCACAGTACATGCACAACCCTTTTTCTCTTCTCCGTTTCCTCTCTTCAGGAGTCAGGGGTCCTCGGGCGGCACCAACTTGCATTGGTTCGTCCCTAGAAGCTCATGCTGGAGGGGGAATGTAAGGTGTGGACTCCAATGGAATAGGAAAGGCGCTTCTACCTCTTCTTCTTTCTGCTCGTCTTTCTGATAGACGGTAGTCGATCTGCAGGACTAAAGAGAGTAAGTCGGCAAATGAATCGGGTCTATGAGTCCTGGCAAGTTCATCCTTAATTTCTTCCTGGAGACCTCAACGAAAGATGGTATACTGGGCTGATTCTGGCCATCTGGCTTCAGCTGCGGTTCGCTTGAAGGTGGTTATGTAAATCAGCAGATCCATGGGCCCCCGACAGATATCCAAAAGGTCTTTGCAGGCGGAATGGACCACTTCAGGTCTTTCAAAGGTCTGCTTGAGCAGATGCAAAAAGGCTATGTAATCCTGCAGGACTGGGTTAGCAAAAGTGACCAGTGGAGAAGCCCAGGCCAGCGCATTTCCAACCATGTAGGATACCATAAAGCCAACCCGCGCATGGTCTGAAGCAAAAGTTCCTGCACGGAAGGTAAAGTGAACCAAGCAAGCCTCTATGAATTCCTTGAGCTTCTTCATAGAGCCGTAACATTTTCTAGAAGCCAGACCCATAGACGGGAGATGCGAAGGATGGTGCTCTCTGGCAGACACCAGTTGACTCAAGATCGTGTTTTCGGTCTTACGGTTCTGGACCTCCAGAGTCAGCCCATAAACTGCCACCACAAGCTCTTGCACCTGTTCAGCAGTGACCATGTCTTCTTTCGGGCATTGCAAACTGTCCAAACTGTCTTCAGAATCTGAAGTAATCCCCTTCTCCTCACCTGAATCTTTCTGACCGGTGGAGTCTTCTTCCCGGTCCTTCCTTCCCTTCTTCTTGGTCGTCTTCCTCTTGGTAGTCTTCCTTCCCTTGAAGAGGTAGGTCTGTCGCGAAGCGAAACCACCAGGTCTCTCTGGATGAACAGGTGGACTAGTGGCTCCCTCTCCAGAACTGCCACGCAGGGAAAAAGCCAAAAAGGCAAACAAACAAGGAGAAATTTGGCCAGCTGAGATAAAGGAGACAGTAATCTTGCAGTCCTTCAGGTAGATGAGGTCAGTAGACGTTCCAATGTGCAATCACAGAAATCCACAAACTGAGGACTCAGGCTGGAGGGAAGGAGGCTTAAGAATGCAATATAGTGGCCCCAGGACACATGGAATGGAGCAATAACACTGATCAGAGAGCGCAGGAGAAACCCAGCTGAGAACCCAGAGAGCCTGGGGGAACCCCACTGAGAACCCAGGGAGCCAGCGGAGGAGGAGACCAGCAAACAAAAGCAGACAGTCACAGGAGATCCAGCGGTAGCCCAGAGGCAGAGAACACCCTGCAGGGATGTCCTGTAAAGAACAAGATGAAAAGGAGGAAACCAGAACTGCTCTCGAGTGAGAGCGCAGCAAAGCGGGGGTGGCGCGAAAGCAAGATCCAAGAGAGGAGCTGGTAGAAAATAGCACAAGCACAGGCAAAGCACAAGAACTAGCGTCCGCACACCTGAGGGAACTGGGAGGTTGCAACGCATCGCGTTGTATGCCGAGGTGATTTAACTTCCCCGGCAGTGGCCATGATGGAAGCAACACTACACTGCAACCGCGCGTAATGGAGTTGCGTGCCGGCACATTAATGGCTGCCCTTACATCTGGTCCAAAGCCGCCACGGAGGAAACAGCGTGACAAGTTCCCTGCTACATCCCCTGCACAGAGGAGACCTCAGGATTTGAAAAAAGAAAGCATAGAGCAGAAGTGGTTGCAGAGAAGGGAGTCTAGTAATTGCCAACAACTCAACACTCGACAGATCCCGGCAGGAGCAGCAAAAAAAAGAGAGCTTGTGTAGATTGCTTTTGGATAGATTACTGTCAATGGACAATTGTTTTATTCTGAACCGTGTCTGTGCGATGCTACTTATGCATCAATTACCCCTCCTCCGTTTTCTACATTCGGATGACATCAGCATAGTGGAGTTCCTGATAGAAAGTTGGCACGACAGAGTAATCCTCCATCTTAGATCAAATGGGGTGGAAATCTCACTTCTAGAGGTGGCCCACCTCTTATTACCAATGGGATATGACCTCACAATCATTTCTAATGGAGAGCAGGACATACCCTGCAGTTTGGAAGTTCATGGTAACCCTGCCCAGGCCCAGATAGTCTCCCAGGCAAAGAGAGAAGATAAAGATAAAACATCCACCACCCTGACTACCTCCCAAGCTCCTCTACTTTCTAAAATCAGTTTCAACGACCATTCTGACTATACAGGCCAGCATAAAGGGGACATGTTGATCACGGTCACAGGAAATTAACAGAGCAAGCGCACAATCTCCCTCCAGAGAAACCAACGGCAAAGTAAATATACTGAATATAAGGGTGTAGGCACATTAGTATCCCTCCTGTGACTTCAAATTACCAAAGAGATTCACAATTGCTCCTTGCTTATAGGAATGCCAGGTGTTTTTCAAACGTATAATCAGATCCATTGATCCTCTCTGGTTCGTTTGATGTTATTTGCCTCCAGGAAACTTGGTTAACCATGCTACCGATCCTTGATGGCTATGTAGCATTTCTTAATACCGCGTACAAAGGCTTGAGAGGATGCCCTTCTGCAGGTCTGCTCACCTTCGTGAAGCTGGGTTCCGGGATTAGCGTTTCGGATGTATCTACAGACGGCGGCAATTACCATACAGAATAAAGTTGGCGAGGAGGCGCAACAGGGTCTGATCTTTAACGTTTACTGGAACCCACAGACAATTAGTACTGACACTTTTTTAAACAAGATCTTGGATGCTATCGACAGCCTCTCTCTTGGTTTATAACCCACATTTTGTTATCAGTGGCGGGGATTTAAATTGCTGTTGTTTAGAGCTAACTGACATCACTAACACGGTTGCCCTCGCCCATTCCTCTCCTGGATTTCTCAGAGCAGAGAAGTGGCTTGTCTTTATGAATGACAAAGATCTGCATATGTTGAAATGACAAACACAGGGAGATATTCCGGTAAAGTGCACATGGTCTAGCAACAGTAAGGCCAGTATATTGGACTACGTATTCCAGAGGTTTCTGGTTTTGAAGTGATCAATCGATATACAAGCGATCATGCGCTCTTGCAATTCACCTGGGATGGTAAGTTTCATTCCACAAGAGATAAATTACTCATGAACATTGAAATAACCCAGGGGCCAATCAAATGAAGCTGAAAAATCGTGACTTTCTCTCCCTGGGTAAACGATATGCTGATCAACTAGATCAGTGGAGACTCATATTATGTTCCTCTGCTCCAAGCATGTATGACTATACCCATCAAGAACAAGACAACTATTCCATCTCACAGGCATGTCCTCAATGCAGCAGTGAAGAAACATAAAAATCTATTATGTAAAGAACTAATAGAGATCAGTCATCCGGTATCTGATCAATATCTTGTACTGATCAAAAAAAGAAAACAGAAGTAAAAGAACTGGTTGGCAAGAGAAAAAGCCTCTTTACTACAAGCAGATGTGGAGCAGATGTTGGCGAGTATAGTCTAAAAAGACGTAAGATCTACTCAATGAGGCAGGCTCCCTGCGATCCGCTTCCTTAACAAGCACTGTCTCAAAAGAAACATGGATCAATTTTTACGGCAACTTATTTGAAGCTGAGGATGATTGGTGCAACCAGGAGACTGAAGTAAGTGGTGCAGCTTGGCCTTTCCACCTTGACTACTTGGAGTTGGAGATACTTATTAAAATGCCAACTGTTGTAGAGCTCTGGGCCCAGATGGGATTACTAACAACATGATCAAACAATCCCCACAGCTTTGGATTCTTTTCCACCAGATCTTTAGAACGAGTGTGACCATGGAAAAAAGCTATTATTGTCCTGATTTATAAAAAGGCCAATAGGATGGACCCGGCTAATTACCGTCCCATTGCGTTACTGGATGCTCTGGGCAAGTTGTTCTCTGCCTTCCTCTTAAAACAACTGCAATTATGGATCCAGTCTATAAACAGAACTGACCCTCGACAAACAGGTTTTCGGAAGGGGACGGCATGGAACTGAATCTTTTCCTGCTTAATCTACTCAAAGGGAAGGCTTACAACAGCAGTACAACGATATACCTAGCCTTCATCGATCTGAGTAAATCCTTTGACAGCTTTGATCGCTGATGCCTCTGGAAGAAAATGGAATCTTGGAATTGCCCACCACCATTATTGGCCACAATTAAATCTTATAGGAATCTACTAGCATTCAAGTTCGATTTCCACCATCAGAGTCCTAAATCAGGGATGTCCGCTTGCCCCGACTTTATTCAGCCTCTTCCTATCAGATGTAGGTGAATGTTTAGACATGGTAAAATAATTTCTCCAAAACATCGGGGACAAGAAGCTGTCAAGACGACTTTACGCGGATGACATTGTGCTAGTGGAAAAAACTCCAATAGGCTTTCAGAGATCTTTATCTGCCCTCAATCAGTACCTGAAGCTAAATGGCCTTTCGATTAACTCATCCAAGACCAGTATCATGACATTGGGCCCACAAACAGATAAACCAGTATTGTCATTCAACTGGTACGTTGAACACGAGCAGCTGAGAAAGTCGATTACCTATCTGGGGGCTATTGTTAACAACAGTATATGTGACCAACCACGGCAGTTGTCTCTGAAAAATAATTAAAAAACAAAAATCTTACAAAAGCACATGAGTAATTTGCTGGTCAAGGTAGAAGGATCCACACAAAATTCAGCAAGTTTTCTATCTTACCGGTATTAAACAACCTGGAAGTGGTCCCATCCTTAAATTTTGGAGCAGAGTTGTTTCTTGTTACTTCGTGGAAAATAGGGCCCACATTGGAAGGCACTTACTGGAGAAAGATTCTGAGTCTAGCAAACTTAGTTTCGACTGCCCTGATTAGATACGAACAAGGCCTTATCTTGCAACCAGTGTGAGTAACATGGAAGTTACTGGCACTTTTTTTCGAAAAACCTCAATTCCTTTAGTGTCATATGAAATCTTGAAGATCAAGCACCGCAGAGCAGACAATCTCCCAATGAAACAGTGGCTTGGTGGCTGCCGCAGTATTCTTGAAAATCTGCAGTCTGAACAAGAACTGAACAATTTTCCAGAAAAGGTGAAAATGAAACTCTGGCGTGATGACTGGATCAGAATTTAAGATTTGATGTATACCCTGCAAACCAACTACTGAAAATGTTTGGGAAGTCTAAGGTGGAGGGATGTAGATTCTGCCTGGTAACAGAAAAAATAGAGTCACTAAAGCATGTGACATTGCTCAGGACTGACAGACTTAAAGCCCGTAAAATGATGGAGGTGGAGGAAATTTGATCCTTCCTCCTGAGAGCGGATAACCTCACAGCCACTATTTTTCTGCTGAAATTCCTAAAGGAGACATTTGAATTCATTATCTGACCTATTTGTATAAGGACTTGTACTAACAAAGAATTTGCCTCTTCCTTCCTTTTTTTTAGACCTTATGATTTGGTTTTCTTTTTCTTTCCTTTCGTAAATGGAAATGTTTGATGTATGATAAAAGTTTGAAATAAACCGCAAATCATTTAATAATAATAAATCGGTGTTTTTCATTTTCGCGGAAATTAAAAAGACCTTTTCACTTAATACCAAATTAATTAGCAATGTATGCTGGGCCAGTGCTCGAGATTGCTCTACTTGTGATGCACAGAACTTTGAAGTCTATGGCCCTCATTCCGAGGTTGGTGCTAGTCATGGCGCTATTAGCACCATGACTAGCACCAATACCGGTACCGCCACCGACTTGGTGGTATGGGGACTTACCGGTCTATTCCGACCTTTGCGGGACCGGTAAATCCCCATTTGAAAAGCCATTCCCCATTCCCATTTGAATAGGGCTCATGGGAAGGCGTCAATAACGGTACCGCAAATTGCGGTACCGTTATTGACCCCGGTATCCCTTTGCGGGTCCCGTCCATAATGCCTGGTAAAACCAGGCGTTAAGGGAGGGACCCGCAAAGGGACCTCGGAATAGGGCGCAAAGGGATTACCGGCACCGGTGTCATTACAGGTGCCCGGTATCCCTTTGCACCCAGGTCATAATGACCCCCTATGTCGGATTGGATTGCTAGCCAGTGCTAGGCTGTGGGGAAGAACCCTACATTACTGTTCTGATGAACATGAGTGTGTTGTGGTGGAGGAGGGTCCAAATATCAAGCTCCGTTGTTCAATCTCCTTTGTCATTTTCTCCCTGCGCTCAGCAGCGGAGGCAGCTTTTGGTGCCAGGGGGGCAGATAATAGGCAGCAGCAGGGGGAGGCTGGGAGCGCACTAGGCATATTTTGGACACCAGAGGGGACAAAGAGGGGCAGCTGCCCCATTGCCCCCACCCTGCCTCTGCCACTGTCTGCGCTAGGTTTAAAAGAAAACCCTTCTTTTAGCCGCTGTGGAAAACGTCTCTTTCCCTGGCGCCACACAGGGCTCAGAAGTGGAAACAGGAGTGATCATGTAGCAAGAAATGATAGAGCAACCTCCCTGGGCTTCTTAACCCACCTACCCCAATGAAAGCCTGCGTTAAAGGTATGTGGGGAAAAATGGGATTCTCGGGATATAGTTTGCCTTGATCAGCTCCCTATCGACCCACAGTACCTATTTAGACTCTCCCCTTTTCATCTCATTTGATTTCCCCCTATGCTGCACCTCAGTGTGCTTCTGCAGGTGTTCCCTTGATCCTGTTATTGGCTGCTTTACTGTGGGTCCCCTTGAGCTCTTCTGAAAATGATTCTCAACAGTACTTTATGGGCACCTCAGCCCGCACTCTGTAGGAGTGACATTTTAGCCAGAAATCTTTTTGTTTTTTGTTGTTAATCGAATAAAATGAGGGATAAAAACGACCTGCCATTTAAGACCAAAGTGTTTTTGGTACTAATTGGTGATCATTTCATTACGTTACTATTTGCAGTATTTTATGTTTATTTACAAATCAATAAGCTTGCAATAAGCTTGCTGGAATAATGTTTGGAATAATGTTTGAATTGTAACACACATATCCTTCAATTCTAGTAAGGCGACAGATATGTTAACAGTCTAACTGCTTGTAGAGGAAAGAATTCTAATTGACAGCACCCAGTGGACCCATTGCATAGCATTTTAGCCTTTATTGCAGAACAGTCCCTAACACGATGTCATATTTTGCCTTCACAAGAGGGATTACCAAACGAATGTCTTTGTTGAACATCTTCATTCTCTTGAGAGCCCACCAGCTGGCTACTTCCTGGGTTCCATTATGCGTTAAGCTTCGTCGCATTAGATGGCCAAACCCGCCCTTGGCCTGGAGCCAAGGGCTGAGCCGAGGCATAGTTAGCTGATGATTGCATTACAATATAAATCATAACTTGTTGGGACTCACCCCTACGGCTTCTTTTCTGTTTAGCAGCTTCCATTCAGATCATCAGTTTACTTGGGCGGAGGTACGAATGGCGCTATTTATATTAAAACTCTGGGATTTTCAAGTTTCAGCAGCTGCATTGCAGTCTTTCAAAGGAACACCTAAATAAACCACTAACTGCTTCAATAGCGGCTGTCGGCAGCAATGTAGGACGCTGTCACTCATCTGCAAGGAGCCCGTTTCTTCCAACAAGACAGGCATTGCGATGTCATTGCGGAAAAGAAATATATATATTCGGAATTATGGTACATTTGGAACCAAGTGTAGAAACATATTAGCTGCATACATTCCGCTCTGGAGTGCTCTGGAGTATCTTGCATGTGCAGGGACTCATTTCACCAAAATGCCAGGGGTAGCGGAAGTGACATCACACGACCCTTGACCTCTGATGACATCGCAGGAAGTGATGTCATTTGACCCCATCCTGAAGTGATATCACAGGAAGTGATGTACACGACCTTCCACCCCTTGACAAAACAGGAAGTGGCATCACATAGCATTGTTCCTAAGTACACTACCGAAATATTGTTACGATATTACTATATAATGTGATATGCATACGATATGAACTGTGCTTAATATCTATTAATGCAAGAATATCATGGATTACCCTAAATTAATATCGTAAAATGAAGATGCAGCAGTCGGCGCCCCAATACGCAATTTTGCAAGATCTAGACACTGAAAATCGTTTGAATATTCTCACTATATGGGCAAAACGCTGTGACAAAATCTTGACTGACATAAGCACCGATTTTCTTACTTTGGAAAGCAACCCAAATAAAGTCAAAACCATGCTGTGGACCCAAGACTGGATTGACACCATCGACATTCATGACCAACATAGAGCTATGAACTCAGTGCCCGTTGAGGCAAAAAGATACAACATGGCATAACATTACCTTGAAAAATTCCCTGGCAAAGCTCGTAGACTTACCTTTCTAAAATTCCGGCTAAACCAGCTGCCAACGAGGGAAAAGCTACATTTTTGGTCAAAAGAAAAGTCTGTAATTTCATCATGCCGCTTGTGTAAAAATCCAAGTGAAACTCTGAAACATCTAACTTTAAAGTGCTTGGGTCTAACTCAAGAAAGAAATCGGCACTTCTCTAAATATGTAGTTATGAGACCATCGTTAGACATAGAAGAGTGGTGGAGAAACTTGTATAGTGACTCAGATCGAAAACTAACAATTGAATTGACCTTCTTCCTAGAAAAGATAGTACAAAAATTAAGAAATAATCCATGAAAAACTCAATGTTGGACTTACCAATTAGGTAGCTCACTATCGAATTGGCAATGATGGTCTCAGGTTTAACAGATAAGAATATTTTAAAAAAGGCAAATCTTGTCTATGTATTTTTCGTCTTTTTTTTAAAGGTTTGTAACAAACCAATAAGAAAAAAAAGTGATATACATTTCATACAAGTATGAATCGCCATATGTATCGTTAAAACCAGTGCTTATAGACCCATATTACCAAATCACTGTGAATCTGTGAATGCAAGCAGATGTCCATGGTCAAATGATAATGATGTTATTATATAACACGCTTAAGCACTTTACATATAACAAATATACATCCAATATCACCCAACCTGTGTTGGTACTCATTTATCGACCACATAAGGATGACATGCTGAGTTGAGGTATTTAAGATCAGACTAAATCGGTGATTCACCCACTGAAGTGCGCCTGAAATACACCTTTAATGATCCAGCAATTATTGGATAGAATTCCAGAAAGACAAATTCTTTGGCATTCCTATTCTTTCTTATTTAGGGTCACTGCTGAAAGTGTTAGACTTGTGGAACCCCTATTCTTTTTTTTCTTTTTTAAGAGGCCTGAACAAGAAAGCTAGCCTCTCCAGAAGCAAAAAGCCACGTGGCGCTGGCCACAGCCCAGGAGCTTGCATTAAAAAAAACTATTTTTTTTTTAGGGGTAGCAAGGGAGACCACAGGGATAGCAACGGAGGCCTCAGGGGTCACAGTTGCGACAGCTGGTGATCCCTAAATGACGTCCCTGTGCATGTGGCGCTTTATAAAACCCTGAGTACATTTTAAATAATAAATTAGGCAAAAAAAGCTTACAACCACATAACGTGATTATCGCTGATGACTGTGGTTGAATCAATCAATGAAAGGTAACACAGTATGTGACATAAAAAGTCAATTCAATTGTCTATGTCATTATTTGTTTTAGCTTGTAATATTTTTTTAAGTGGTGTTCAGTATCTCTCTTTAGGCTCACTCTCTCCGGGTGTTGAAGAGAGTATTGGGTGAGCTGAGCTCTGTGGTTGTGTTGCATATAATGATGGTGCCTGCAGGGGAGTTTTGATAAATTAGGATCCCTACCCTTGTGTGCATCTGTGAGGATGATTGTGCATCCGCTGTTTGAGCACTAGATTCGAGATATGGCAGATGAACCCGATAAACGTGGGATTAGGCACAATATCAAAAAGATCTATGCCAAGCAGACCTAGTCCTCACAAACTCTACCATTTACATCAATAAACAGAAATACAGTTGACAGATAATAAACTGCAAAGAAGATATCATAAAAAACAAGCATTTATTGATTAACACCATAATACAAAGAAAGGTCCCAGCAGAATACATATAGCAAAGCTCCATAACCCTACCACCTGGCTTACTAGCCACAGTCCTTACCTCACTGAAATGTCGCCTCTACAGACAGACTGCCCAAACTACCCTTTCCCACATTAACATGGAGGGTTCTCAGGGCTGTTTTAGTCCTGCCTCTGTGTTTTTGTATGTTTGGTGCTTTTCTTTTGCCGCTACCATAATGTCCCCCCATCCCTTCCCTCACCTAGTTTTCCCCAAGCTCTCCCAAAGGTATGGGTAGGGTGGGAGGGACTCAGGGCGGTGATGAGAAAGATCCAAACTCGGAGTAAGGAAGATTACCGGAAAAGTATGGAAAACATACTAAATTGTTGTCTAAAGGGTTTAGGAGTGTTGTACGCCCCTACCTTTTCTGATCACAAGTATAGAAATTATAATCATCCAATGAAGATTGGGTGTGTGTATTCAATAGGAAGGTAAGTAGTCTAGACATTATCACAACCCTTCAGGACATATCTGCTTACTCCCTTTTGAAGAACTATGGTCGACCTAACAGGACTGCCATGCACCCATGCTATCACAAAACATTATTTCACTGCTGCATCCCTCTCTCTCTCTGTTTATAGCATCTATTTTCCCATTTCCAACCTCTTACCTTCCCCCAGCTCATTTTTTATCTTGCAGTAGACTAAAGTATGGATACCCCAGGTGGGGTTACTATATGGACAATCCTAGGTGCTCTGATACTACTACAGAGTTAATTTGGCACAATATAAAATGAAATATTACATAACATAAGCCTTTAGCTTATGTGGCACTTTTCTAGACTCTCTCAAAGAATGCGGTCCGGCACAAGAGTCAAGGCCTATACATACTTATTGATGTTGTGATGTGTTAGGTGGTACCCTATTGTGCAAAGTGTACTCACAGACAGCTGAATCAAGACCACAGTCCAGGTCACAGAGGTTGAAAGCAGAACTGCATTGCTAAGATCCCAATGTCAGGGGATGGATGAATACATGGGCGACTCAGGTGACATTAAGAAACAGTTGAAAATAACAAAACTGCAGAACTACCATTTGTTTGTTTGTTTGTTTAATAATTTGATAATGCGCACCAAACGCTTGGGTAAATGGGTGCAGCAGTACAAGAAATCTCAAAGATTAGTTACAGTGCTTGTCGCAGGCAAATGCATGCGTGTGCTTACATACATACAATACAGTGAAAAAATGTGCGTGCCAAGGAACATAGATATACATACATGCATGACAGTACAGTGCATATCATTACGTATACTTTATGGGCATACCTGCAACCAGGGGATGCAAGGTCAGGTGCATTGGTTGTAGTAGTCATGTCCGGTGGGTCAAGTAGCAATGGGAAGGTGGAAACAGTTATGAGCCGTTGATGCAAAGCCATTTGAGTACATTATGTCTAATTTTGGTTTAAGGTTGTGGTAGTCTGAGGTCAAGTGGGAGCGTATTCCACGATTGCGCAGCTTTGACTGGGAAACTGGTTCCTTCCGCCGTGGAACATTTAAATCTAGGAATCTCTAGCATAGATGTATTGGCAGATCTCGTGGGCCGGGCTGCTGTTCTCCTAGAGATTTTTTCCATGAAGTAGGTAGGTCCTAGATTGTTCAGACATTTAGAGGTGAGAGAGACTGTTTTAAGGAGGATACTGTCCTTTATTTTTAACCAATGAGTCTCTTTTCTGAATTTAGTGACATGCTCTCTGAAGGGGATATTCAACGCTGCTCTCAAGGCATTGTTTTGCAAACTTTGGAGTTTGTCTATGACATACTTGTTGGCTCCTAAGTACAGGGCGTTGCAGTAGTCTAATCTGGACATTATGAGAGCATTGGCCAGGGTAATACAGCTAGCACTGGAGAGGAATGGTCTGGAAGCTCGGATGAGTTTGCAACTATAGGCTGTTGTGGAGGCAAGGGTGTTGACTTGCTTCTTGAGGGTGAGAGAGGAATCCAGGTAGAAGCCTAAGGTTTTTACCACAGGCATCACCTTGACAATATTGTTATCAATGTTGAAGGATGCGTAGTTTGGGCTTTGTTTTTTTTTAGATTGGTGTCAGAGCCTAGGACCAGTATCTCAGTTTTATCGTCATTCAGGCAGAGGCCATGGGACGCCATTGATGCCTGAATGAGGATGTATGTCTTGTTCACCAAGGCCGAGTCAGCTTTGAAGTTGCCGAAAGGGGTATGAGGATCTGGGTGTCATCTGAATGGTTAGTGTAGGTGACGCCCAGTCTGTCCAAGTTGTCGAACAGCGGCTTGGTGAAAATGTTGTACACAGTGGGTGAGACACAGGACCCCTGTGGGACTCCGCAGGTTATTTGGATGGGATCAGCAGAGGCTGAGGTGGAGAAGATTCTCATAATCCGGTTGTCTAGAAAGGATTGGACCCAGGCTATGACTTCCACAGTGAAGTTGGGGGCAAGCCTGAGATGGTTGCATAAAACTGCATGATCCATCAAGTCGAAGGCTGCCGACAAGTCCAGTAGAAGTAGCAGAGCTGTTTTCCCATTATCCTTTAGCTCCTCAATTTGTGGCTTGAGGTCTAACAGGGCTGTTTCAGTGCCATGGAGTGGGCGGAATCCCGATTGCCGTGAGCCTAGCAGGTGATTGGCTTCCAGGTAGTCATGAATTTGTAAGTAGGCAACTCTATCAATAGTTTTAAGTAGGAAAGGCACGGTGGTGATAGGTCTGTAATTGGTAGGGATGGAGGGGTCGAGAGTCTGTTTTTTAAGTAGGGGAAGGACCCAGGATTCTTTCAGATTGGTGGGTACTGTATTTGATTTAAAGGAGGAGTTTATGAGCTTTGAGATGAAGGGGGCTAGGTCCCTAGCTGCATCCTTTATTATTTGCGCTGGGCAACTGTCGCCCTTGCAGTTAGAGGGTTTGAGGGAGAGTATGACTTTTTCAGTGTCAATAATTGAGATGGTCTTGAAGCTAAAGGGCGGAATTGTTCTAGTCTCAGTAGGCTGTGGTAGTTGTTGATCAGAGGAGGGCAGTGTGGCCTTTTTGTTAGCTATTTTGAGCTGGAGAGTGGAGAATTTATTCAATAGGGCGTTTTGTATGTTAGTGCACCATATCTTGTCCTTGGGGACATTGTCTACTGGTTGGATTGGGGATTCCATTTCCCGGAGGATGGATAAGAGCTCCTTAGTGTTAGATTTAGCTTTTGTGATTCTGTCATTGAAAATATTCTTTTTAGTGTTGATTATTTATTATTTATAAGGTTTGGATAGTTGGGTTAATTTGTCTTTGTTAGTGTCAGTAGGGGAGCTACGCTAGATAGCTTGGAGCTTTCTGTTTTGTTTTCTTAGATCCTTGAGTTGGGGTGTGAACCAGGCAGTCAAGTGCACTTCCTGCTTGCCTTTGCACAGTTTAACTGGTGCGATAGTGTCTACTGATTTAGTCATGGTGTTGTTGAAGGTATCTACCTGAGTGTCGGGATCGGCATTGCTATCCAGTCCATTGATAGAGGAAAAGAGGAGGGGGATGTATTTTTCCGCAGTAATGTCCTTGTTACTTCTTGTAGGGACGGGGGTGCCATACTAATGGTTTTAGGGCTGAGGAGATCTAGTGTAGCGGTAAAGGTTATTAAGTAGTGGTCCGTCCAGAGTTGCGGGACGGTGTCAATAATGGCAATGTTGCAGTTAAGATTGGATACCCAGTCGAGGGTCCTACCCTTAATGTGAGTGGGAGAGAGGACTTTTTGGGTAAGTCTGTGGTCATTAAGTAGGGCTGCAATTGATTGGGCGTGTTTGTTGTCTATATCATTAAAGCCAATATTAAAATCACCGATCAGGAGGGTTTGTGAGTGGTCGTTAGTATTATTAGCTATGAGACTAGTTAAGTTATCTTCGAAGGTTCCTAGTGGTCCTGGGGGCCTGTATATCAGGTGGTTAGTCAGTGTACGGTTGTTGGATAACATCAGATTAGCTGTGAGTATTTCACACGAGAAAGGTGGTGAGGTGGCGAGTCTAATAGGAAGAGTTGTTTTGGAGATGATGGCTAGACCACCACCTCTGGCATTAGGCCTACCTGCTCTGAGTATCTGGTGGCTGTCAGGTACAGCTTTCATAAGGGTAGTTCCTGCTGCCTCGTGGAGCCAGGTCTCATTTATGGCAAGTAGGTCCAGCTTGTCATTGTTTAGAATGTCAGCAATTTCGGTAGCGTGGGCTATTATTGATCTAGCATTAATGAGCGACCCAGTTAGCGTCAGGGTGCTATTGGGTTAGGTATATGTGGAGGTTTGGTTGTGGGCATATTTTGGCTCATGTGATTCTTTGTGGAGGTAAAGGCAGGCACAGAGTTTAGGGTATTTAGTTTGGTTGCCTGTGCTCGCTTGGGCAGAGGGTCATTGTGTCGGGTAGTGACGAGTCTGGTGGAACTGTTTGTTTTGTTTCTTTTTAAGTTCATAGAGGCACGGCAGTCTTGACCTAAGTCTCATGTTTCTGTCTTTGGGTGGGCTTGTTCTAGTGGTAGCAATGGCCATGATTGTGAGGAGACCAAGCTTGAGTAGAAGGGTCTGGGTCTTCTGATTTTTACTCATATTAGGCAGGTTGGTTGCAAAGAACGAATGCTTTATGCTATCAGCTAATTGCGATTTAGCAGTAGGATATCGCTAGGAGCTATGTCTAGATTTACTTTCCGCAGTACGGGCTAAAAAGTTATGTGCTAACAGTTAGATGCAATTTCAATAGTAGGAGACAAAGCTCACTTTCATGCTATACCTAGGTTCAATTTTCACAATATGGGCTAAAATGCTATGTGCTAACAGCTAGATGCAATTTCAACAGTAGGAAACAGGGTCCCTTTCATGCTTTACCTAGGTTCAATTTTCGCAATATGGGCTAAAATGCTATGTGCTAATAGCTAAATGCAATTTCAACAGTGAGATGCAGAGGTCACTTTCATGCTATACCTAGGTTCGATTTTCACAATATGGGCTAAAATGCTATGTGCTAACAGCTAGATGCAATTTCAACAGTAGGAAACAGGGTCCCTTTCATGCTATACGTAGGTTCAATTTTCGCAATATGGGCTAAAATGCTATGTGCTAATAGCTAAATGCAATTTCAACAGTGAGATGCAGAGGTCACTTTCATGCTATACCTAGGTTCGATTTTCACAATATGGGCTAAAATGCTATGTGCTAACAGCTAGATGCAATTTCAACAGTAGGAAACAGGGTCCCTTTCATGCTATACCTAGGTTCAATTTTCGCAATATGGGCTAAAATGCTATGTGCTAACAGCTAGATGCAGTTTCAACAGTGAGATGCAGAGGTCACTTTCATGCTATACCTAGGTTCGATTTTCACAATATGGGCTAAACTTCTGTGTGCTAGCAACTAGATGCAGATGTAAGAGTAAAGGCGGGTGTCGCTTTCATGGTCTACCTAGATGTACTTTCAAAGTGAGGGCTAAAATGCTATGTGCTAATAGCTATATGCATTTTCAGCAATGGGGAGCAAAGGTAGCTTTCATGCTATGACTAGATTCAGTTTCCACAGTACAAATGATTTTCAGATGATAATAGTAGTGTCATCATGGCAATAGCAGTATGGGTATTGTGATAATGCCCTTGATGAAGATCTGGTCTAAATGGGATCATACAGATGATTGTGGTAGGGGGTGTGCAGCAAAGCTTTCAAGGTATAACATTTGTGAATGTAGAAGCAGGTACTTGCTACAGTGGTACCAGGGGCGTTATCAAGGCAGTACACAGGCAAAGGGCGTCATCAAGGCAGTACACGAGCAAAGTAACCAGAGGGAGTTATCAAAGCAGTACACAAGCAAATTAACCAAAGGGCATCATCAAGGCAGTACACAAGCAAAGTAACCAAAGGGCGTCATCAAGGCAGTACATAGGGCACAGGCAGTACAATGAAATGAATGCGAGGTGCATGGGGTGGTATGCATTACGGTTTGCTTGTTCTTGAATATACGTGGCAGAGTTACTCGCCCTGAGGGTGGAGCGGATTGCGGTTATGAGTCTCGTATGGGTCTGTTGGTTGGGGATGGGTTTAGCGTTGCGGGCTCCTTCGGGGTAATAGAGTGTGGCAGCTGGCAGGGGATCAAAGGGACGCCGTGGCACACTGATTGGATTGGCGCTGATGGAAGAAGTGCGGTTTGCAGAGCGGAGCAGCTCAGAAGGGGGGGTCGGGGAGTGAGAGCTTACGTACTTACTTAGTGGGGTACTGTTGATGCAGCGTTTTCAATAAAGAGATTGGGGTCATCAGTTGTGTCTTGAGGCATAGACAATCAGATAAAATGGCCACTTATCATGGGCTCTGGTGCACAATTCAAACACTTCCTATCATTGAAGCTTGGGTTTAAATTACCAAAGCAGCCTGCCTACGAGTCCAAAGTGTTGTGTTGTGAAACCTCCACATGGAGCTTGAAAACCGCCACAATATGTAATTGATGACCCATCCATGCAAGGGGCAGGTACAGCATGGCAGCCCTCTACAGAATACTCTCTGCATGCCTTTTGACTGGTATTGCCCATCTGGCTGTGAACTTCCAGCTGCGGTTATTCCGTGTTGCTGTGCTTTGTGTGCCATGGCTGAAATGACTGATTCTGCTTTCACTTTTCAGGTACTTGTATTTGTATTTATTGAATGTTTATAGTGCTTGACGCCGACATGGTGAACACAGTACAATAAAAGAACATGTAAGGGAAATAAAAACCAACAGATCAGTAAGAGGGAAGATTAGTTTTAAGGCAGGTTTTAACGAAATGAAAAGAAGATATAGCGAACATAGAGAGGGGACGAGAGTTCCAGTTTATGTGCGTAAGCAGAGCAAAGGAGCGGGAAAGGGATGGCACACAGGGGGAGCAGGGTACAGCTAAGAGAGAAAGGGTTTGGGAGTGGAGGGAATGGGCTGGGTAATAGACAGAGATTAGAGAGGAAAGACAAGGAGAGGCGAGGTCATAGAGACCCTTACAAACAATACAAAGGAAGTTAAAGAGCCAGTGTAAAGAGTGCAGAGCAGAAGCAATAAAGTTACAGATTCAAGACCTGTCACATGCGCACTAGACAATATGTTGATGTCAAGAGAGAGTTCTCTTAAAAAAGCTTGCAAAATCTCAGCTGTTTAAACATAGGTAGGAGTTTATTAGGATTTGCTGACACGTGTTTCGACCATACAGGTAATTTTAAAGGCTAATCATAATATGTGGTACATTCACATTGGCATCACCCATTGTGTTTCATCACAGTTATGTGTAGAACGTGATCATGAAAAGACATATCAATTCCAAATTCAGGGGAGTAGTGGCACATGTGTAGGTGGGTGAAGGAGTGATGAATGCAAGTGCAGGGTTGACATGTACATATTTATGATTAGCCTTGAAAATGACCTGGATAGTCAAAACACGTGTCAGCAAATCCTTATGTTTGAGAGACTGAGACTTCGCAGGTTTTTTGAGAGAACTCTCTCTTGAAATCAACACAGTGTCGAACCGTAACTCATATCCCAAACCAGGGACAGTTGGGCACTGTTCCAAGGAGACCACACCACACGCCGCAGAGCACCAAACACACTCATTTTGCAGCCTTGGCAGGCCCTCAGTTCTAGTGTTCCCCCTACCAGCAGAAGTAATAGAGTCGCTGGGGAAAGAGTACAAATTGCCCTTATGGCTGAATGATGGATAGAACGAAGAGGAGCAAGGTCAGATGCCAGGAGACCAACGAGAAGAGAGAAGCAATAGAATGGTCTGGAAGAAACTAAAGAGGAGATGCAGAGTTTGGTAGAGGAAAAAGTAAGGAACCAACAAGCTTTGCTGATATTCAACAGCTGATAGCAACAGGAATGGGAAGTAGAGAAGATATGGTCGGAGAAGGAAAGTGAAGAATCAAGAATGACACCAAGGTTATGGGGCGACAGAGATATGGAAAGGGCAGAGGAGGGAAGGAGACTGAGGCAGGAGGTAATGAGAGCAGAATTGCAGGAGATGGGAAGAAAAGGACTTTTAGTGTTTGACGGATTAAGGTGTAGATTGTCAGAGAACATCCATGACTGAATAGCAAGAAGACAGGCAGTCAAGAAGGCGTGAATAGAATCAGTGAAGGAGGTGAAATATTTTATTTATTTATTTATTGTGCATTCGTAAGGCACTTATACAGCAAGAAATTGTGTTTCAAAGCACCCGCAGGGGAGGGAACATGTAACAAAGGCAATAGAATACAATAATTGACAGGATAGAGGTGGTCCTACTAGACCTTGTGAGCATACAGATCGTGCAAGTGCAGAGAGAGGAGGGACAGGAGAAGGGGGGGGTAAGTGCTAAAATATTCCCCAGAGGGGGAAGTGCCAGGGAGTAAGTTGCAGGGAAACCGCTAAGTGCTTGACAGAGGTCACATAGTAAAGAGTGGTCGTCGGCCGATACAATAAGTGCAGTCCTGTGAGGGAACACAGGCAGTGGGTGCCCAAGGGCAAGTGCTGGGAAATGGGAGGGCTGAAGGCAATTGGGAGGAAGGCCAGTACCCAGACAGACACATAAGGGCCAAGGCCACCAGACTCAGCGACGGGTTTAGCATGGGAGGGGAGGTGAAAGGAGGTGAAGAGAGAAGTCTTGATGCGCTTCCGGAATTTGAGGAGATCCGGCTCAAGATGGAGAGGGGGGGCTGCTCCAGAGGAGGAAGCCAGCTGAGGAAAGAGAGCAGCCTCCTGCAAGGAGAAGAAAGCAAGACAATGTTAGTATCCATGCTTACCTGAGAGTCCTGGAAGTCCTGAAATCACACAGACGTCTTGATCTTCCACTGCCCCTTGGAGCTGCTGTCCTGCAAAATCGGAAAAGGGAAACAAGGAAATGCAACAGGTTAGAAACATCAGAAACCACAGCCCAGTGTCATGATTCCTGCCCCTCATGTCCCCAGCCCTCCAAGATGTCAGGCTAGAGCCAGGCCACGATCACCTACATGGCCCTCAAGGGCCTCTGCATCCCTCCAAAGACCCACTTGGAGTCAGACTTGGCGCTTGTGGCACCAGACTCACCCACTCCCATAGGATAACATTGGGGATTGGACTTGTAGTGCATTGATGGGGACAAGATGGATGCCCCCACATATTTCAGTTCCCAGAACTGCATGTGCAGTCTAGTCTTTTGGGTGTGGTTCAGCCCAGAGACACCTGGGATACCCAGAGACTATTTAAGACATGCCCAGGCTGAGAAATATGCTTTGTGTTTTCTGCACCTGCAGCGTGACACCGTGTTCGGATCGGTCTCCAGTAAGCCTGCATCTTTCTTATGCGCTCAGCTCCTGCAACCTGCAAGAACAAGAACACTGTTAGGAACAGCCTTACCTTGCGGCGCTTCTGCCCATCATTCATCGCTCCTTCTGTTCTGCGGGCATCTTCGGCGGTGACCTTCCCATCCCGGCACGCCGCTTCCTAAGGAAAAGGGAAAAGAACAGAAAAAAGACATTAGTAAGCATTCAACAAATCTTTGCTTATTTTTAAAGACTGTACAAGCTTCAAATGCTTACCTGAATCCCAGCCGCTCTGGGGGAACTCTGTCTCCGGAACTTCTCATCCATCTGCAAGAGGGAAAAGACACTCCAGGTTAGCGTGGAAACATCTAGAGGCGCCGTACACCATGCTTACTCACCGCATTTCTTCTTCATAACCGGCATCCACGCTGAAAACGTTGCAGCACCTAAAAGACACAGAAAAAGAACTCAGTTCAATACAAATACGAAAGGGTTGCATCGCGCATTGCGCTCTCACTCACCTTCAGCGCTACTCATCTCAGCAGCACATCGCCATCCCAGGATGCCGGCCATCATCTAAGGATGGAAAGGCACGAAGTTAGGAACTGTTCAAAAGACTCATTATACTTACCTGTCGGACTCTTGCCAGTGAAGTAACTAGGCAGCAACAAGCTTGCATCAATCAACGCGCCCCTCTGCTGAAAGCAGGACGGAGAGCACACTTTCCAAGAAAACAAGGTGAGCTGTGGATCAAAATGAAGGGCTGGACCCCAGGGAAGAAGGGGTTCAAGCACAAAGAGACAATAGGGAGTTAAACTCTACCAATCTTGTGTTTCAGGCCCAGTCTCCAGTCGAGTAGACTCCAGGGAAGGGTTTGAGGTCGTAAGAGGTCAGAACAGGCTGAGTGACGTCCCCGTGGATACCAGGTGAGCGTTACAGAACACAAAGCCTCACATCAAAATCCACCTGGACGTCATGGAAATGTTAGAAACTGACCAGTTAGCCCACATGTTGGGGCAGCTACGTTCTGAAGTACATGCAGCCAGGCAGGAGACCAACACCCTGAGGAAAGAGCTGGTAGTAGCCAAAGAACGCACTGATGATTTAAGCCGGCAACTTCTCCAGTCACAAGCAGGGCATGCACCATTGCCGGGAAGCGTGCCCTCGATGCCAGCAACATCAGCCAATCCCGTTGAGATAACACTTCCTGGGGCAGTTCCCATGGCCCCGCCCGAACGATTTATGGGGGATCCCAAGAGGTTTGCAACGTTCATGAGCCAGTGCCGCCTGCACTTCCTTTGTAGACCAGGGGCCTTTCCGAATGACCAATCATGGGTCGCTTTTGTGCTATGCTACCTGAGTGGTAGCGCCGCGGACTGGCCTGTACCCTTTGTGGCCCAAGACGATCCTTTGCTGCATGACTTCAGGGGGTTTCAGTAGGAGATGGAAAAGCTGTTTGCCCGTGGTACTCCGTACTCATAGGCAGGCATTAGACAACAAACTTCTGTCCCTACGCCGAGGGAATCAAAACCCATTAACATACATAGCCATGTTCAATAGACTCGTAGTTGAAGCAGAATGGACAGTGGAGAAGAGAACCACGTTATTTCATCGGGGTTGCGGGGGGAGCTCCAGGATGTTCTCGCACAAGTAGTGAACCTCCCGAAAGACTGCTCAGAATTCATTGACCTTGTTGTTCAACTGGATCATAGGTTGCAGGACCGAAGAGCAGATCGAACCAGACCGGACCCTCGCCCTATGTATGTGCGTTCAAAGGGCAATATTGCCCGCACAACGGAAGGTTCAGGAGAACCAATGCAAATCGCAGATCCCCCTTGACTAAAGCAGAAAGGGATAAAAGGAGACAGCAGCAGTTATGTCTGTACTGTGGAAGGTCAGATAATTTCCTTAAAGAGTGCCCTGTGAAGCCACCGAGGAGGACCGTAGGGGCCACGGACAAGGAAGATACCATCAAGGAATCGGAAAACTCCCCAGCCCGGCAAGTGTACGGGTCCACTTGTCGAGCAAAGAAAGTGAACTACAGACCTCCCATTTTGCACTATCTGTGGTCTTGATCAATCACCAGCAACCATCTCGGATGCACGCAGTAAGAGCGTACATTGACAGAGGAGCCGTTGGGAATTACATCGATCAGGATCTTGCGGCAAAGACGGGGCTTCCGTTACACCCTAAATCAACCACCAACACTGTTACCACTGTCGACGGCATGGAAATAGCTTCTGGTCCAGTATCCCAATGCACTGCAGCTTTAACCCTTCTGTGCCAGGATGGACACCAAGAATCTATCGTTTTGGACCTCATTAAGGCACCACAGTTCCGGTTGATTTTGGGAATGCCATGGTTGGTAGCTCACAATCCTCAAATCGATTGGCGAGCAAAAGAATTGTCCTTTTCCGAGACTTGCGCCCACACATGTTATCGCCAAGAGAAACAACCAATAGACACCAGAACCTCCACGCTTGCGACTGTGGCAATCGGCACCCTACCAAGTGAATACCAAGACTTTCAAGATGTCTTTCAGAAAGAACAGGCTAATACCCTGCCACCGCATAGACCATACGATTGCCAAATTGACCTGATACCCGGCGCACAAATCCCTTGTGGGCGAATTTACGCACTCACTGAACCAGAAAACCAGCAGCTGAAGGCCTATCTTGACCAATACCTGGCCACCGGGTTCATCCGTCCCTCGAAGTCTCCAGCAGCCAGTCCTCTATTCTTCGTACCGAAAAAGGAGGGGGACTTGAGAACGTGCATCGACTATCGCGCACTGAACCAGATTACCGTAAAAAAACGCTACCCCCTGCCACTGATCCCTGAATTGCTTGATCAAGTCAAAGATGCCCAAATCTACACAAAACTAGACCTGAGCGGGGCATATCACCTTGTTCGTGTAAAACAGGGAGAGGAATGGAAAACCGCTTTTCGCACCAAATACGGCTTGTACGAATATCAATTAATGCCCTTTGGCCTTTGCAACGCGTCTGCAGCATTTCAATACTTCATGAACGATGTCCTACGGGAATTGATTGATGTATGTGCTCTTGTGTACATCAACGATATTCTAGTATATTCCGCATCAAAGCAGGACCGCGTTAAACACGTCCGATCCGTATTGGAGAAACTCTGTCAACACCAGCTCTACACCAAGCTCGAAAAGTGCTCATTTCACGTCTCCGAGGTGGAATTCCTGGGCTTTATTCTCAGCCCGAATGGAATCTGAATGGATGTACACAAGGTAGATGCTATCCTGAACTGGCCATCCCCAAATTCATTCAAGGGGGTTCAAAGTATGCTGGGTTTTGCAAACTTCTACCGCGGGTTCATCCCAGGATTTTCGCAAATCGTGCATCTCATCACGTCATTGCTAAGGAAAAGCAACAAAAAGTTCCAATGGACAACAGAAGCCGAGGAAGCATTCCAGGAACTCAAAGCAAGATTCACATCTGCCCCAATCTTACACCACCCTCGCCCTGATCTCCCATACCTGCTAGAAACAGACGCCTCAAGCATGGCTGTGGGAGCCGTCCTCTCACAAAAGGACCCCGAAACGGGCCAGTTACACCCTGTTGCCTTCTGGTCGCGTAAATTCACACCCCGTGAACTCAATTACGCTATCACAGACAAAGAACTCCTGGCCATTAACTCAGCCTTTAAGGCATGCCGGCACTACCTCTTGGGCGCCAGACACACAATCACAGTAATATCTGACCACCGGAACCTGCAGTACCTAAAAACGGCAAAGGCCCAATCCTCACGACAACTACATTGGGCTCTTTTTTTTGCTGAATATGACTATGTGACTACATTTCTACCAGGGGTGAAAAACGGGAAGGCCGATGCCCTTTCCCCGTATGGGGGTGGAAGAGCAAGGGTATCAGACCCCTGACTCAGTAGCAATCATCCCGAGTGACAAGCTCCTAGGAATCACAGCAACCATAACTCATAAAGAATTACATGAAGAAATCTAAAACCTGATGAGTCAGGAGCAATTACAAGCATGGAGTGCACAAGGAGAACATTACATGATAAAAGATCAGTTGCCCTACTTCAGGAATCGTTTATTCTTACCAAACCAAGAACTACGAGAACAAGTCATGTCGGGTTATCATGATTCCTTGATCGAGGGCCACCCCGGAATCGCTAAAACCCTAGCCAAGGTAAAACGAAATTATTGGTGGCCCATGTGGGGCAGGACAAAGACTGATATGTTTGGGATATTTCTTCTCTGTGAAAGATAGTGAGCTAAAGTGAGCTAAAGACTCTGGGTAAGTCTCTTGTAACCAGGACTAATGTCTGGCAGAGGGACTCCCAGGACCCCCCTTGTTAATTTGCATATTTAAGTAACTTTGGGTCTCACCCTGAGTTACTAGGGGAATCCAGACGTGGACCCCTTGCTCACTATTCTTAGAGAGGCACAGATCAACCCTACTGATGAGGTCCAACCAGACCGAAACACGTGTCTGGGGTTTCTGTTGGTACTCTTGTTCAGAGGAGAATTGCCTAGCATGTCGGTGCTGGACTGCCCCAGGGCAGGACAAAGACTGATATGTTTGGGATATTTCTTCTCTGTGAAAGATAGTGAGCTTAAGACTCTGGGTAAGTCTCTCGTAACCAGGACTAATGTCTGGCAGAGGGACTCCCAGGACCCCCCTTGTTAATTTGCATATTTAAGTAACTTTGGGTCTCACCCTAAGTTACTAGGGGAATCCAGACATGACCCCTTGCTCACTATTCTTAGAGAGGCACAGATCCACCCTACTGATGAGGTCCAACCAGACCGAAACACGTGTCTGGGGTTTCTGTTGTTACTCTTGTTCAGAGGAGAATTGCCTAGCATTCCGGTGCTGGACTGCCCGAGGGCAAGACAAAGACTGATATGTTTGGGATGTTTCTTCTCTGTGAAAGATAGTGAGCTAAAGACTCTGGGTAAGTCTCTCGTAACCAGGACTAATGTCTGGCAGAGGGACTCCCAGGACTCCCCTTGTTAATTTGCATATTTAAGTAACTTTGGGTCTCACCCTAAATTACTAGGGGAATCCAGACGTGGACCCCTTGCTCACTATTCTTGGAGAGGCACAGATCCACCCTACTGATGAGGTCCAACCAGACCGAAACATGTGTCTGGGGTTTCTGTTAGTACTCTTGTTCAGAGGAGAATTGCCTAGCATTTTGGTGCTGGACTGCCCCAGGGCAGGGCAAAGACTGATATGTTTGGGATATTTTTTCTCTGTGAAAGATAATGAGCTAAAGACTCTGGGTAAGTCTCTCGTAACCAGGACTAATGTCTGGCAGAGGAACTCCCAGGACCCCCCTTGTTAATTTGCATATTTAAGTAACTTTGGGTCTCACCCTAAGTTACTAGGGGAATCCAGGTGTGGACCCCTTGCTCACTATTCTTAGAGAGGCACAGATCCACCCTACTGATGAGGTCCAACCAGACCGAAACACGTGTCTGGGGTTTCTGTTGGTACTCTTGTTCAGAGGAGAATTGCCTAGCATGTTGGTGCTGGACTGCCCCAGGGCAGAACAAAGACTGATATGTTTGGGATATTTCTTCTCTGTGAAAAATAGTGAGCTAAAGACTCTGGTTAAGTCTCTCATAACCAGGACTAATGTCTGGCAGAGGGACTCCCAGGACCCCCCTTGTTAATTTGCATATTTAAGTAACTTTGGGTCTCACCCTAAGTTACTAGGGGAATCCAGACGTGACGCCTTGCTCACTATTCTTAGAGAGGCACAGATCCACCCTACTGATGAGGTCCAACCAGACTGAAACACGTGTCTGGGGTTTCTGTTGGTACTCTTGTTCAGAGGAGAATTGCCTAGCATTCCGGTGCTGGACTGCCCCAGGGCAGGACAAAGACTGATATGTTTGGGATATTTCTTCTCTGTGAAAGATAGTGAGCTAAAGACTCTGGGTAAGTCTCTCGTAACCAGGACTAATGTCTGGTAGAGGGACTCCCAGGACTCCCCTTGTTAATTTGCATATTTAAGTAACTTTGGGTCTCACCCTAAATTACTAGGGGAATCCAGACGTGGACCCCTTGCTCACTATTCTTAGAGAGGCACAGATCCACCCTACTGATGAGGTCCAACCAGACTGAAACACGCGTCGGGGTTTCTGTTGGTACTCTTGTTCAGAGGAGAATTGCCTAGCATTTCGGTACTGGACTGCCCCAGGGCAGAACAAAGACTGATATGTTTGGGATATTTTTTCTTTGTGAAAGATAGTGAGCTAAAGACTCTGGGTAAGTCTCTCGTAACCAGGACTAATGTCTGGCAGAGGGACTCCCAGGACCCCCCCTTGTTAATTTGCATATTTAAGTAACTTTGGGTCTCACCCTAAGTTACTAGGGGAATCGAGGCGTGGACCCCTTGCTCACTATTCTTAGAGAGGCACAGATCCACCCTACTGATGAGGTCCAACCAGACCGAAACTTGTGTCTGGAGTTTCTGTTGGTACTCTTGTTCAGAGGAGAATTGCCAAGCATGTCGGTGCTGGACTGCCCCAGAGCAGGACAAAGACTGATATGTTTGGGATATTTCTTCTCTGTGAAAGATAGTGAGCTAAAGACTCTGGGTAAGTCTCTCGTAACCATGACTAATGTCTGGCAGAGGGACTCCCAGGACCCCCCTTGTTAATTTGCATATTTAAGTAACTTTGGGTCTCACCCTAAATTACTAGGGGCATCCAGACGTGGACCCCTTGCTCACTATTCTTAGAGAGGCACATATCCACCCTACTGATGAGGTCCAACCAGACCGAAACACGTGTCTGGGGTTTCTGTTGGTACTCTTGTTCAGAGGAGAATTGCCAAGCATTCCGGTGCTGGACTGCCCCAGGGCAGGACAAAGACTGATATGTTTGGGATATTTCTTCTCTGTGAAAGATAGTGAGCTAAAGACTCTGGGTAAGTCTCTCGTAACCAGGACTAATGTCTGGCAGAGGGACTCCCAGGACTCCCCTTGTTAATTTGCATATTTAAGTAACTTTGGGTCTCACCCTAAATTACTAGGGGAATCCAGACGTGGACCCCTTGCTCACTATTCTTAGAGAGGCACAGATCCACCCTACTGATGAGGTCCAACCAGACCGAAACACGTGTCTGGGGTTTCTGTTGGTACTCTTGTTCAGAGGAGAATTGCCTAGCATTTCGGTACTGGACTGCCCCAGGGCAGAACAAAGACTGATATGTTTGGGATATTTTTTCTTTGTGAAAGATAGTGAGCTAAAGACTCTGGGTAAGTCTCTCGTAACCAGGACTAATGTCTGGCAGAGGGACTCCCAGGACCCCCCCTTGTTAATTTGAACATTTAAATAACTTTGGGTCTCACCCTAAATTACTAGGGGAATCCAGACGTGAACCCCTTGCTCACTATTCTTAGAGAGGCACAGATCCACCCTATTGATGAGGTCCAACTAGACCGAAACATGTGCCTGGAGTTTTTGTTGGTACTCTTTTTCAGAGAAGAATTGCCTAGCATTTTGGTGCTGGACTGCCCCAGGGCAGGACAAAGACTGATATGTTTGGGATATTTTTTCTCTGTGAAAGATAATGAGCTAAAGACTCTGGGTAAGTGTCTCGTAACCAGGACTAATGTCTGGCAGAGGAACTCCCAGGACCCCCTTGTTAATTTGCATATTTAAGTAACTTTGGGTCTCACCCTCAGTTACTAGGGGAATCCAGACGTGACGCCTTGCTCACTATTCTTAGAGAGGCACAGATCCACCTTACTGATGAGGTCCAACCAGACCGAAACACGTGTCTGGGGTTTCTGTTGGTACTCTTGTTCAGAGGAGAATTGCCTAGCATTCCGGTGCTGGACTGCCCCAGAGCAGGACAAAGACTGATATGTTTGGGATGTTTTTTCTCTGTGAAAGATAGTGAGCTAAAGACTCTGGGTAAGTCTCTCGTAACCAGGACTAATGTCTGGCAGAGGGACTCCCAGGACCCCCCTGTTAATTTGAATATTTAAGTAACTTTGGGTCTCACCCTAAGTTACTAGGGGGATCCAGGCGTGGACCGCTTGCTCACTATTCTTAGAGAGGCACAGATCTACCCTACTAATGAGGTCCAACAGACCGAAACACGTGTTTGGGGTTTCTGTTGGTACTCTTGTTCAGAGGAGAATTGCCTAGCATGTCGGTGCTGGACTGCCCCAGAGCAGGACAAAGACTGATATGTTTGGGATATTTCTTCTCTGTGAAAGATAGTGAGCTAAAGACTCTGGGTAAGTCTCTCGTAACCAGGACTAAAGTCTGGCAGAGGGACTCCCAGGACCCCCCTTGTTAATTTGCATATTTAAGTAACTTTGGGTCTCACCCTAAGTTACTAGGGCAATGCAGACGTGACCCCTTGCTCACTATTCTTAGAGAGGCACAGATCCACCCTTCTGATGAGGTCCAACCAGACCGAAACACGTGTCTGGGGTTTCTGTTGGTACTCTTGTTCAGAGGAGAATTGCCAAGCATTCCGGTGCTGGACTGCCCCAGGGCAGGACAAAGACTGATATGTTTGGGATATTTCTTCTCTGTGAAAGATAGTGAGCTAAAGACTCTGGGTAAGTCTCTCGTAACCAGGACTAATGTCTGGCAGAGGGACTCCCAGGACTCCCCTTGTTAATTTGCATATTTAAGTAACTTTGGGTCTCACCCTAAATTACTAGGGGAATCCAGACGTGGACCCCTTGCTCACTATTCTTAGAGAGGCACAGATCCACCCTACTGATGAGGTCCAACCAGACCGAAACACGTGTCTGGGGTTTCTGCTGGTACTCTTGTTCAGAGGAGAATTGCCTAGCATTTCGGTACTGGACTGCCCCAGGGCAGAACAAAGACTGATATGTTTGGGATATTTTTTCTTTGTGAAAGATAGTGAGCTAAAGACTCTGGGTAAGTCTCTCGTAACCAGGACTAATGTCTGGCAGAGGGACTCCCACGTGGCGTAAAGACATTATCCAATTCATCCTATCTTGTGGAGTGTGTGCTCAAAACAAGTCATCCAAGCAGAAACTGGCTGGGCTATTACAACCATTGGAAATCCCACCAGCACCCTGGCACACGTTGTCCCTCGATTTTATTACTGACTTGCCACACAGTCACGGGTTTAACACTATTCTTGTGGTAGTGGACCTATTTTCAAAAATGGCACATTTCATTCCTCTTAAGGGGCTCCCAAATGCTTCCACTCTGGCAAAGGTATTTCTTGAAGGCATCATACGGCTCTATGGGTTTCCTTCAGTTTTAGTCTCAACCGAGGTACTCAATTCGTACCTAACTTCTGGAGAAAATGCTGCTCTATGACCAAGATCGACATCTGGCTATCCACCAGTCACCATTCCCAAACGGATGGTCAAACTGAGAGGACAAATCAGACTCTCGAGCAGTATCTGCGTTGCATGTTACACCAAGCTGAAGGAAGCTGGTTCGACCTATTATGGTAGCTGAATATGCTTATAATAATTCCCTACACACCACCACTGGGCAGACACCCTTTTATACCATGTATGGCAGGCACCCACGTACTTCTGAGTTGGACGTTCCTACAACCCTGGAAATGCCAGCAGTCAAAACCTTGCACACAACCATTTCTCAAACCTTTAAAAGGGCAGCTGCACACCTACTTCAAGCTAAGAATCGCCAAAAGAAGTTTGCTGATCAACACCGAGCAAAGGCCCCCAACTACCAAGTGGGAGACAAAGGGCCTCATTCCAACCCAGGCGTTAAGGGGTTTACGGCGCCGTAAACGGCGCCGACCCTTAACGCCTGATTACAAGGTCCCTTAGCGCCATGGTGAGTTTAACGCCTGCTTTTTGCAGGCGTTAACATCCATGGCGCTAAGGGACCTTGGAGATAATTACGGCACCGTAATTTACGGTGGCTTAATTATCTCCTTCCCCACTCCCATTATGCCCTATGGGGCAAAAATGGGAATGGGGAAGGGTAAATGGGAAATGGGGATTTACCGCCCCACTCACTTTGGAATGGGGTGGTAAATCCGCCAACCACCGGTAACTTACCACCTGGGTCGTAATGAGGCCCAAAGTCTGGCTGGCATCAAAACACGTGTCCATTAAAGGAACCCGAACTTTCCGTCCAAGATACCTGGGTCCATTCACCGTCACCTCCGTGATAAATCCTGTGGCGGTCAGACTAGTTTTGCCGTCAAACATGCAGATTCATCCTGTGTTCCACATGTCTCTCCTGAAACCTGTTCAACCTGGGACCCGGGTAGCAACGCCACCGCAGCCAGTAGTAGTCGCCGGGGAGCCAGAATTTGAAGTCAAGGACATCCTGGATTCAAAGTACGTCAGATCCAAATTATAGTACTTAGTAGACTGGAAGCGGTCTGGTCCACAAGACAGGACATGGGAGCCTTGTGAGTACATCCATGCACCTCGCTTGCTTAGACGATTTCATCAAAACCATCCAAACAAACCAGGACCAGACAGAAGGGCCACCTTGAGATGGGCCTTGGGGGGGAGTGCTGCCATGATTCATGCCCCTCATGTCCCCAGCCCTCCAAGATGTCAGGCTAGAGCCAGGCCATAATCACCTACATGGCCCTTAAGGGCCTCTCCATCCCTCCAAAGACCCACTTGGAGTCAGACTTGGCGCTTGTGGCACCAGACTCACTCACTCCCATAGGATAACATTGGGGATTGGACTTGTAGTGCATTGATGGGGACAAGATGGATGCCCCACATATTTCGGTTCCCAGAACTGCATGTGCAGTCTAGTCTTTTGGGTGTGGTTCAGCTCAGAGACACCTGGGATACCCAGAGAATATTTAAGACACGCCGAAGCTGAGAAACATGCTTTGTGTTTTCTGCACCTGCAGCGTGACACTCACTGTGTTCGGATCGGTCTCCAGTAGGCCTGCATCTTTCTTCTGCACTCATCTCCTGCAAGAAGAAGAACACAGTTAGGAACAGCCTTACCTTGCGGCGCTTCTGCCCATCATTCATCGCTCCTTCTGTTCTGCGGGCATCTTCGGCAGTGTCATTCCCATCCCGGCATGCCGCTTCCTAAGGAAAAGGGAAAAGAACAGAAAAAAGGCATTAGTAAGCATTCAGCAAATCTTTGCTTATTTTTAAAGAGTGTACAAGCTTCAAACGCTTACCTGAATCCCAGCCGCTCTGGGGGAACTCTATCTCCGGTACTTCTCATCCATCTGCAAGAGGGAAAAGACACTCCAGGTTAGCGTGGAAACATCTAGAGGCGCTGCATACTGCGTGTACTCACCGCATTTGTTCTTCATAACCGCATCCACGCTGAAAATGTCGCAGCACCTAAAAGACTAAAAGATACAGAAAAAGAACTCAGTTCAATACAAATACGAAAGGGGTGCATCGCGTATCGCGCTCTCACTCACCTTCAGCGCTACTCATCTAAGCAGCACGCCGCCATCCCTGGACGCCGGCCATCATCTAAGGAAGTGAAGGAACGAAGTTAGAGAACTGTTCAAAAGACTCATTATACTTACCTGTCGGAATCTTGCCAGTGAAGTAACTAGACAGCAACGAGCCCGCATCAATCAACGCGCCCCTGCGCTGAAAGCAGGACGGAGAGCACACTATCCAAGAAAACAAGGTGAGCTGTGGATCAAAGGGAAGGGTTGGACCCCAGGAAAGAAGGGGTTCAAGCACACAGAGACAATAGGGAGTTAAACTCTACCAATACTGTGTTTCAGGCCCAGTCTCCAGTCGAATAGCCTCCAGGGAAGGGTTTGAGGTCGTAAGAGGTCAGAACAGGCTGAGTGACGTCCCTGTGGATACCAGGTGAGCGTTACACCCAGCATTCCTCTGTCTGCTCCCCTTTTGGAATTTTCATTTTGTAGGCAAATGGAGATATCTATTTTATCTGTAAATTGGATGGTGAATTTCCAGGATGGTATACACTACCATTTTTTTGATTGGTTCATTTGATATTATAGAGCTGAATTAAATCACCTATTTCATATTCCCTCTTTAATGTCTTTTAGTCAAAGTAGGTGTACTTACCACAGATTTCTCTAGGTTTCATTGAGCATATGAATATTTGTGTTGAATGTGTTTGCTAAGATTTTCTACATATTCATAAGTGGTAGAGGTGCTGAACAACATCTGTTCCTATGTTCAGTATAACTCTATGAGTCATGATTTGCAAAGGAGACATCCTATAATCAGAAGTAGGGGTAGACCTCAGAGTCATCAGAACTAGGGGTAATCACAAGTCCCAACTGGGTCCAGAATCCAAAACAAACTTCTTTAGGATTCCCATAAATGTTTTGTTATAGCATTGTACTCCTCTGCTGGTTGCTTGATGTAGGCGATATGTAATTTTTGTTTTCACTCCAAGAATTTCCCCACATTTTAGTCATTACTTCACTGGTGAAATGACTACACTGATCAGACTCAGAAGGCTGATTGATATGAGAAAAGATGTGGTTGATTAATAAAGTGACAGCATTCTTAGCCGTACAATTGGGGGCAAGCGGACATTCAATCCATTTTGTAAATGGACACAGAACGATCAACATATATTTGTTTACCAGGGCAACATGAATCACTGGTTCAATAAAGTTGATCTGTAGATCAGACCATGGTAATGTCATTGCTCTTTTTGTAAAAGATCCCCGTGAGATGGAAACTTGGATGGAACTGAGCACACCTTAGACAACCCTTAAAATAAATATTTAGATCCTGACCCATGTGTGGCCAATAAGCAACATCACGTAAGATCTCCATCATTTTTTGATATCCTCAATGACCAGCTGTCACTGCATCTTGGGTATGATTTAACATCATGTTTCTTAATGAGGTAGGTACTACCTGCTGTTCGTAACCAGATTGGGGTATCCTAACTAAAGGTCCATCTTGGATTTTGAACATTTTCTGAAGCTACAGTAAGACATGAAGATCCTCTTTTTCCTGACAACCTTGTTCAGATGAAGAAATGTTTTCTAGATCTTCTAGGCATTGTTAACATTTTACAATTGAATCTTCTTTCTGAGCAATAATTAGATCTTGATCTAGTGCATCACTGCTCCACTGAGGAGTGGAAAGCTCACTTTCAGCTTCAGTGTGTGATTGAATCACTGCTGTTAACTTGTATTTCTCTGAACATATGTTCCATGCCAATATATTCCCCTTGCAGTGCTTCAGTTTTGGCTAATTGATTTGGTTAAACATTCCAGGGTTGTTAGGACCCTCAAACTCTAAATGTCCCTGTACTATTTTCCAATAGATAGTGATGTTGTATCACATCATTAAATCATCTATTGTTCGGATTAACTTCCCCTGCCTCAAGGGTTTGCTGTTGGCACTGAGCATACTGCTGACTTTCCAATTTAAAAGTGCTGAAGAAATCCATTCTGAATAATCCGAATCAGTTATAATTACTAATTTGTGGAGTTGATGATTTTTGGCAGAAAGGACAGCTGTATGTATGGCCATCTGTTCTGCCTCTTCTCTAATCCAGGAACCAATTTTATAGCCAGCTGAGAATTCTGAAATGTCATTCGCCCAAGCATTTTTGACACTGACTACTAATTCCTTTCCATCAATCTCTTTGATATGCTAGGATCATCCATCTGCATACACTATGGGTAGTCTCTGCCATGTGTTTTCTTTATACACCTTGTGAGTAGAAGCTAGGTACCCCACCATATTATCAGCTGTTTTAAATTCTTCATCTGCTGAAGAGTTATCCTTGACTCAATCATGTAGATCTACTAATACATGTGCTATTCAAATCATTTTATTTGTGCCATATCTAATTTCTACAGGACAGCCCAGCATCGATAGAATTCAGGAAGTAATCCTAGAATTAGAGACAGTCCTAATCAGTAACTGGTCATTCTGTAAATATTGTAGCAGCTGGTGGGAGGTCTCAACTATATTATGCTCCCTATGGATCAATGGACAGTAACATTTCAATGCCCATACTATTTCCAGGAGTCTTTCACAGTCTTTGAACTTAGTCTCAACAGATGGCAATGTTTTACTTGCATATGAAATAATCTTATTAATCTGATAATGCTTCTGATACAAGGCTGCAGTAAAACAGGTGTTGGAGCATTCTGTTTCCAGGAAATAAACAGGTATTGTTGATAGGTGTTAGGGAGAATTCTCTGTTTAGGCTAAATTTCCTAACCTATTGAGTCCCCCAGCAGCTTTGCTGGATTTTTGGGGTTTATTTTTTTTCTCCTGCCAAGAGTGAGACTCTTTTACCCTCACTCTTGGGCATGATTTGAGTGTGTTTCTTTGAATCTAGATGTGTTTAATGGGCTATGGGGTCTTTTACCCCATAGGGCTTCATGTGTTTTTGTGATGTGTGTTACACAGCACCCTCAGTGCAGTAACACAGGGGTGTCATAGTGACCCCCCAGTATAGACTCCATACCCTGGGACTGACTACTGTCTCCCAGGGCATGTAAAGTCACCATTGACTTTACTAGTCTTAAATTCTGAACAGAACCAGTACAAACCATTATATTGTGGACGTACTGGCTGGGGCAATTCAATTGCCCCAGGGTCTGTTAGTCGAGGGGGCACGTCTCCGTCCCCCCTGATCGAGTTTTGGCTGGTGGCAGTGGATACTACTTTTAATATTCAACCACAAATATTTTCCTATGGGATTTCCCATTGTTTTAGGCTACTATCTTTATTGAATTATTTACGGTAGCCTCGAACATACCGCCGGTTTATTTAATTAATGTTAATTCTCCGGTTGGTATTTTTTGCCAAAACTTGATTCTAAAATGGTGTTTGTGTTCTCTTCTGTGACTCCAACCCAAGTTGAGCCCTATGTTCCACTTTTTGGCGGGCTTCTCCACAGAAGCCCTCCAAAGTGGTGCCACTCTGTCTGGGGTACTTAGGAGGGGTGGAGGGGGATTTAGGCACCCTGGACTGAGTTGCCTAGGCAACTCAAGTCGCACTCCGTCCTGATTGGCCCAAGTGGTGAGCCGGCCGGCTCACCACTTAGCATGCTTGAGTGACAGCTAGGCTGAGTGAATGGGGGTTTTCTGCATAAAAGCAGGGCTTTGGGGACTGGAACTTTAGAAGTCGCCACAGGACCTAAGAATCCGACGAGGGAGAAGCTGAGCCGACCTGCCACGATGACACCACCGGTGAAGCCCTGCTGGACGACTTCACCACTTTTCCCAACGACAGAGAAGATCTCCCGCCGAGAGTCTTCTTCCTTTGACTGGTGGGGATAACCAGTTTCACCGTCTTTTCGCCTTCCCGACGTACCTCGTGGCCGCCTTGCCTGTGCCAAGCACCCTGGCAACCGGGATACCACGTTTTACCACGACCGCAAAACAAAGGTACCACCTTTAAACGGAAAACTCTGCGGCTGGCTTCTTCCCTGGCAGTGCAACAACCTTCATCTTTCCCCCACGTCGAGATCTTCTCTTCCCCTGGACGACGACGTGACTTGCACCCACTGCCAGGAACAACTGCCACCGCTGGACGATCCTTCCCGCTTAAGGTACCGTGTCCCGCCTGGCTTCCCTTGCCACCGACTGTACGGGGTAGATTTAGTCCCTGGCTTTCAAACCTGGGTTAGCCTGGGACACCCTGGCTAAACTTTTCTGAGCCTCTCTAAACTCCCTTTGAATTCTCTGCAAGACTTTCTAAGCCTAGTGTAACTGTGTGATCTTGGGCGCATTTGTGCTCTGCTCTCTCTAAGAGTGGGCCCAGCCTTTGGACTTTGGCTCACCAGTGACTTTTGCTCTTCTGCCTTGCTAACAGTGTTCCTAAATCTTAGAGTGGTGTACCTTTCCATATTCTGTCTTTTTCCCTCCTTTTCTCACAAACTTATTGGAGTGCCATCTAGTTAAGCGCTCGCCTCTGTATGAAAATAAGTGGTGTTTTACTGAGACTTATCTGATAAGGAAAAAGGGGTGTATATATTACAATAGTAACTGTGTTTAGAATATTTTACAACAAGAGTGCTGGAGTGTTTCAAACAGTGTGTTTTTAAATAAATAATTATATACTTTGATACCAAAGCTCTGGTCAGTGTTTGCTTGTATTATTGTGTCTGAGTGCCTATTTTGTATACTTTGCATACTGCCTAACTCTTCTTGAGGGAAGTCTGACTGCTCAGCCACAGCTACCAGGTAAATCTGGGTGGTACAGACTGCTACCAAGTGGGTTTACTGCTAACATCTGTAGTCCTAAATCTTTTGCAGTGGTCCCTAAGGGAACTGCACAGGTTTCTGCCTAACACTGGTGTACAGCGGTGGGATTTGTATTGAGTATACATTTTAGAGTGCTTTAGGATACCTTAGTACAACTAAGCACAAAGCTTAGCACTGAAAAAGTAATCTTTCTAACATGTCAACTATGGAAAATTATAGTCAAGAGTCCCTTGCTACAAAAACTGCTGATTGTTCAAGAGTTCTATGTAAGCATAAGAATCTCCTGACTAAAGGCAAGAAAATGGAATTGATAGAAAGGTTGTTAGCTAATCAAAGTCTGGATGATGGTTCGGAGGACCCTACCATGCCAGAAACTGTAGATAACAGTATAGAGATTGATGTTCATCAAAATGTCGATAATCTTGAGGAAGAGTCAGAAGAGGAGGGTGAGGCTGCTGTGACTGTCCCCCCTAGGCCTCTGTCTGCTCTGCCTGCTGTACCTACTGGGCCTTTGCCAAGTCCCACACTTAGTCCTCAATATCTTGAATTAGAGAAAATGAAACTTGAAATAGAGTTCAAGAGACTGAGTACTCAGGCTGAACAGAGACACCAGGAACTGAATCAAGAACTAAGGGTAAGGGAAATGGTGCTCAAGCATGAGCTAGAAATGAAGAAATTATCTGTTGAAAATGTTTCTCTCTCTGGCTCCTCTAGAGGTTCCAGTCCTAAAAGACCCCGGATGCCTAAATAATTGGTTGGTATGTATGAGCCTAAGTTGGATGTGTTGGATTGGTTGTCTCTGTTTGAATATAATCGTGGGCTCCAGAACATCACAGGAAATTACTTACTCACCTGGTTGTTCTCTAGGCTTCCCCCTGTTGCAACTGATGTGGTAATGGAGTTGCGGGAGGAGGATAGGAAAGAGTATGAATGTGTGAAACTAGCTCTGATAGCTAGATTTGGGAAGACCCCTTCCGAGTATCTTAAGAGGTTTAGGACCCTCAAAAAGCATGATGGTACCCCTTGGGCTACCTGGGTGAGTGAAGGGTTGAAAAACTTAGAGGGATGGATTAAGGGTTACAAAGTGAACACTTATGAAGGTATGAAGAATCTTTTTATGTTGGAGTCAATTTATGATGCCTTCTCTCCTGAGCTCAGACAGCACTTGGCTGATTCAAAGGAATTAGATTCCCGAAAACTAGCTAAGGCTGCTGACTTGTGGGTTGCCAACCGGGCCACTCACAAGGATTCTGGGGTAACTCAGAAAAAGGATGAGGGGAAACAGCCTAAAAAGGACTCTAAAGAGAATTCTAATACTGCAAATTCCAAAGAGGGCCCCAAACAAAACCAGAAGGGTAAGCCACCAGGGAAACCACAGCAGAATAGTGTCTCCTCTGGTGCCAAACCAGAGGGAGGTCAGAACAAGCCCCCATTCCAGAAGGCATTTGGTAAATGCTTTGTTTGTGGCTCTACTGACCATGTGAAAGGAGATCCCAGATGCAAGGGTAAACCTTCAGGGATCCAACTTGCCTCCTTAGCCTTCGCTCCAGAAGAGGAAGTCCCAATGGCAAGTGGAAACTTTCTACTGCTGGCTGATGAACCCATTAGTGTCTCAGCCAGTGTTTCTTTAGTCTCTCTGGGGTTGTGGGAACAACAGAACTTAGATGTGTATAATTCTATCCCAGATAATACTAAAGAGTATTATACAGACAATGCCCAGGTGAATGGTCAGGAGACTCCTGCCATTAGAGACACTGGGGCCAGCATAACTGTGGTGGATGAATCATTATTCAAGGCAGAGGATGTTGCTAAGGCACCCAAATGCCTCACCAAGTTAGCTGGAGGGCCTGTGCAGATGTGTCCACAGTTACCAGTTCTCATCCAGTGTAATGGCATGGCTGTCAAGATACCTGTCAGTGTACAATGTGAAGTGCCAGGTAGGGTTCTGTTGGCTAATGACCTGAAAGCTCTTGGAGTTGTTTCACATACCCCCAGACCACCTAGTAAAAGGTTACAGGAGCTCACAAAACCTGCAAGAGAGAAAACCCTGCGAGGGTTATCTCAGGAGATGATGACAGAGATCACTCCTTTACAACTGGAGCAACTCACTGCAGTAACTACCAGATCGGGAGCTAAGGGGCAACCCAAGACTCCTAGGAAAAAGTCAGCAGCAAGCACTCCATTGCTTCCAACAGTTACACCTGTAACTCCACCTCCAGCTGAGGCTGAGAGGGAGGTACAACCCTGTGTGGTTGAACTAGACTCTGAAGAAGAGCTAGTGGGAGGCCAAGAACTTATTGGAGATCTAGACCCTGAGGACCATCCTGAGCTGCAGTCTTTACTGGCAGAAGGTGGGCCCAGCAGGGCAGCTTTCCGTAAGGGACAAAGAGAATGTCCAACTCTGGAGGGTCTCCACCACCAGGCAGCTGCTCAGGCTGATGGGCAAGAGCCTGGGAAGTATAGGTTGCACTGGGAAGATGGCCTCTTCTACGGTGAACCAACTGAGTCTGAACCCGGAGACTACAAACGCCTTGTAGTACCTCAAGAAAACAGACAACAGCTCTTGCACTTAGCCCACGAGATTCCTTTGGCTGGGCACTTGAGTTTCAAGAAGACCAAGGAAAGGCTCTCACTCTACTTCTATTGGTCAAAAATGGGGGCAGAAGTAGATAAGTTTTGCAAGAGCTGCCATACTGCCAAACTTCTGGTAAGGTTGGCTCCAAGAATGTGGCACCTTTAGTGCCTCTCCCAGTTGTGGGAGTCCCATTTGAGAGGGTAGGGATTGACATTGTTGGTCCCCTTGATCCCCCAACCTCCTCAGGCAACAGGTTTATCCTTGTTGTAGTAGACCATGCTACTAGGTACCCTGAGGCAATTCCTATGAGGACTGTTACAGCTCCGGCTGTGGCTAAGGCCTTCTTTGGTATTTTTACCAGGGTTGGGTTTCCTAAGGAAGTAATATCCGACAGGGGGTCAAACTTTATGTCCCACTACTCGAAAGCCATGTGGAAAACCTGTGGAGTTACTTACAAGTTCTCAACCGCATACCACCCCCAGACCAATGGATTGGTAGAAAGGTTTAACAGAACCATGAAGAGCATGATAGGTGCTTTAGAGGAACCTCTGAAAAGAAAGTGGGACCTTCTACTGCCATGCCTTCTCTTTGCTTATAGAGAAGTCCCTCAGGAGGGAGTAGGTTATTCTCCCTTTGAACTTCTCTATGGCCATCCAGTCAGAGGTCCATTGGCCCTGATTAAGGAGGGATTGGAAGGTGCTCCTCCCCTCAAGCCAGTCAGAGTGACTGACTATGTGATAGGTCTCCGAAGGAGAATGTCACACATGATGGCAGAAGCTAGTGATAACCTGAAAGCTGGACAAGCTTTGGTCAAGCATTGGCATGATCAAAAGGCTAACATGGTTGAGTTCACTCAAGAACAGCTAGTTCTTGTTATGCTCCCAACAAGGCAGTGGGCCTTACAAGACAAATGGATGGGACCCTTCAAAGTTGTGGGAAAACCTGGAGAGGTCAACTATCTGGTGGATCTGGGCAGACCCAGGGAAGCTCCTAGAGTCTTCCACACCAACCGCCTGAAAGCGTACGTCTCCAGACCTGAAGTAGGAGCCTTGCTTCTAGCTTCAGCAGCAGAGGAAGAAGAGAGTGAGTCTCTCCCTGATCTCCTCAGAGGTGTACCTTTAGATGAAAAAATTGAAGGAGTCAATCTCTCTTTACAACTGACACCTGAGCAACAAGAGGAGTGCAAATCTATGTTAAATCAGTTTGCCTCCCTGTTCTCACTCTCACCAGGCTTGACCCCTTGGGGACAGCACGAGATACTCACGGGTGACTGTCTGCCAGTCAAAAGCAGAGGATACAGAATGTCAGAAAATGTGAGAACCCATATCAAGGGGGAGGCCAAGAAGATGCTTGATCTCGGGGTAATAGAACCCTCTACTAGTCCATGGTCTAGCCCAGTTGTGCTAGTACCAAAGGCAGGATCCAAAGACTTGAGATTCTGTGTGGACTATAGAGCTCTTAATGCAGTCACAAAGACTGATGCCCACCCTTTACCAAGGACAGATGAGTTGGTGGATAAACTTGGTGCAGCCAAGTACCTCAGCACATTGACCTTACGTCAGGCTACTGGCAAATAGCCTTGACAGACCATGCCAAGGAGAAAACTGCATTTTCTACCCCAGTTGGCTTGTACCAGTTTAAGGTCATGCCTTTTGGATTCATAAATACACCTGCTACATTCCAAAGGATGGTGAACCAAGTTCTAGCTGGGATGGAGGACTTCTACATGGCATACTTGGATGACATTGCAGTCTTCAGCCACTCCTGGCAGGACCATGTGACCCACTTAGGACATGTTTTGCAGGCTCTTGGACAGGCCAATTTGACTATGAAGGCAAGTAAATGCCAGATAGGTCAAAGTAAGGTGGTCTACCTTGGGCATGAGGTAGGAGGTGGAGAAATAAGGCCTTTGCTCAGCAAGATTGAAGCTGTGCAAAATTGGACAACACCTACTACTCAAACCCAAGTGAGAGCCTTCCTAGGCCTCACTGGGTATTACAGGAATTTCATTGAGAACTATGGGACCATAGCTTCTCCACTGAATGTAATCTCCTCTCCAAAATTCCCTAAAAAGGTCAAATGGAATGAGGAGTGCAATCAGGCCTTTGAAAAACTGAAGAAAGCTCTTTGCCAAGCTCCAGTATTGAGAGCTCCTGACTACCACCAAACTTTCATTGTACAAACTGATGCCTCCAATGTAGGTATAGGGGCAGTTCTAAGCCAACTGGATGAGAAGGGTAGGGAGCACCCCATTTGCTTCATCAGCCGTAAGCTGACGGATCCTGAGACAAGGTGGGCAACAATCGAAAGAGAATGCTTTGCTATTGTGTGGGCACTGAAGAAGTTTAGGCCATACTTGTATGGTTCTACTTTTGTCATTCAGACTGACCACCAACCCTTGAGATGGTTAATGCAAATGAAGGGAGAAAATCCAAAACTATTCAGATGGTCAATCTGCCTGCAAGGGTTTGATTTCACCATTGAGCACAGGTCAGGGTGTCACCATCAAAATGCGGATGGACTCTCTAGGATGTATGTCATCGAATAGAGGTATGAGGTTCATCCAGGAGTGGATTAAATCCTCCTGTCCCTTAGTCTGGGGGGGGGGGGGGGGGGCGAGTGTTAGGGAGAATTCCCTGTTTAGGCTAAATTTCCTAACCTAGTGAGTCCCCCAGCAGCTTTGCTGGATTTTTGGGGTTTATTTTCTTTCTCCTGCCAAGAGTGAGACTCTTTTACCCTCACTCTTGGGCATGATTTGAGTGTGTTTCTTTGAATCTAGATGTGTTTAATGGGCTATGGGGTCTTTTACCCCATAGGGCTTCATGTGTTTTTGTGATGTGTGTTACACAGCACCCTCAGTGCAGTAACACAGGGGTGTCATAGTGACCCCCCAGTATAGACTCCATACCCTGGGACTGACTACTGTCTCCCAGGGCATGTAAAGTCACCATTGACTTTACTAGTCTTAAATTCTGAACAGAACCAGTACAAATCATCATATTGTGGACGTACTGGCTGGGGTAATTCAATTGCCCCAGGGTCTGTTAGTCGAGGGGGCACGTCTCCGTCCCCCCTGATCGAGTTTTGGCTGGTGGCAGTGGATACTACTTTTAATATTCAACCGGGAATATTTTCCTATGGGATTTCCCATGGTTTTAGGCTACTATCTTTATTTAATTATTTACGGTAGCCTCGAACATACCGCCGGTTTATTTAATTAATATTAATTCTCCGGTTGGTATTTTTTGCCCAAACTTGATTCTAAAATGGCGGTTGTGTTCTCTTCTGTGACTCCAACCCAAGTCAAGCCCTTTGTTCCACTTTTTGGCGGGCTTCTCCACAGAAGCCCTCCAAAGTGATGCCACTCTGTCTGGGGTACTTAGGAGGGGTGGAGGGGGATTTAGGCACCCTGGACTGAGTTGCCTAGGCAACTCAAGTCGCACTCCGTCCTGATTGGCCCAAGTGGTGAGCCGGCCGGCTCACCACTTAGCATAATTGAGTGACAGCCAGGCTGAGTGAATGGGGGTTTTCTGCATAAAAGCAGGGCTTTGGGGACTGGAACTTCAGAAGTCGCCACAGGACCTAAGAATCCGACGAGGGAGAAGCTGAGCTGACCTGCCACGACGACACCACCGGTGAAGCCCTGCTGGACCGTCTCACCACTTTTCCCAACGACAGAGAAGATCTTGCGCCGGAGAGTTTTCTTCCTTTGACTGGTGGGGATAACCAGTTTCACTGTCTTTTCGCCTTCCCGACGTACCTCGTGGCCGCCTTGCCTGTGCCAAGCACCCCGGCAACCGGGTTACCACGTTTTACCACGACCGTGAAACAAAGGTACCACCTTTAACCGGAAAACTCTGCGGCTGGTTTCTTCCCTGGCAGTGCAACGACCTTCATCTTTCCTCCATGTTGAGATCTTCTCTTCCCCTGGACGACGACGCGACTTGCACCCACTGCCAGGAACAACTGCCACCGCTGGAGGATCCTTCCCACTTAAGGTACCGTGTCCCGCCTGGCTTCCCTTGCCACCGACTGTACGGGTAGATTTAGTCCCCAGCTTTTGAACCTGGGTTAGCCTGGGACACCCTGGCTAAACTTTTCTGAGCCTCTCTAAACTCCTTTTGAACTCTCTGCAAGACTTTCAAAGCCTAGTGCAACTGTGTGATCTTGGGCGCATTTGTGCTCTGCTCTCTCTAAGAGTGGGCCCAGCCTTTGGACTTTGGCTCACCAGTGACTTTTGCTCTTCTGCCTTGCTAACAGTGTTCCTAAATCTTAGAGTGGTGTACCTTTCCATATTCTGTCTTTTTCCCTCCCTTTCTCACAAACTTATTGGAGTGCCATCTAGTTAAGCGCTCATCTCTGTATGAAAATAAGTGGTGATTTACTGAGACTTATCTGATAAGGAAAAAGGGGTGTATATATTACAATAGTACCTGTGTTTAGAATATTTTACAACAAGAGTGCTGGAGTGTTTCAAACAGTGTGTTTTTAAATAAATAATTATATACTTTGATACCAAAGCTCTGGTCAGTGTTTGCTTGTATTATTGTGTCTGAGTGCCTATTGTGTATACTTTGCATACTGCCTAACTCTTCTTGAGGGAAGTCTGACTGCTCAGTGTTCAATGACCTTGGCCGTGAAGCCAGCGGTGCGGGCTGCACTCCTATAGCCACTAGTAAGTGGAGTCTTTAAACTTCAGGTACGTAATCTTTCAAAAAGACAAACAACAAGAATCTATTTTCAAGTGTGGCTGTATTTTATTCTTAACTCTCACGAGATCCTAGGTCTCTTATTCCTGCAGATGCCCATACGGGTGGCCAATGCATTTCGGAATAAATTCCTTCATCAGGGCCTGGTAAAAATCAATGCAACACCCATTTAAGTTGAAAAATCACCAAAGAGTTAAAGAGAACCCCCATTTTAGACCCAATGTTGTGTATCCATTATGCACCAGATTGAAAAGAACCCCATATATTTCACATATAAGAGCACAGTTCAGAAATGCGCGTGTGTATATATATCATTAGATAAAGCATTCCATAGACATTACATTATATCAGCATGTAAGTACAAAAGAAAAGTACATACGGTTAACGATGGAAGTGTGTAAAGACAGCCCAGCGATTTGGAAACAATAAGCAAGATCAGAAAAAACAAAACGAAAGGAAATAAAGAGTTAGCAATCACTCTTTACATTAAACGCTATCTGTGTTTATCTTCCGTTCTAGCACAAGGAAAATTAAATCTGACCTGGTTTCCTTGTGAACTTGTATGTCAGCGTTTGTTTCGCTAGTCGTGTAATCACTCAGCTTAATCTGGTCTGTGAGTACGTGGTAGACTCGTGCTCGTCACAAATCCTATAGAAGACATAAAAACGAGTATCTTTAGCCTATCTAATGGCTCAGCGTTACAGAACAACGCGGAGCGTTGTACTTCGCTTACCTTGTGTCAAATCACAGTGCCACGAAACTTACAGAGAATCGCGGGTGCGCGCGTTCCTCTGTATGCTCAGTTGTTAAAAGTTACCATGGTAACTTGATCATGTTAAACAAGGAGGAACCGCCGGTGCACACGGCGGCCATGTTGTAATGGACTCGATCACTTAAACGGTCAGTAAAACAATTGAGCACAGCAGCCTAATGATTACCTTTCCACTATTGCAGGTCGCTCTATATTTAAATGAAAGTATGCAACATGTCATTACTATAAATATAGTGACCGGTACTGTGATTAATTTCTCTAAACAACTTCTGTTAACAATGTGTATGTCTACACTTTTTACGTTAATTTATGTCACAAATCATGCTTCAAACCTTTAGTTTATCTGATAAATTTGGTTCAAGCATATTCCAAATCTAAATACCCTATATTTGACACGTGGTCTACTCCATTATTGTGTAGAATGCGGTTCTGCATAATCTGTCATGTGAATGTACATAATGAAAGAAAAATTAGTCATGGATACAATTACAAAAAACAACTCAAATCAAACTCTTCATTAATTCCATCCGGTGCTAGGGAATCCAGTTTGTCAATCCAAAAAGCTTCCTGTTGAGCCCTCCATTTCTTCATATCCTTGTCACACTTCCTGGTGGATTGTAGCTCTAGTACTGCGAATTTCAATTGCGTCACAGAGTGCCCTTTTTCTTTAAAATGTCTTGCTACTGCTGAAGTCAAGTTGTTGTTTCGAATGCAGGACTTATGTTCGTTTATCCTCACTCTTATTTTCCGTGATGTCTCTCCCACATAATATATACCGCATGGGCACTTAATTGCGTATATTACGTTTTCTGATAGACAAGTAGCATGGTACCTAAGCTTGATTTTGGCTCCAGTTTTGGGATGCGTAATGCAGTTGCCTTTGATCACGTTATTGCAATTGCTGCAACTCATGCAGGGATACGTGCCCGGATGTTTGTCTGGTTTTCTATTAGAGTTCTTGTCTCTCGTATTCACCAACATGTTGCATAGGTTGTTGCTTCTCTTGTAGGCAAAGACCGGTGGTTGGGGAAACAGATCCTTGGTTCGTGCATCGCTTGTGAGTATACTCCATCTATTCCTGATAATATCTTTGATTTTATTGCTTTGTATCGCATATGTGGTGATAAATACCAAATCTGGATTTTTTTGTTCGGTTCTTTTAGTGAGCAGTTGTTCTCTTGTCCGTGTACTAGTCTTTTCTCTTGCTGTTTGTAAATCAGTTTGAGGATAACCTCTTACTTTCAACCTTTCTTGAAGTAGTTCCAATTGCCTTTCACAGTCTTCTGTGTCACTAACGATCCGCTTTATTCTCAGCATCTGCCCGAATGGTAAATTACGTAACAGATTCGGCGGGTGGAAACTCATGCGGTGTAGTAGGTTGTTTCGATCCGTTTGCTTTGTATACAGTGTAGTGTTTATCCTGTTTCCATTGATTACTGTTTGCACATCTAAATAATGTACGTTAGGGTCACCAACTTCTAGGGTGAATTGTAACCGTGCATCTATCCCATTCAGGTATATCAAAAACATATCCAAATCTTCTCTTTCTCCAGACCATACTCCAAAGATGTCATCAATGTACCTCACCCATGTTTTCAAGTGAGGCTTCCATCTGGCATTTTCCAGGATGTATTTACTTTCAAAAATATACTTAAAGCTGTTGGCATACGCGGGTGCCATGGTAGCTCCCATCGCTGTCCCGGATATTTGTTTGTAATACTTCTGACCGTACTCGAAAATAGAGTGTGTGGCGATAAATTTCAGTAGGATCATTAGAAACTCCTTATTTGCTCCAATCTCCCCAGTTCGTAATAGGATGGTTTCTACTGCCTCTTGACCTTGTTCATGAGGTATACTTGTGTAAAGGCTTACGACGTCTATAGTGAACAAAATATCATTTTCATCCAATACAATTTGATTCAAAATTTGGAGAAAGTGTGTGGTGTCCTTAATAAAGGTGGATGTTTTTTGTACAATGGGTTGCAAGAAGTAATCAATGTACGTCCCTAGTGGTTGAAGTATACTCTCAGTTGCTGCCACTATTGGTCTTCCTGGTGGTTTCTCCATCCTTTTGTGTATTTTGGGAAGGATGTATAGGTGTGGCATTTTGGGGAATACTGTAAAAAGATATGACTTCGTTTTTTCTGTAATCCAATGGTTTTCTAATGCTTCGTCAAGAAGTGATTCTAATTCCTTCTTGATCTCCATTGTAGGATTGTGTGTTAACTCCTTATAAGTGTTACAATCAGCCAATTGCCTTAAACATTCGGTGTGGTAATCCTCGGTGTCTTGTATAACAATCGCGCCACCCTTATCCGCTGGTCTAATGGTAATGGAATCGTCTGAAAACATATTTTTAATCCGAGAAAGCTCCCCTCTGTTCAGATTATATCTTTTAGGATTTTTAAACTGAATTTGTGATACATCTTTCATGACCATCTTTTCAAAAATGTCTATAGCCGTTACATGCACAGGTGCACAGGAGGTGCTCTTGGGTTTGAACTCTACGTATTCACTTGTTGCCTCTGGAACTAGTGCGTCGGATGTTTCAGCAAAGTAGGTCTTAAGCTTTAGTTTCCGTATTAATTTATATATTTCCACTTTAGTCTGGAACTTATTCGTGCTGTGGGTAGGTACGAATTTTAAGCCTTTCTCCAATGTGCGGATTTCTTGGCTGGATAAAGTTCTTCGAGACAGGTTTACTACTAGTTCCGACTGGACTGTTGTCTGGTCTGGACCCTTTGGTACCTTCTTCCTCTTTCCTCTCCTCGTCCTCTTCCTCTTTGGTCTAAAAAACCTTCAGTGATTTGGTTGGGTTGTTGTAATGGTCTTCTGACTGTTCCTGAACCACTCGCTGTTTGATTATCAGTATTCTGCTGTGGTCTTGGTTCTGCGTCTGATTCTGAACTGCTGTTGTCACTAGTTGGTCTATTTGTCCTCGTGTTGGCATGTGTATATTTGTCCGCCCATGTGTATACTTCGTTATTCAAATAATCATATGTATCTCTGCGGAATTTTCTAACTTTTCTCGCTTCGAGATCTTGTTCGTAGCCTTCAAGTTTGGCATTGATGTCTGCCAAAATTTCTGCAAAAGATTCAGCCTTAGTTATCGTTGTGATTTCTTTAGATAATGTTTCAATCTCGTTTTCAAGTTCTTTGATATTTCCCGATAATTCTTTGATCGTGAGGAGTATCAAATCTAGAGAGCACTTATTAAGGATCTGCTCCCATTTCTCGACGAAATCTTTACTCTCTTTACACAAAGTTGGACGTAAGGGTATCCTCAACCCTCTCGGGATTCTTTGTACTTTGTAGTATCTGCTCAATGTCACAGCATGTAATTTCCTATTTATCAACTTTCTGATTGTATATTCGAGCTGCTTGATCTTACTTATCGGGTCGTTGGTTGCTTTGGTGCGTGTTGTATCTTTGATTAGTCCCAATATGGCATCTGCTTCGTCAGCCGTGAAGCCTAATGTTTTTGCTCTATTGTCTGTTAAATGTTCAATATCTTCATAGGACATTCTTAATTGAGGTGTGCTGCAACCCAAAATTAATCCACGGATGGAGAATAGAAAATTGGATTGTTCTAAGGTGAGTGCGCACTACCTGTTGTTGGTAGATTGATCTTCTTGATCATCAACTTACTTTTACTAAATTCAGGGTGCAAACCCGCTCTGAGGAGTGCCTCCGTGGAATGGCACTGTGGGAGAATGTGTTCAATGACCTTGGCCGTGAAGCCAGCGGTGCGGGCTGCACTCCTATAGCCACTAGTAAGTGGAGTCTTTAAACTTCAGGTATGTAATCTTTCAAAAAGACAAACAACAAGAATCTCTTTTCAAGTGTGGCTGTATTTTATTCTTAACTCTCACGAGATCTTAGGTCTCTTATTCCTGCAGATGCCTATACGGGTGGCCAATGCATTTCGGAATAAATTCCTTCATCAGGGCCTGGTAAAAATCAATGCAACACCCATTTAAGTTGAAAAATCACCAAAGAGTTAAAGAGAACCCCCATTTTAGACCCAATGTTGTGTATCCATTATGCACCAAATTGAAAAGAACCCCATATATTTCACATATAAGAGCACAGTTCAGAAATGCGCGTGTGTATATATATCATTAGATAAAGCATTCCATAGACATTACATTATATCAGCATGTAAGCACAAAAGAAAAGTACATACGGTTAACGATGGAAGTGTGTAAAGACAGCCCAGCGATTTGGAAACAATAAGCAAGATCAGAAAAAACAAAACGAAAGGAAATCAAGAGTTAGCAATCACTCTTTACATTAAACGCTATCTGTGTTTATCTTCCGTTCTAGCACAAGGAAAATTAAATCTGACCTGGTTTCCTTGTGAACTTGTATGTCAGCGTTTGTTTCGCTAGTCGTGTAATCACTCAGCTTAATCTGGTCTGTGAGTACGTGGTAGACTCGTGCTCGTCACAAATCCTATAGAAGACATAAGAACGTAACTGTGTTTAGAATATTTTACAACAAGAGTGCTGGAGTGTTTCAAACAGTGTGTTTTTAAATAAATAATTATATACTTTGATACCAAAGCTCTGGTCAGTGTTTGCTTGTATTATTGTGTCTGAGTGCCTATTGTGTATACTTTGCATACTGCCTAACTCTTCTTGAGGGAAGTCTGACTGCTCAGCCACACCTACCAGGTAAATCTGGGTGGTACAGACTGCTACCAAGTGGGTTTACTGCTAACACCTGTAGTCCTAAATCTTTTGCAGTGGTCCCTAAGGGAACTGCACAGGTTTCTGCCTAACACTGGTGTACAGCGGTGGGATTTGTATTGAGTATACATTTTAGAGTGCTTTAGGATACCTTAGTACAACTAACCACAAAGCTTAGCACTGAAAAAGTAATCTTTCTAACATGTCAACTATGGAAAGTTATAGTCAAGAGTCCCTTGCTACAAAAACTGCTGATTGTTTAAGAGTTCTATGTAAGCATAAGAATCTCCTGACTAAAGGCAAGAAAATGGAATTGATAGAAAGGTTGTTAGCTAACCAAAGTCTGTATGATGGTTCGGAGGACCCTACCATGCCAGAAACTGTAGATAACAGTATAGAGATTGATGTTGATCAAAATGTTGATAATCTTGAGGAAGAGTCAGAAGAGGAGGATGAGGCTGCTGTGACTGTCCCCCCTAGGCATCTGTCTGCTCTGCCTGCTGTACCTACTGGGCCTTTGCCAAGTCCCACACTTAGTCCTCAATATCTTGAATTAGAGAAAATGAAACTTGAACTAGAGTTCAAGAGACTGAATACTCAGGCTGAACAGAGACACCAGGAACTGAATCAAGAACTAAGGCTAAGGGAAATGGAGCTCAGGCATGAGCTAGAAATGAAGAAATGATCTGTTGAAAATGCTTCTCTCTCTGGCTCCTCTAGAGGTTCCAGTCCTAAAAGACCCCGGATGCCTAAATAATTGGTTGGTATGTATGAGCCTAAGTTGGATGTGTTGGATTGGTTGTCTCTGTTTGAATATAATCATGGGCTCCAGAACATCACAGGAAATTACTTACTCACCTGGTTGTTCTCTAGGCTTCCCCCTGTTGCAACTGATGTGGTAATGGAGTTGGGGGAGGAGGATAGGAAAGAGTATGAATGTGTGAAACTAGCTCTGATAGCTAGATTTGGGAAGACCCCTTCCGAGTATCTTAAGAGGTTTAGGACCCTCAAAAAGCATGATGGTACCCCTTGGGCTACCTGGGTGAGTGAAGGGTTGAAAAACTTAGAGGGATGGATTAAGGGTTACAAAGTGAACACTTATGAAGGTATGAAGAATCTTTTTATGTTGGAGTCAATTTATGATGCCTTCTCTCCTGAGCTCAGACAGCACTTGGCTGATTCAAAGGAATTAGATTCCCGAAAACTAGCTAAGGCTGCTGACTTGTGGGTTGCCAACCGGGCCACTCACAAGGATTCTAGGGTAACTCAGAAAAAGGATGAGGGGAAACAGCCTAAAAAGGACTCCAAAGAGAATTCTAATACTGCAAATTCCAAAGAGGGCCCCAAACAAAACCAGAAGGGTAAGCCACCAGGGAAACCACAGCAGAATAGTGTCTCCTCTGGTGCCAAACCAGAGGGAGGTCAGAACAAGCCCCCATTCCAGAAGGCATTTGGTAAATGCTTTGTTTGTGGCTCTACTGACCATGTGAAAGGAGATCCCAGATGCAAGGGTAAACCTTCAGAGATCCAACTTGCCTCCTTAGCCTTCGCTCCAGAAGAGGAAGTCCCAATGGCAAGTGGAAACTTTCTACTGCTGGCTGATGAACCCACTGGTGTCTCAGCCAGTGTTTCTTTAGTCTCTCTGGGGTTGTGGGAACAACAGAACTTAGATGTGTATAATTCTATCCCAGATAATACTAAAGAGTATTATAAAGACAATGTCCAGGTGAATGGTCAGGAGACTCCTGCCATTAGAGACACTGGGGCCAGCATAACTGTGGTGGATGAATCATTTTTCAAGGCAGAGGATGTTGCTAAGGCACCCAAATGCCTCACCAAGTTAGCTGGAGGGCCTGTGCAGATGTGTCCACAGTTACCAGTCTCATCCAATGTAATGGCATGGCTGTCAAGATACCTGTCAGTGTACAATGTGAAGTGCCAGGTAGGGTTCTGTTGGCTAATGACCTGAAAGCTCTTGGAGTTGTGTCACATACCCCCAGACAACCTAGTACAAGGTTACAGGAGCTCACAAAACCTGCAAGAGAGAAAACCCAGAGGGTTATCTCAGGAGATGATGACAGAGATCACTCCTTTACCACTGGAGCAACTCAATGCAGTAACTACCAGATCGGGAGCTAAGGGGCAACCCAAGACTCCTAGGAAAAAGTCAGCAGCAAGCACTCCATTGCTTCCAACAGTTACACCTGTAACTCCACCTCCAGCTGAGGCTGAGAGGGAGGTACAACCTTGTGTGGTTGAACTAGACTCTGAAGAAGAGCTAGTGGGAGGCCAAGAACTTATTGGAGATCTAGACCCTGAGGTCCATTCTGAGCTGCAGTCTTTACTGGCAGAAGGTGGGCCCAGCAGGGCAGCTTTCCGTAAGGGACAAAGAGAATGTCCAACTCTGGAGGGTCTCCGCCACCAGGCAGCTGCTCAGGCTGATGGGCAAGAGCCTGGGAAGTATAGGTTGCACTGGGAAGATGGCCTCTTCTACGGTGAACCAACTGAGTCTGAACCTGGAGACTACAAACGCCTTGTAGTACCTCAAGAAAATAGACAACAGCTCTTGCACTTAGCCCACGAGATTCCTTTGGCTGGGCACTTGAGTTTCAAGAAGACCAAGGAAAGGCTCTCACTCTACTTCTATTGGCCAAAAATGGGGGCAGAAGTAGATAAGTTTTGCAAGAGCTGCCATACCTGCCAAACTTCTGGTAAGGTTGGCTTCAAGAATGTGGCACCTTTAGTGCCTCTCCCAGTTGTGGGAGTCCCATTTGAGAGGGTAGGGATTGACATTGTTGGTCCCCTTGATCCCCCAACCTCCTCAGGCAACAGGTTTATCCTTGTTGTAGTAGACCATGCTACTAGGTACCCTGAGGCAATTCCTATGAGGACTGTTACAGCTCCGGCTGTGGTTAAGGCCCTCTTTGGTATTTTTACCAGGGTTGGGTTTCCTAAGGAAGTAATATCTGACAGGGGGTCAAACTTTATGTCCCACTACATGAAAGCCATGTGGAAAACCTGTGGAGTTACTTACAAGTTCTCAACCGCATACCACCCCCAGACCAATGGATTGGTAGAAAGGTTTAACAGAGCCATGAAGAGCATGATAGGTGCTTTAGAGGAACCTCTGAAAAGAAAGTGGGACCTTCTACTGCCATGCCTTCTCTTTGCTTATAGAGAAGTCCCTCAGGAGGGAGTAGGTTATTCTCCCTTTGAACTTCTCTATGGCCATCCAGTCAGAGGTCCATTGGCCCTGATTAAGGAGGGATTGGAAGGTGCTCCTCCCCTCAAGCCAGTCAGAGTGACTGACTATGTGATAGGTCTCAGAAGGAGAATGTCACACATGATGGCAGAAGCTAGTGATAACCTGAAAGCTGGACAAGCTTTGGTCAAGCATTGGCATGATCAAAAGGCTAACATGGTTGAGTTCACTCAAGAACAGCTAGTTCTCGTTATGCTCCCAACAAGGCAGAGGGCCTTGCAAGACGAATGGATGGGACCCTTCAAAGTTGTGGGAAAACTTGGAGAGGTCAACTATCTGGTGGATCTGGGCAGACCCAGGGAAGCTCCTAGAGTCTTCCACACCAACCGCCTGAAAGCGTACGTCTCCAGACCTGAAGTAGGAGCCTTGCTTCTAGCTTCAGCAGCAGAGGAAGAAGAGAGTGAGTCTCTCCCTGATCTCCTCAGAGGTGTGCCTTTAGATGAAAAAATTGAAGGAGTCAATCTCTCTTTAGATCTGACACCTGAGCAACAAGAGGATTGCAAATCTATGTTAAATCAGTTTGCCTCCCTGTTTTCACTCTCACCAGGCTTGACCCCTTGGGGACAGCACGAGATACTCACAGGTGACTGTCTGCCAGTCAAAAGCAGAGGATACAGAATGTCAGAAAATGTGAGAACCCATATCAAGGGGGAGGCCAAGAAGATGCTTGATCTCGGGGCAATAGAACCCTCTACTAGTCCATGGTCTAGCCCAGTTGTGCTAGTACCAAAGGCAGGATCCAAAGACTTGAGATTCTGTGTGGACTATAGAGCTCTTAATGCAGTCACAAAGACTGATGCCCACCCTTTACCAAGGACAGATGAGTTGGTGGATAAACTTGGTGCAGCCAAGTACCTCAGCACATTGACCTTACGTCAGGCTATTGGCAAATAGCCTTGACAGACCATGCCAAGGAGAAAACTGCATTTTCCACCCCAATTGGCTTGTACCAGTTTAAGGTCATGCCTTTTGGATTAATAAATACACCTGCTACATTCCAAAGGATGGTGAACCAAGTTCTAGCTGGGATGGAGGACTTCTACATGGCATACTTGGATGACATTGCAGTCTTCATCCACTCCTGGCAGGACCATGTGACCCACTTGGGACATGTTTTGCAGGCTCTTGGACAGGCCAATTTGACTATGAAGGCAAGTAAATGCCAGATAGGTTAAAGTAAGGTGGTCTAGCTTGGGCATGAGGTAGGAAGTGGAGAAATAAGGCCTTTTCTCAGCAAGATTGAAGCTGTGCAAAATTGGACAACACCTACTACTCAAACCCAAGTGAGAGCCTTCCTAGGCCTCACTGGGTATTACAGGAATTTCATTGAGAACTATGGGACCATAGCTTCTCCACTGAATGTAATCTCCTCTCCAAAATTCCCTAAAAAGGTCAAATGGAATGAGGAGTGCAATCAGGCCTTTGAAAAACTGAAGAAAGCTCTTTGCCAAGCTCCAGTATTGAGAGCTCCTGACTACCACCAAACTTTCATTGTACAAGCTGATGCCTCCAATGTAGGTATAGGGGCAGTTCTAAGCCAACTGGATGAGAAGGGTAGGGAGCACCCCATTTGCTTCATCAGCCGTAAACTGAAGGATCCTGAGACAAGGTGGGCAACAATCGAAAGACAATGCTTTGCTATTGTGTGGGCACTGAAGAAGTTTAGGCCATACTTGTATGGTTCTACTTTTGTCATTCAGACTGACCACCAACCCTTGAGATGGTTAATGCAAATGAAGGGAGAAAATCCAAAACTATTCAGATGGTCAATCTGCCTGCAAGGGTTTGATTTCACCATTGAGCACAGGTCAGGGTGTCACCATCAAAATGCTGATGGACTCTCTAGGATGTATGTCATTGAATAGAGGTATGAGGTTCATCCAGGAGTGGATTAAATCCTCCTGTCCCTTAGTTTGGGGGGGGGGGGGCGAGTGTTAGGGAGAATTCTCTGTTTAGGCTGAATTTCCTAACCTAGTGAGTCCCCCAGCAGCTTTGCTGGATTTTTGGGGTTTATTTTTTTTCTCCTGCCAAGAGTGAGACTCTTTTACCCTCACTCTTGGGCATGATTTGAGTGTGTTTCTTTGAATCTAGATGTGTTTAATGGGCTATGGGGTCTTTTACCCCATAGGGCTTCATGTGTTTTTGTGATGTGTGTTACACAGCACCCTCAGTGCAGTAACACAGGGGTGTCATAGTGACCCCCCAGTATAGACTCCATACCCTGGGACTGACTACTGTCTCCCAGGGCATGTAAAGTCACCATTGACTTTACTAGTCTTAAATTCTGAACAGAACCAGTACAAACCATCATATTGTGGACGTACTGGCTGGGGTAATTCAATTGCCCCAGGGTCTGTTAGTCGAGGGGGCACGTCTCCATCCCCCCTGATCGAGTTTTGGTTGGTGGCAGTGGATACTACTTTTAATATTCAACCGCGAATATTTTCCTATGGGATTTCCCATTGTTTTAGGCTACTATCTTTATTTAATTATTTACGCTAGCCCCGAACATACCGCCGGTTTATTTAATTAATATTAATTCTCCGGTTGGTATTTTTTGCCCAAACTTGATTCTAAAATGGCAGTTGTGTTCTCTTCTGTGACTCCAACCCAAGTCGAGCCCTTTGTTCCACTTTTTGGAGGGCTTCTCCACAGAAGCCCTCCAAAGTGATGCCACTCTGTCTGGGGTACTTAGGAGGGGTGGAGGGGGATTTAGGCACCCTGGACTGAGTTGCCTAGGCAACCAAGTCGCACTCCGTCCTGATTGGCCCAAGTGGTGAGCCGGCCGGCTCACCACTTAGCATGTTTGAGTGACAGCCAGGCTGAGTGAATGGGGGTTTTCTGCATAAAAGCAGGGCTTTGGGGACTGGAACTTCAGAAGTCGCCACAGGACCTAAGAATCCGACGAGGGAGAAGCTGAGCCGACCTGCCACGACGACACCACCGGTGAAGCCCTGCTGGACCGTCTCACCACTTTTCCCAATGACAGAGAAGATCTCCCGCCGGAGAGTCTTCTTCCTTTGACTGGTGGGGATAACCAGTTTCACTGTCTTTTCACCTTCCCGATGTACCTCGTGGCCGCCTTGCCTGTGCCAAGCACCTCGGCAACCGGGATACCACGTTTTACCACGACCGTGAAACAAAGGTACCACCTTTAACCGGAAACCTCCGCGGCTGGTTTCTTCCCTGACAGTTCAACGACCTTCATCTTTCCTCCACGTTGAGATCTTCTCTTCCCCTGGACGACGACGCGACTTGCACCCACTGCCAGGAACAACTGCCACCGCTGGAGGATCCTTCCCACTTAAGGTACCGTGTCCCGCCTGGCTTCCCTTGCCACCGACTGTACTTTTGAACTCTCTGCAAGACGTTCTAAGCGTAGTGTAACTGTGTGATCTTGGGCGCATTTGTGCTCTGCTCTCTCTAAGAGTGGGCCCAGCCTTTGGACTTTGGCTCACCAGTGACTTTTGCTCTTCTGCCTTGCTAACAGTGTTCCTAAATCTTAGAGTGGTGTACCTTTCCATATTCTGTCTTTTTCCCTCCCTTTCTCACAAACTTATTGGAGTGCCATCTAGTTAAGCGCTCACCTCTGTATGAAAATAAGTGGTGTTTTACTGAGACTTATCTGATAAGGAAAAAGGGGTGTATATATTACAATAGTAACTGTGTTTAGAATATTTTACAACAAGAGTGCTGGAGTGTTTCAAACAGTGTGTTTTTAAATAAATAATTATATACTTTGATACCAAAGCTCTGGTCAGTGTTTGCTTGTATTATTGTGTCTGAGTGCCTATTGTGTATACTTTGCATACTGCCTAACTCTTCTTGAGGGAAGTCTGACTGCTCAGTCACACCTACCAGGTAAATCTGGGTGGTACAGACTGCTACCAAGTGGGTTTATTGCTAACACCTGTAGTCCTAAATCTTTTGCAGTGGTCCCTAAGGGAACTGCACAGTTTCTGCCTAACACTGGTGTACAGCGGTGGGATTTGTATTGAGTATACATTTTAGAGTGCTTTAGGATACCTTAGTACAACTAACCACAAAGCTTAGCACTGAAAAAGTAATGTTTCTAACATGTCAACTATGGAAAATTATAGTCAAGAGTCCCTTGCTACAAAAACTGCTGATTGTTTAAGAGTTCTATGTAAGCATAAGAATCTCCTGACTAAAGGCAAGAAAATGGAATTGATAGAAAGGTTGTTAGCTAACCAAAGTCTGTATGATGGTTCGGAGGAACCTACCATGCCAGAAACTGTAGATAACAGTATAGAGATTGATGTTGATCAAAATGTTGATAATCTTGAGGAAGAGTCAGAAGAGGAGGGTGAGGCTGCTGTGACTGTCCCCCCTAGGCCTCTGTCTATTCTGCCTGCTGTACCTACTGGGCCTTTGCCAAGTCCCACACTTAGTCCTCAATATCTTGAATTAGAGAAAATGAAACTTGAACTAGAGTTCAAGAGACTGAATACTCAGGCTGAACAGAGACACCAGGAACTGAATCAAGAACTAAGGCTAAGGGAAATGGAGCTCAAGCATGAGCTAGAAATGAAGAAATGATCTGTTGAAAATGCTTCTCTCTCTGGCTCCTCTAGAGGTTCCAGTCCTAAAAGACCCCGGATGCCTAAAGAATTGGTTGGTATGTATGAGCCTAAGTTGGATGTGTTGGATTGGTTGTCTCTGTTTGAATATAATCATGGGCTCCAGAACATCACAGGAAATTACTTACTCACCTGGTTGTTCTCTAGGCTTCCCCCTGTTGCAACTGATGTGGTAATGGAGTTGGGGGAGGAGGATAGGAAAGAGTATGAATGTGTGAAACTAGCTCTGATAGCTAGATTTGGGAAGACCCCTTCCGAGTATCTTAAGAGGTTTAGGACCCTCAAAAAGCATGATGGTACCCCTTGTGCTACCTGTGTGAGTGAAGGGTTGAAAAACTTAGAGGGATGGATTAAGGGTTACAAAGTGAACACTTATGAAGGTATGAAGAATCTTTTTATGTTGGAGTCAATTTATGATGCCTTCTCTCCTGAGCTCAGACAGCACTTGGCTGATTCAAAGGAATTAGATTCCCGAAAACTAGCTAAGGCTGCTGACTTGTGGGTTGCCAACCGGGCCACTCACAAGGATTCTGGGGTAACTCAGAAAAAGGATGAGGGGAAACAGCCTAAAAAGGACTCCAAAGAGAATTCTAATACTGCAAATTCCAAAGAGGGCCCCAAACAAAACCAGAAGGGTAAGCCACCAGGGAAACCACAGCAGAATAGTGTCTCCTCTGGTGCCAAACCAGAGGGAGGTCAGAACAAGCCCCCATTCCAGAAGGCATTTGGTAAATGCTTTGTTTGTGGCTCTACTGACCATGTGAAAGGAGATCCCAGATGCAAGGGTAAACCTTTAGGGATCCAACTTGCCTCCTTAGCCTTCGCTCCAGAAGAGGAAGTCCCAATGACAAGTGGAAACTTTCTACTGCTGGCTGATGAACCCATTGGTGTCTCAGCAAGTGTTTCTTTAGTCTCTCTGGGGTTGTGGGAACAACAGAACTTAGATGTGTATAATTCTATCCCAGATAATACTAAAGAGTATTATAAAGACAATGTCCAGGTGAATGGTCAGGAGACTCCTGCCATTAGAGACACTGGGGCCAGCATAACTGTGGTGGATGAATCATTTTTCAAGGCAGAGGATGTTGCTAAGGCACCCAAATGCCTCACCAAGTTAGCTGGAGGGCCTGTGCAGATGTGTCCCCAGTTACCAGTTCTCATCCAGTGTAATGCATGGCTGTCAAGATACCTGTCAGTGTACAATGTGAAGTGCCAGGTAGGGTTCTGTTGGGTAATGACCTGAAAGCTCTTGGAGTTGTGTCACATACCCCCAGACAACCTAGTAAAAGGTTACAGGAGCTCACAAAACCTGCAAGAGAGAAAACCCTGCGAGGGTTATCTCAGGAGATGATGACAGAGATCACTCCTTTACCACTGGAGCAACTCACTGCAGTAACTACCAGATCGGGAGCTAAGGGGCAACCCAAGACTCCTAGGAAAAAGTCAGCAGCAAGCACTCCATTGCTTCCAACAGTTACACCTGTAACTCCACCTCCAGCTGAGGCTGAGAGGGAGGTACAACCCTGTGTGGTTGAACTAGACTCTGAAGAAGAGCTAGTGGGAGACCAAGAACTTATTGGAGATCTAGACCCTGAGGACCATCCTGAGCTGCAGTCTTTACTGGCAGAAGGTGGGCCCAGCAGGGCAGCTTTCCGTAAGGGACAAAGAGAATGTCCAACTCTGGAGGGTCTCCGCCACCAGGCAGCTGCTCAGGCTGATGGACAAGAGCTTGGGAAGTATAGGTTGCACTGGGAAGATGGCCTCTTCTACGGTGAACCAACTGAGTCTGAACCTGGAGACTACAAACGCCTTGTAGTACCTCAAGAAAACAGACAACAGCTCTTGCACTTAGCCCACGGGATTCCTTTGGCTGGGCACTTGAGTTTCAAGAAGACCAAGGAAAGGCTCTCACTCTACTTCTATTGGCCAAAAATGGGGGCAGAAGTAGATAAGTTTTGCAAGAGCTGCCATACCTGCCAAACTTCTGGTAAGGTTGGCTTCAAGAATGTGGCACCTTTAGTGCCTCTCCCAGTTGTGGGAGTCCCATTTGAGAGGGTAGGGATTGACATTGTTGGTCCCCTTGATCACCCAACCTCCTCAGGCAATAGGTTTATCCTTGTTGTAGTAGACCATGCTACTATGTACCCTGAGGCAATTCCTATGAGGACTGTTACAGCTCTGGCTGTGGTTAAGGCCCTCTTTGGTATTTTTACCAGGGTTGGGTTTCCTAAGGAAGTAATATCCGACAGGGGGTCAAACTTTATGTCCCACTACATGAAAGCCATGTGGAAAACCTGTGGAGTTACTTACAAGTTCTCAACCGCATACCACCCCCAGACCAATGGATTGGTAGAAAGGTTTAACAGAACCATGAAGAGCATGATAGGTGCTTTAGAGGAACCTCTGAAAAGAAAGTGGGACCTTCTACTGCCATGCCTTCTCTTTGCTTATAGAGAAGTCCCTCAGGAGGGGAGGGAGGTTATTCTCCCTTTGAACTTCTCTATGGCCATCCAGTCAGAGGTCCATTGGCCCTGATTAAGGAGGGATTGGAAGGTGCTCCTCCCCTCAAGCCAGTCAGAGTGACTGACTATGTGATAGGTCTCCGAAGGAGAATGTCACACATGATGGCAGAAGCTAGTGATAACCTGAAAGCTGGACAAGCTTTGGTCAAGCATTGGCATGATCAAAAGGCTAACATGGTTGAGTTCACTCAAGAACAGCTAGTTCTCGTTATGCTCCCAACAAGTCAGAGGGCCTTGCAAGACAAATGGATGGGACCCTTCAAAGTTGTGGGAAAACTTGGAGAGGTCAACTATCTGGTGGATCTGGGCAGACCCAGGGAAGCTCCTAGAGTCTTCCACACCAACCGCCTGAAAGCGTTCGTCTCCAGACCTGAAGTATGAGCCTTGCTTCTAGCTTCAGCAGCAGAGGAAGAAGAGAGTGAGTCTCTCCCTGATCTCCTCAGAGGTGTGCCTTTAGATGAAAAAATTGAAGGAGTCAATCTCTCTTTAGATCTGACACCTGAGCAACAAGAGGAGTGCAAATCTATGTTAAATCAGTTTGCCTCCCTGTTCTCACTCTCACCAGGCTTGACCCCTTGGGGACAGCACGAGATACTCACGGGTGACTGTCTGCCAGTCAAAAGCAGAGGATACAGAATGTCAGAAAATGTGAGAACCCATATTAAGGGGGAGGCCAAGAAGATGCTTGATCTCGGGGTAATAGAACCCTCTACTAGTCCATGGTCTAGCCCAGTTGTGCTAGTACCAAAGGCAGGATCCAAAGACTTGAGATTCTGTGTGGACTATAGAGCTCTTAATGCAGTCACAAAGACTGATGCCCACTCTTTACCAAGGACAGATGAGTTGGTGGATAAACTTGGTGCAGCCAAGTACCTCAGCACATTGACCTTACGTCAGGCTATTGGCAAATAGCCTTGACAGACCATGCCAAGGAGAAAACTGCATTTTCCACCCCAGTTGGCTTGTACCAGTTTAAGGTCATGCCTTTTGGATTAATAAATACACCTGCTACATTCCAAAGGATGGTGAACCAAGTTCTAGCTGGGATGGAGGACTTCTACATGGCATACTTGGATGACATTGCAGTCTTCAGCCACTCCTGGCAGGACCATGTGACCCACTTAGGACATGTTTTGCAGGCTCTTGGACAGGCCAATTTGACTATGAAGGCAAGTAAATGCCAGATAGGTCAAAGTAAGGTGGTCTACCTTGGGCATGAGGTAGGAGGTGGAGAAATAAGGCCTTTGCTCAGCAAGATTGAAGCTGTGCAAAATTGGACAACACCTACTACTCAAACCCAAGTGAGAGCCTTCCTAGGCCTCACTGGGTATTACAGGAATTTCATTGAGAACTATGGGACCATAGCTTCTCCACTGAATGTAATCTCCTCTCCAAAATTCCCTAAAAAGGTCAAATGGAATGAGGAGTGCAATCAGGCCTTTGAAAAACTGAAGAAAGCTCTTTGCCAAGCTCCAGTATTGAGAGCTCCTGACTACCACCAAACTTCCATTGTACAAACTGATGCCTCCAATGTAGGTATAGGGGCAGTTCTAAGCCAACTGGATGAGAAGGGTAAGGAGCACCCCATTTGCTTCATCAGCCGTAAGCTGAAGGATCCTGAGACAAGGTGGGCAACAATCGAAAGACAATGCTTTGCTATTGTGTGGGCACTGAAGAAGTTTAGGCCATACTTGTATGGTTCTACTTTTGTCATTCAGACTGACCACCAACCCTTGAGATGGTTAATGCAAATGAAGGGAGAAAATCCAAAACTACTCAGATGGTCAATCTGCCTGCAAGGGTTTGATTTCACCATTGAGCACAGGTCAGGGTGTCACCATCAAAATGCCGATGGACTCTCTAGGATGTATGTCATCGAATAGAGGTATGAGGTTCATCCAGGAGTGGATTAAATCCTCCTGTCCCTTAGTCTGGGTGGGGGGGGGGTCGAGTGTTAGGGAGAATTCTCTGTTTAGGCTGAATTTCCTAACCTAGTGAGTCCCCCAGCAGCTTTGCTGGATTTTTGGGGTTTATTTTTTTTCTCCTGCCAAGAGTGAGACTCTTTTACCCTCACTCTTGGGCATGATTTGAGTGTGTTTCTTTGAATCTAGATGTGTTTAATGGGCTATGTGGTCTTTTACCCCATAGGGCTTCATGTGTTTTTGTGATGTGTGTTACTCACACCCTCAGTGCAGTAACACAGGGGTGTCATAGTGACCCCCAGTATAGACTCCATACCCTGGGACTGACTACTGTCTCCCAGGGCATGTAAAGTCACCATTGACTTTACTAATCTTAAATTCTGAACAGAACCAGTACAAACCATCATATTGTGGACGTACTGGCTGGGGTAATTCAATTGCCCCAGGGTCTGTTAGTCGAGGGGGCATGTCTCCGTCCCCCCTGATCGAGTTTTGGCTGGTGGCAGTGGATACTACTTTTAATATTCAACCGCAAATATTTTCCTATGCGATTTCCCATTGTTTTAGGCTACTATCTTTATTTAATTATTTACGGTAGCCTCGAACATACCGCCGGTTTATTTAACTTATATTAATTCTCCGGTTGGTATTTTTTGCCTAAACTTGATTCTAAAATGGCGGTTGTGTTCTCTTCTGTGACTCCAACCCAAGTCGAGCCCTTTGTTCCACTTTTTGGCGGGCTTCTCCACAGAAGCCCTCCAAAGTGATGCCACTCTGTCTGGGGTACTTAGGAGGGGTGGAGGGGCATTTAGGCACCCTGGACTGAGTTGCCTAGGCAACTCAAGTCGCACTCCGTCCTGATTGGCCCAAGTGGTGAGCCGGCCGGCTCACCACTTAGCATGTTTGAGTGACAGCCAGGCTGAGTGAATGGGGGTTTTCTGCATAAAAGCAGGGCTTTGGGGACTGGAACTTCAGAAGTCGCCACAGGACCTAAGAATCTGACGAGGGAGAAGCTGAGCCGACCTGCCACGACGACACCACCGGTGAAGCCCTGCTGGACTGTCTCACCACTTTTCCCAACGACAGAGAAGATCTCCCACCGGAGAGTCTTCTTCCTTTGACTGGTGTGGATAACCAGTTTCACTGTCTTTTCGCCTTCCCGACGTACCTCGTGGCCGCCTTGCCTGTGCCAAGCACCCCGGCAACCGGGATACCACGTTTTACCACGACCGCGAAACAAAGGTACCACCTTTAACCGGAAAACTCCACGGCTGGTTCCTTCCCTGGCAGTGCAACGACCTTCATCTTTCCTCCACGTCGAGATCTTCTCTTCCCCTGGACGACGACGCAACTTGCACCCACTGCCAGGAACAACTGCCACCGCTGGAGGATCCTTCCCACTTAAGGTACTGTATCCCACCTGGCTTCCCTTGCCACCGACTGTACGGGTAGATTTAGTCCCCGGCTTTTGAACCTGGGTTAGCCTGGGACACCCTGGCTAAACTTTTCTGAGCCTCTCTAAACTCCTTTTGAACTCTCTGCAAGACTTTCTAAGCCTAGTGTAACTGTGTGATCTTGGGCGCATTTGTGCTCTGCTCTCTCTAAGAGTGGGCCCAGCCTGTGGACTTTGGCTTACCAGCGACTTTTGCTCTTCTGCCTTGCAAACAGTGTTCCTAAATCTTAGAGTGGTGTACCTTTCCATATTCTGTCTTTTTCCCTCCCTTTCTCACAAACGTATTGGAGTGACATCTAGTTAAGCGCTCAGCTCTGTATGAAAATAAGTGGTGTTTTACTGAGACTTATCTGATAAGGAAAAAGGGGTGTATATATTACAATAGTAACTGTGTTTAGAATATTTTACAACAAGAGTGCTGGAGTGTTTCAAACAGTGTGTTTTTAAATAAATAATTATATACTTTGATACCAAAGCTCTGGTCAGTGTTTGCTTGTATTATTGTGTCTGAGTGCCTATTGTGTATACTTTGCATACTGCCTAACTCTTCTTGAGGGAAGTCTGACTGCTCAGCCACAGCTACCAGGTAAATCTGGGTGGTACAGACTGCTACCAAGTGGGTTTACTGCTAACACCTGTAGTTCTAAATCTTTTGCAGTGGTCCCTAAGGGAACTGCACGGGTTTCTGCCTAACACTTAGGAAAAGCCAGGCAAGGAGCTTGGCATACGCTTCTTTTCAGTTATTTAACAGCATCTGTTTGAGAATCCCCCAATGCCACTTCACACCTGTCTTCAATAGATGGACAACAGGCTGAGTTATCTCTGCATAATTCTCCATAAATGTACATCTGTAGTCAGTCAATCCTAAGAGTCTTTGTAATTCACACAGACTGCTGGGATTCTTCAAATTCAGTAGAGCCTCAACCTTATTTTTCTGGGTATTAAGGCCCTTGACTGTGATTTCATGACCTAAAATGTTTACTTTAATTCTAGACCTTTAAAGAGATAGTTTTGTGTCATAGTTGGTTGGTTGAACACATGGTGGGTCTCCACTAAGTGCTCTTCTACAGGTTTACGTTTGATTAACAGAGCATTAACATAGGTCACATTCCCTCTTGCTACAAGATCAGGCATGGCTTTATGTAGGAATATGTTGAACTCATTTCTGCTGTTAAAATACCCAAATACGGTATGTGTTCGTACTGCTGTCCTCTTCTCCCCCCAATGTAAAGACAAGTTTATATTGTTGTTAACAGAGTACCGAGACTATCTAATACCCATTAGTCAAGTCAAGGACAAAATATAGTTTGGAACCCTGGATCTGTGAAAGTCCCTGATCAATATGCGGCAGAGGCCACCTTGACATGTTCACCCTCTTTTCCAGTTCCCTTAGGTCTGAACAGATTCTCCATTTCTTGTCAGAATTATTGTGGATATTAATTTACTGTCGATAAGTGTCTGATTTAACATCCCCATGGATAAATTCCAACACATAATTCTGGGTCAAGAAACAGGCCGTATTAGGAATTCATATTTTGTATTATTGAAATAAAGAGTCATTTCGAAGGTGGTCTCCTAAATTTATACTGGGAAAGTCACCACAGTATATCATATATTGTGACGAATCCCAGGATGTCGTCACTGCCGCTGAAGACGCAGCCCCTTCCCATGAGGCCAGGGTGGTGAGGCTGCTACCCGATAGTCCACCTCGGGGTGGTAAACAGCAGGTGGATATCATGGGAGGGGAAGCCCCCTGTGGGACCAGTGATGGCCAGGTCGGGAGAAAGCGTTATCCCTATAACCACCACACCTCCTCCCTTTCCACCCTACCCTCCTATGCAATGTATTTCTCTAGTAAAACAGTATTAGAGAGTAATGAGATGAGGAATATCTCTGGTGAGTTACAACACCATAACTCACTTAGTACTGGGACAAGGAGGAGGCGCAGAGCAGTACAGAGTACCTATCAGAACCACTCTGCCCATTCTAGTGGTTCTCAACAGGTGTTTGGAAGGAGCCAAGTTAAAAGCAAAGAAGGACTTGAGGAAGTGTCAAGCCCACCATATAGGAACTGCGAGACAGAGTACGCTCAGGGAAGAAGGAAGCAAGACCGGGGAGCCGAGCAAGGAGAAGGTTGCTGTAAAGCTGGACCGTTGTGCAGTGACAGTGCGGTGAGCAGCAAGGAAGACACTCCTGGCATCCCCAAAGGTCATCAGCTGTGAAGGAACGGTCCTACGCCAACAATAAAAAGTTGGCATGGCGCAGCCACCAACCTCCAGGGACAAGGAAGCAGGGGAAGTCCCACCACAGACGGCAGGTGCACAGGACGTCCCGAGAACATCACGGCTCACATAAAAAGGTATGCTGATGAGTGGGGAGGTGCCTGGGGGCCCTGTAAATTGGCAGAGAGAATCTAAAGTGGCAAGTATGCCCATAGAGCCACATGAAAGGGTCTGGGACCCTATCAAAAGTCAAAAGACATCCAGAAAGCCAAGCCTAATGAGGTCAATAACACTCTGCGGTCACCCGCAGTGCAAGTCTGGGACCTGCACCAAAATAAACAGAACATTTAACTGGCAGAAAATGTATTTCTGCTGCTTCAGGTAGTAGCCAGACCACTAGAGGGGGCTTGAATAGCCAACTTCTTCCATTCTACCTTGTGCCTCATACGCCAGTACCTGCTTGTTGCAGGAAGCTCTCTCCGAGTGATAGCCTTTGTATTCTCCGGAAAGTGGAGCGAAGATTCTTGCAAAATGGGTGTGGTGAATCCTACCAGCCTGAATGGTCTGCCACGGGCCCATTTACTTCTAATTGGGAGCTGGCAGCCTAACGTCTGACACGTGTTGACTAGTGGTCTGCTACTACCTGAAGAAACAGAAATACATTTGATTGTACAAAAGAATCGGTTACGTACTAATGAAGGCCGTGATTGATAAGAGCAACAGTTAATGCTCTAAAGATGTCCGAAACACACTGGGCCTCATTACGACCATGCCGGTCCAGTAACAGCGGTGCCGGTAAGCCTAACAGAATTATTCTTACTGGACTGGCATAGTACGACTCTGCGGGCGGGTGCCGTCCCACCCGTCAGTGTCAGACCTGGTGGGCAGAACGGCACCCGCCTGCAGGGTTTCACGGAAGCACCGGCACGGTTATTAACGGTACCGGTGCTTCCGTGGTCACCATTCCCAATTGAGTCCTACGGGACTCAAATGTGAATGGGGTTTAACAATTACTGGTGCCTGACTTCCCGGAACTCCGGGGTTGTAATCCCCCAGTGTTTCTGGCGAGCAAGGCACCGGTAATTCTTGCAAGTCCAGCGGCACGGTTACCGCCGGACTTGTAATGAGGCCCACTGTGTCAACTTTCCAAGAAGCCAGGACGACACTGCAAGCAAAGGGCAGTTCATAAAAAAGGATTCGCAAGATTAGAAAGGTCCCCTAATGAGTCTGGGGTGATTTTATACTATAAACATAAATGTTGGATCCATGGTTTGTTTGGATCTTATGTTGAAAACAAAGGTTTTTTGTGTCTGAAAATGTGAATAGATAACATTTTTTAACTTTTTATATATGAATAAAATTATATTTGAGAAATAATTACGAGTACCCAGAGGAAGAACACCAAAATGGATTATGTGTAACATGAAGGCCATGATCACCTGTTTTTGTGTATGTTGATGATAGCCTGGACGATTAAGGCCTACCAGGCACCCTGAGTGTATAGATACTGAAGTACAGACCATGACAATCAATGCTAACAATAACCATTTACACATTTGCTGGGGACAGTGCCTACCCGCTCTCACCATTCCTGTTCACGCCACTCCGGAATCCTGCCACACCAGCCGAGGTAAGGTACAACGCAGCACACATTGCCACTAAGGGCATAGCGCAGCACATATTCGTAGTACACAAGTCGCATTTCCGCTCCCTTCACCACTGTAAGGAACTCATGGTGACAATAGTAAGACAGACACAAGTGAGTTCAAGGGTGTATACTGAACGTTATGAGGGTGTGAAAAATGCCTATCTAACCCTAAATCTATGATGGGAGCCAGCTACGACCATCAAATAATAATAATACAGTCCTATTGGAGTTTAGTCAAATAAAATTCACCTCCCTTAGCTTTCGTTTGGCATTCCTCCGTCAGGTTCACATTGCCATTTTAACACAGTTCAAAAGAAAGTCATTCTGGCCCACTTAGGTTCTTCCCTTAGCCAAGCCTGGGTCTCAGCCCCTAGTCAGGCTTTCCCTTAAGCCCCCAGTCAGGCTTTCGTTTAAGCCCCCAGTCAGGCTTCACACAGTTCTATCACCTCATAAGGTTCCCCTCCATTGGGCGCAAACCTTTCTCAGTGGCTCTTATGCCTTGCCTTCCCTCTGCCGTGCTTGAGCCACTTCGCCTTCCACTGTTTGTTGGGTCAGAGACTATCGAGTGGGTGAGGACTTTTACGGGAACCCCAGCCTGACCACTCTGACCATTATTCCGCACTCATAATTTCTTTTGTTCGCTTCCCTCAACCGGGCTCGAGCTGTACTGGTTTTCACATTCGGCCCAATGCCTCTTGGGACTTGTAGTTGCTTTATATTTCCTCTAGGTTTCCCTTTCTCACACTCGAGTACCCCTTCTGCTTCGCTCCCCCATTCCAGTCACCCACACGCTTGCCGGGTTTCCCTCTTCATCCGTTTTGAGACTTACTCGGTTAGCTTGGCGCTAGTGGGTAGCTCCCTGAGGGGCAGGGAGAGTTCTGGTAGGAGGTCAGGGTCTCCCCACCTGCCCCTCCTGCATCTGGACTTCCTTTCACATGCCATGGGGAAGCAAGCTGTGCAGTAAACATGACCATCAGGCTACAGTGTGCCTTCTTTAGCCCTGGGGAGGTAAGGCTCCTTAGCTGGGCTGTAGCCACACACAGCTACTGGCTCAGCACCTCACCCTTCCTCCTCCTCTGGGCACACTCTCGGGCATGATTTGAGTGTGTTTCTTTGAATCTAGATGTGTTTAATGGGCTATGGGGTCTTTTACCCCATAGGGCTTCATGTGTTTTTGTGATGTGTGTTACACAGCACCCTCAGTGCAGTAACACAGGGGTGTCATAGTGACCCCCCAGTATAGACTCCATACCCTGGGACTGACTACTGTCTCCCAGGGCATGTAAAGTCACCATTGACTTTACTAGTCTTAAATTCTGAACAGAACCAGTACAAACCATCATATTGTGGACGTACTGGCTGGGGTAATTCAATTGCCCCAGGGTCTGTTAGTCGAGGGGGCACGTCTCCGTCCCCCCTGATCGAGTTTTGGCTGGTGGCAGTGGATACTACTTTTAATATTCAACCGCGAATGTTTTCCTATGGGATTTCCCATTGTTTTAGGCTACTATCTTTATTGAATTATTTACGGTAGCCTCGAACATACCGCCGGTTTATTTAATTAATATTAATTCTCCGGTTGGTATTTTTTGCCAAAACTTGATTCTAAAATGGCGGTTGTGTTCTCTTCTGTGACTCCAACCCAAGTCGAGCCCTTTGTTCCACTTTTTGGCGGGCTTCTCCACAGAAGCCCTCCAAAGTGGTGCCACTCTGTCTGGGGTACTTAGGAGGGGTGGAGGGGGATTTAGGCACCCTGGACTGAGTTGCCTAGGCAACTCAAGTCGCACTCCGTCCTGATTGGCCCAAGTGGTGAGCCGGCCGGCTCACCACTTAGCATGCTTGAGTGACAGCTAGGCTGAGTGAATGGGGGTTTTCTGCATAAAAGCAGGGCTTTGGGGACTGGAACTTCAGAATTCGCCACAGGACCTAAGAATCCGACGAGGGAGAAGCTGAGCCGACCTGCCACGACGACACCACCGGTGACGCCCTGCTGGACCGTCTCACCACTTTTCCCAACGACAGAGAAGATCTCCCGCCGGAGAGTCTTCTTCCTTTGATGGTGGGGATAACCAGTTTCAATGTCTTTTCGCCTTCCCGACGTACCTCGTGGCCGCCTTGCCTGTGCCAAGCACCCCGGCAACCGGGATACCACGTTTTACCACGACCGCGAAACAAAGGTACCACCTTTAACCGGAAAACTCCACGGCTGGTTCCTTCCCTGGCAGTGCAACGACCTTCATCTTTCCTCCACGTCGAGATCTTCTCTTCCCCTGGACGACGACGCAACTTGCACCCACTGCCAGGAACAACTGCCACCGCTGGAGGATCCTTCCCACTTAAGGTACTGTGTCCCACCTGGCTTCCCTTGCCACCGACTGTACGGGTAGATTTAGTCCCCGGCTTTTGAACCTGGGTTAGCCTGGGACACCCTGGCTAAACTTTTCTGAGCCTCTCTAAACTCCTTTTGAACTCTCTGCAAGACTTTCTAAGCCTAGTGTAACTGTGTGATCTTGGGCGCATTTGTGCTCTGCTCTCTCTAAGAGTGGGCCCAGCCTGTGGACTTTGGCTTACCAGCGACTTTTGCTCTTCTGCCTTGCAAACAGTGTTCCTAAATCTTAGAGTGGTGTACCTTTCCATATTCTGTCTTTTTCCCTCCCTTTCTCACAAACGTATTGGAGTGACATCTAGTTAAGCGCTCAGCTCTGTATGAAAATAAGTGGTGTTTTACTGAGACTTATCTGATAAGGAAAAAGGGGTGTATATATTACAATAGTAACTGTGTTTAGAATATTTTACAACAAGAGTGCTGGAGTGTTTCAAACAGTGTGTTTTTAAATAAATAATTATATACTTTGATACCAAAGCTCTGGTCAGTGTTTGCTTGTATTATTGTGTCTGAGTGCCTATTGTGTATACTTTGCATACTGCCTAACTCTTCTTGAGGGAAGTCTGACTGCTCAGCCACAGCTACCAGGTAAATCTGGGTGGTACAGACTGCTACCAAGTGGGTTTACTGCTAACACCTGTAGTTCTAAATCTTTTGCAGTGGTCCCTAAGGGAACTGCACGGGTTTCTGCCTAACACTTAGGAAAAGCCAGGCAAGGAGCTTGGCATACGCTTCTTTTCAGTTATTTAACAGCATCTGTTTGAGAATCCCCCAATGCCACTTCAGACCTGTCTTCAATAGATGGACAACAGGCTGAGTTATCTCTGCATAATTCTCCATAAATGTACATCTGTAGTCAGTCAATCCTAAGAGTCTTTGTAATTCACACAGACTGCTGGGATTCTTCAAATTCAGTAGAGCCTCAACCTTATTTTTCTGGGTATTAAGGCCCTTGACTGTGATTTCATGACCTAAAATGTTTACTTTAATTCTAGACCTTTAAAGAGATAGTTTTGTGTCATAGTTGGTTGGGTGAACACATGGTGGGTCTCCACTAAGTGCTCTTCTACAGGTTTACGTTTGATTAACAGAGCATTAACATAGGCCACATTCCCTCTTGCTACAAGATCAGGCATGGCTTTATGTAGGAATATGTTGAACTCATTTCTGCTGTTAAAATACCCAAATACGGTATGTGTTCGTACTGCTGTCCTCTTCTCCCCCCAATGTAAAGACAAGTTTATATTGTTGTTAACAGAGTACCGAGACTATCTAATACCCATTAGTCAAGTCAAGGACAAAATATAGTTTGGAACCCTGGATCTGTGAAAGTCCCTGATCAGTATGCGGCAGAGGCCACCTTGACATGTTCACCCTCTTTTCCAGTTCCCTTAGGTCTGAACAGAGTCTCCATTTCTTGTCAGAATTATTGTGGATATTAATTTACTGTCGATAAGTGTCTGATTTAACATCCCCATGGATAAATTCCAACACATAATTCTGGGTCAAGAAACAGGCCGTATTAGGAATTAATATTTTATATTATTGAAATAAAGAGTCATTTCGAAGGTGGTCTCCTAAATTTATACTGGGAAAGTCACCACAGTATATCATATATTGTGACGAATCCCAGGATGTCGTCACTGCCGCTGAAGACGCAGCCCCTTCCCATGAGGCCAGGGTGGTGAGGCTGCTACCCGATAGTCCCCCTCAGGGTGGTAAACAGCAGGTGGATATCATGGGAGGGGAAGCCCCCTGTGGGACCAGTGATGGCCAAGTCGGGAGAAAGCGTTATCCCTATAACCACCACACCTCCTCCCTTTCCACCCTACCCTCCTATGCAATGTATTTCTCTAGTAAAACAGTATTAGAGAGTAATGAGATGAGGAATATCTCTGGTGAGTTACAACACCATAACTCACTTAGTACTGGGACAAGGAGGAGGCGCAGAGCAGTACAGAGTACCTATCAGAACCACTCTGCCCATTCTAGTGGTTCTCAACAGGTGTTTGGAAGGAGCCAAGTTAAAAGCAAAGAAGGACTTGATGAAGTGTCAAGCCCACCATATAGGAACTGCGAGACAGAGTACGCTCAGGGAAGAAGGAAGCAAGACCGGGGAGCCGAGCAAGGAGAAGGTTGCTGTAAAGCTGGACCGTTGTGCAGTGACAGTGCGGTGACCAGCAAGGAAGACACTCCTGGCATCCCCAAAGGTCATCAGCTGTGAAGGAACGGTCCTACGCCAACAATAAAAAGTTGGCATGGCGCAGCCACCAACCTCCAGGGACAAGGAAGCAGGGGAAGTCCCACCACAGACGGCAGGTGCACAGGACGTCCCGAGAACATCACGGCTCACATAAAAAGGTATGCTGATGAGTGGGGAGGTGCCTGGGGGCCCTGTAAATTGGCAGAGAGAATCTAAAGTGGCAAGTATGCCCATAGAGCCACATGAAAGGGTCTGGGACCCTATCAAAAGTCAAAAGACATCCAGAAAGCCAAGCCTAATGAGGTCAATAACACTCTGCGGTCACCCGCAGTGCAAGTCTGGGACCTGCACCAAAATAAACAGAACATTTAACTGGCAGAAAATGTATTTCTGCTGCTTCAGGTAGTAGCCAGACCACTAGAGGGGGCTTGAATAGCCAACTTCTTCCATTCTACCTTGTGCCTCATACGCCAGTACCTGCTTGTTGCAGGAAGCTCTCTCCGAGTGATAGCCTTTGTATTCTCCGGAAAGTGGAGCGAAGATTCTTGCAAAATGGGTGTGGTGAATCCTACCAGCCTGAATGGTCTGCCACGGGCCCATTTACTTCTAATTGGGAGCTGGCAGCCTAACGTCTGACACGTGTTGACTAGTGGTCTGCTACTACCTGAAGAAACAGAAATACATTTGATTGTACAAAAGAATCGGTTACGTACTAATGAAGGCCGTGATTGATAAGAGCAACAGTTAATGCTCTAAAGATGTCCGAAACACACTGGGCCTCATTACGACCATGCCGGTCCAGTAACAGCGGTGCCGGTAAGCCTAACAGAATTATTCTTACTGGACTGGCATAGTACGACTCTGCGGGCGGGTGCCGTCCCACCCGTCAGTGTCAGACCTGGTGGGCAGAACGGCACCCGCCTGCAGGGTTTCACGGAAGCACCGGCACGGTTATTAACGGTACCGGTGCTTCCGTGGTCACCATTCCCAATTGAGTCCTACGGGACTCAAATGTGAATGGGGTTTAACAATTACTGGTGCCTGACTTCCCGGAACTCCGGGGTTGTAATCCCCCAGTGTTTCTGGCGAGCAAGGCACCGGTAATTCTTGCAAGTCCAGCGGCACGGTTACCGCCGGACTTGTAATGAGGCCCACTGTGTCAACTTTCCAAGAAGCCAGGACGACACTGCAAGCAAAGGGCAGTTCATAAAAAAGGATTCGCAAGATTAGAAAGGTCCCCTAATGAGTCTGGGGTGATTTTATACTATAAACATAAATGTTGGATCCATGGTTTGTTTGGATCTTATGTTGAAAACAAAGGTTTTTTGTGTCTGAAAATGTGAATAGATAACATTTTTTAACTTTTTATATATGAATAAAATTATATTTGAGAAATAATTACGAGTACCCAGAGGAAGAACACCAAAATGGATTATGTGTAACATGAAGGCCATGATCACCTGTTTTTGTGTATGTTGATGATAGCCTGGACGATTAAGGCCTACCAGGCACCCTGAGTGTATAGATACTGAAGTACAGACCATGACAATCAATGCTAACAATAACCATTTACACATTTGCTGGGGACAGTGCCTACCCGCTCTCACCATTCCTGTTCACGCCACTCCGGAATCCTGCCACACCAGCCGAGGTAAGGTACAACGCAGCACACATTGCCACTAAGGGCATAGCGCAGCACATATTCGTAGTACACAAGTCGCATTTCCGCTCCCTTCACCACTGTAAGGAACTCATGGTGACAATAGTAAGACAGACACAAGTGAGTTCAAGGGTGTATACTGAACGTTATGAGGGTGTGAAAAATGCCTATCTAACCCTAAATCTATGATGGGAGCCAGCTACGACCATCAAATAATAATAATACAGTCCTATTGGAGTTTAGTCAAATAAAATTCACCTCCCTTAGCTTTCGTTTGGCATTCCTCCGTCAGGTTCACATTGCCATTTTAACACAGTTCAAAAGAAAGTCATTCTGGCCCACTTAGGTTCTTCCCTTAGCCAAGCCTGGGTCTCAGCCCCTAGTCAGGCTTTCCCTTAAGCCCCCAGTCAGGCTTTCGTTTAAGCCCCCAGTCAGGCTTCACACAGTTCTATCACCTCATAAGGTTCCCCTCCATTGGGCGCAAACCTTTCTCAGTGGCTCTTATGCCTTGCCTTCCCTCTGCCGTGCTTGAGCCACTTCGCCTTCCACTGTTTGTTGGGTCAGAGACTATCGAGTGGGTGAGGACTTTTACGGGAACCCCAGCCTGACCACTCTGACCATTATTCCGCACTCATAATTTCTTTTGTTCGCTTCCCTCAACCGGGCTCGAGCTGTACTGGTTTTCACATTCGGCCCAATGCCTCTTGGGACTTGTAGTTGCTTTATATTTCCTCTAGGTTTCCCTTTCTCACACTCGAGTACCCCTTCTGCTTCGCTCCCCCATTCCAGTCACCCACACGCTTGCCGGGTTTCCCTCTTCATCCGTTTTGAGACTTACTCGGTTAGCTTGGCGCTAGTGGGTAGCTCCCTGAGGGGCAGGGAGAGTTCTGGTAGGAGGTCAGGGTCTCCCCACCTGCCCCTCCTGCATCTGGACTTCCTTTCACATGCCATGGGGAAGCAAGCTGTGCAGTAAACATGACCATCAGGCTACAGTGTGCCTTCTTTAGCCCTGGGGAGGTAAGGCTCCTTAGCTGGGCTGTAGCCACACACAGCTACTGGCTCAGCACCTCACCCTTCCTCCTCCTCTGGGCACACTCTCGGGCATGATTTGAGTGTGTTTCTTTGAATCTAGATGTGTTTAATGGGCTATGGGGTCTTTTACCCCATAGGGCTTCATGTGTTTTTGTGATGTGTGTTACACAGCACCCTCAGTGCAGTAACACAGGGGTGTCATAGTGACCCCCCAGTATAGACTCCATACCCTGGGACTGACTACTGTCTCCCAGGGCATGTAAAGTCACCATTGACTTTACTAGTCTTAAATTCTGAACAGAACCAGTACAAACCATCATATTGTGGACGTACTGGCTGGGGTAATTCAATTGCCCCAGGGTCTGTTAGTCGAGGGGGCACGTCTCCGTCCCCCCTGATCGAGTTTTGGCTGGTGGCAGTGGATACTACTTTTAATATTCAACCGCGAATGTTTTCCTATGGGATTTCCCATTGTTTTAGGCTACTATCTTTATTGAATTATTTACGGTAGCCTCGAACATACCGCCGGTTTATTTAATTAATATTAATTCTCCGGTTGGTATTTTTTGCCAAAACTTGATTCTAAAATGGCGGTTGTGTTCTCTTCTGTGACTCCAACCCAAGTCGAGCCCTTTGTTCCACTTTTTGGCGGGCTTCTCCACAGAAGCCCTCCAAAGTGGTGCCACTCTGTCTGGGGTACTTAGGAGGGGTGGAGGGGGATTTAGGCACCCTGGACTGAGTTGCCTAGGCAACTCAAGTCGCACTCCGTCCTGATTGGCCCAAGTGGTGAGCCGGCCGGCTCACCACTTAGCATGCTTGAGTGACAGCTAGGCTGAGTGAATGGGGGTTTTCTGCATAAAAGCAGGGCTTTGGGGACTGGAACTTCAGAATTCGCCACAGGACCTAAGAATCCGACGAGGGAGAAGCTGAGCCGACCTGCCACGACGACACCACCGGTGACGCCCTGCTGGACCGTCTCACCACTTTTCCCAACGACAGAGAAGATCTCCCGCCGGAGAGTCTTCTTCCTTTGATGGTGGGGATAACCAGTTTCAATGTCTTTTCGCCTTCCCGACGTACCTCGTGGCCGCCTTGCCTGTGCCAAGCACCCCGGCAACCGGGATACCACGTTTTACCACGACCGCGAAACAAAGGTACCACCTTTAACCGGAAAACTCCACGGCTGGTTCCTTCCCTGGCAGTGCAACGACCTTCATCTTTCCTCCACGTCGAGATCTTCTCTTCCCCTGGACGACGACGCAACTTGCACCCACTGCCAGGAACAACTGCCACCGCTGGAGGATCCTTCCCACTTAAGGTACTGTGTCCCACCTGGCTTCCCTTGCCACCGACTGTACGGGTAGATTTAGTCCCCGGCTTTTGAACCTGGGTTAGCCTGGGACACCCTGGCTAAACTTTTCTGAGCCTCTCTAAACTCCTTTTGAACTCTCTGCAAGACTTTCTAAGCCTAGTGTAACTGTGTGATCTTGGGCGCATTTGTGCTCTGCTCTCTCTAAGAGTGGGCCCAGCCTGTGGACTTTGGCTTACCAGCGACTTTTGCTCTTCTGCCTTGCAAACAGTGTTCCTAAATCTTAGAGTGGTGTACCTTTCCATATTCTGTCTTTTTCCCTCCCTTTCTCACAAACGTATTGGAGTGACATCTAGTTAAGCGCTCAGCTCTGTATGAAAATAAGTGGTGTTTTACTGAGACTTATCTGATAAGGAAAAAGGGGTGTATATATTACAATAGTAACTGTGTTTAGAATATTTTACAACAAGAGTGCTGGAGTGTTTCAAACAGTGTGTTTTTAAATAAATAATTATATACTTTGATACCAAAGCTCTGGTCAGTGTTTGCTTGTATTATTGTGTCTGAGTGCCTATTGTGTATACTTTGCATACTGCCTAACTCTTCTTGAGGGAAGTCTGACTGCTCAGCCACAGCTACCAGGTAAATCTGGGTGGTACAGACTGCTACCAAGTGGGTTTACTGCTAACACCTGTAGTTCTAAATCTTTTGCAGTGGTCCCTAAGGGAACTGCACGGGTTTCTGCCTAACACTTAGGAAAAGCCAGGCAAGGAGCTTGGCATACGCTTCTTTTCAGTTATTTAACAGCATCTGTTTGAGAATCCCCCAATGCCACTTCAGACCTGTCTTCAATAGATGGACAACAGGCTGAGTTATCTCTGCATAATTCTCCATAAATGTACATCTGTAGTCAGTCAATCCTAAGAGTCTTTGTAATTCACACAGACTGCTGGGATTCTTCAAATTCAGTAGAGCCTCAACCTTATTTTTCTGGGTATTAAGGCCCTTGACTGTGATTTCATGACCTAAAATGTTTACTTTAATTCTAGACCTTTAAAGAGATAGTTTTGTGTCATAGTTGGTTGGGTGAACACATGGTGGGTCTCCACTAAGTGCTCTTCTACAGGTTTACGTTTGATTAACAGAGCATTAACATAGGCCACATTCCCTCTTGCTACAAGATCAGGCATGGCTTTATGTAGGAATATGTTGAACTCATTTCTGCTGTTAAAATACCCAAATACGGTATGTGTTCGTACTGCTGTCCTCTTCTCCCCCCAATGTAAAGACAAGTTTATATTGTTGTTAACAGAGTACCGAGACTATCTAATACCCATTAGTCAAGTCAAGGACAAAATATAGTTTGGAACCCTGGATCTGTGAAAGTCCCTGATCAGTATGCGGCAGAGGCCACCTTGACATGTTCACCCTCTTTTCCAGTTCCCTTAGGTCTGAACAGAGTCTCCATTTCTTGTCAGAATTATTGTGGATATTAATTTACTGTCGATAAGTGTCTGATTTAACATCCCCATGGATAAATTCCAACACATAATTCTGGGTCAAGAAACAGGCCGTATTAGGAATTAATATTTTATATTATTGAAATAAAGAGTCATTTCGAAGGTGGTCTCCTAAATTTATACTGGGAAAGTCACCACAGTATATCATATATTGTGACGAATCCCAGGATGTCGTCACTGCCGCTGAAGACGCAGCCCCTTCCCATGAGGCCAGGGTGGTGAGGCTGCTACCCGATAGTCCCCCTCAGGGTGGTAAACAGCAGGTGGATATCATGGGAGGGGAAGCCCCCTGTGGGACCAGTGATGGCCAAGTCGGGAGAAAGCGTTATCCCTATAACCACCACACCTCCTCCCTTTCCACCCTACCCTCCTATGCAATGTATTTCTCTAGTAAAACAGTATTAGAGAGTAATGAGATGAGGAATATCTCTGGTGAGTTACAACACCATAACTCACTTAGTACTGGGACAAGGAGGAGGCGCAGAGCAGTACAGAGTACCTATCAGAACCACTCTGCCCATTCTAGTGGTTCTCAACAGGTGTTTGGAAGGAGCCAAGTTAAAAGCAAAGAAGGACTTGATGAAGTGTCAAGCCCACCATATAGGAACTGCGAGACAGAGTACGCTCAGGGAAGAAGGAAGCAAGACCGGGGAGCCGAGCAAGGAGAAGGTTGCTGTAAAGCTGGACCGTTGTGCAGTGACAGTGCGGTGACCAGCAAGGAAGACACTCCTGGCATCCCCAAAGGTCATCAGCTGTGAAGGAACGGTCCTACGCCAACAATAAAAAGTTGGCATGGCGCAGCCACCAACCTCCAGGGACAAGGAAGCAGGGGAAGTCCCACCACAGACGGCAGGTGCACAGGACGTCCCGAGAACATCACGGCTCACATAAAAAGGTATGCTGATGAGTGGGGAGGTGCCTGGGGGCCCTGTAAATTGGCAGAGAGAATCTAAAGTGGCAAGTATGCCCATAGAGCCACATGAAAGGGTCTGGGACCCTATCAAAAGTCAAAAGACATCCAGAAAGCCAAGCCTAATGAGGTCAATAACACTCTGCGGTCACCCGCAGTGCAAGTCTGGGACCTGCACCAAAATAAACAGAACATTTAACTGGCAGAAAATGTATTTCTGCTGCTTCAGGTAGTAGCCAGACCACTAGAGGGGGCTTGAATAGCCAACTTCTTCCATTCTACCTTGTGCCTCATACGCCAGTACCTGCTTGTTGCAGGAAGCTCTCTCCGAGTGATAGCCTTTGTATTCTCCGGAAAGTGGAGCGAAGATTCTTGCAAAATGGGTGTGGTGAATCCTACCAGCCTGAATGGTCTGCCACGGGCCCATTTACTTCTAATTGGGAGCTGGCAGCCTAACGTCTGACACGTGTTGACTAGTGGTCTGCTACTACCTGAAGAAACAGAAATACATTTGATTGTACAAAAGAATCGGTTACGTACTAATGAAGGCCGTGATTGATAAGAGCAACAGTTAATCCTCTAAAGATGTCCGAAACACACTGGGCCTCATTACGACCATGCCGGTCCAGTAACAGCGGTGCCGGTAAGCCTAACGGAATTATTCTTACTGGACTGGCATAGTACGACTCTGCGGGCGGGTGCCGTCCCACCCGTCAGTGTCAGACCTGGTGGGCAGAACGGCACCCGCCTGCAGGGTTTCACGGAAGCACCGGCACGGTTATTAACGGTACCGGTGCTTCCGTGGTCACCATTCCCAATTGAGTCCTACGGGACTCAAATGTGAATGGGGTTTAACAATTACTGGTGCCTGACTTCCCGGAACTCCGGGGTTGTAATCCCCCAGTGTTTCTGGCAAGCAAGGCACCGGTAATTCTTGCAAGTCCAGCGGCACGGTTACCGCCGGACTTGTAATGAGGCCCACTGTGTCAACTTTCCAAGAAGCCAGGACGACACTGCAAGCAAAGGGCAGTTCATAAAAAAGGATTCGCAAGATTAGAAAGGTCCCCTAATGAGTCTGGGGTGATTTTATACTATAAACATAAATGTTGGATCCATGGTTTGTTTGGATCTTATGTTGAAAACAAAGGTTTTTTGTGTCTGAAAATGTGAATAGATAACATTTTTTAACTTTTTATATATGAATAAAATTATATTTGAGAAATAATTACGAGTACCCAGAGGAAGAACACCAAAATGGATTATGTGTAACATGAAGGCCATGATCACCTGTTTTTGTGTATGTTGATGATAGCCTGGACGATTAAGGCCTACCAGGCACCCTGAGTGTATAGATACTGAAGTACAGACCATGACAATCAATGCTAACAATAACCATTTACACATTTGCTGGGGACAGTGCCTACCCGCTCTCACCATTCCTGTTCACGCCACTCCGGAATCCTGCCACACCAGCCGAGGTAAGGTACAACGCAGCACACATTGCCACTAAGGGCATAGCGCAGCACATATTCGTAGTACACAAGTCGCATTTCCGCTCCCTTCACCACTGTAAGGAACTCATGGTGACAATAGTAAGACAGACACAAGTGAGTTCAAGGGTGTATACTGAACGTTATGAGGGTGTGAAAAATGCCTATCTAACCCTAAATCTATGATGGGAGCCAGCTACGACCATCAAATAATAATAATACAGTCCTATTGGAGTTTAGTCAAATAAAATTCACCTCCCTTAGCTTTCGTTTGGCATTCCTCCGTCAGGTTCACATTGCCATTTTAACACAGTTCAAAAGAAAGTCATTCTGGCCCACTTAGGTTCTTCCCTTAGCCAAGCCTGGGTCTCAGCCCCTAGTCAGGCTTTCCCTTAAGCCCCCAGTCAGGCTTTCGTTTAAGCCCCCAGTCAGGCTTCACACAGTTCTATCACCTCATAAGGTTCCCCTCCATTGGGCGCAAACCTTTCTCAGTGGCTCTTATGCCTTGCCTTCCCTCTGCCGTGCTTGAGCCACTTCGCCTTCCACTGTTTGTTGGGTCAGAGACTATATAGGTGGGTGAGGACTTTTACGGGAACCCCAGCCTGACCACTCTGACCATTATTCCGCACTCATAATTTCTTTTGTTCGCTTCCCTCAACCGGGCTCGAGCTGTACTGGTTTTCACATTCGGCCCAATGCCTCTTGGGACTTGTAGTTGCTTTATATTTCCTCTAGGTTTCCCTTTCTCACACTCGAGTACCCCTTCTGCTTCGCTCCCCCATTCCAGTCACCCACACGCTTGCCGGGTTTCCCTCTTCATCCGTTTTGAGACTTACTCGGTTAGCTTGGCGCTAGTGGGTAGCTCCCTGAGGGGCAGGGAGAGTTCTGGTAGGAGGTCAGGGTCTCCCCACCTGCCCCTCCTGCATCTGGACTTCCTTTCACATGCCATGGGGAAGCAAGCTGTGCAGTAAACATGACCATCAGGCTACAGTGTGCCTTCTTTAGCCCTGGGGAGGTAAGGCTCCTTAGCTGGGCTGTAGCCACACACAGCTACTGGCTCAGCACCTCACCCTTCCTCCTCCTCTGGGCACACTCTCGGGCATGATTTGAGTGTGTTTCTTTGAATCTAGATGTGTTTAATGGGCTATGGGGTCTTTTACCCCATAGGGCTTCATGTGTTTTTGTGATGTGTGTTACACAGCACCCTCAGTGCAGTAACACAGGGGTGTCATAGTGACCCCCCAGTATAGACTCCATACCCTGGGACTGACTACTGTCTCCCAGGGCATGTAAAGTCACCATTGACTTTACTAGTCTTAAATTCTGAACAGAACCAGTACAAACCATCATATTGTGGACGTACTGGCTGGGGTAATTCAATTGCCCCAGGGTCTGTTAGTCGAGGGGGCACGTCTCCGTCCCCCCTGATCGAGTTTTGGCTGGTGGCAGTGGATACTACTTTTAATATTCAACCGCGAATATTTTCCTATGGGATTTCCCATTGTTTTAGGCTACTATCTTTATTGAATTATTTACGGTAGCCTCGAACATACCGCCGGTTTATTTAATTAATATTAATTCTCCGGTTGGTATTTTTTGCCAAAACTTGATTCTAAAATGGCGGTTGTGTTCTCTTCTGTGACTCCAACCCAAGTCGAGCTCTTTGTTCCACTTTTTGGCGGGCTTCTCCACAGAAGCCCTCCAAAGTGGTGCCACTCTGTCTGGGGTACTTAGGAGGGGTGGAGGGGGATTTAGGCACCCTGGACTGAGTTGCCTAGGCAACTCAAGTCGCACTCCGTCCTGATTGGCCCAAGTGGTGAGCCTGCCGGCTCACCACTTAGCATGCTTGAGTGACAGCTAGGCTGAGTGAATGGGGGTTTTCTGCATAAAAGCAGGGCTTTGGGGACTGGAACTTCAGAATTCGCCACAGGACCTAAGAATCCGACGAGGGAGAAGCTGAGCCGAACTGCCACGACGACACCACCGGTGACGCCCTGCTGGACCGTCTCACCACTTTTCCCAACGACAGAGAAGATCTCCCGCCGGAGAGTCTTCTTCCTTTGATGGTGGGGATAACCAGTTTCAATGTCTTTTCGCCTTCCCGACGTACCTCGTGGCCGCCTTGCCTGTGCCAAGCACCCCGGCAACCGGGATACCACGTTTTACCACGACCGCGAAACAAAGGTACCACCTTTAACCGGAAAACTCCACGGCTGGTTCCTTCCCTGGCAGTGCAACGACCTTCATCTTTCCTCCACGTCGAGATCTTCTCTTCCCCTGGACGATGACGCAACTTGCACCCACTGCCAGGAACAACTGCCACCGCTGGAGGATCCTTCCCACTTAAGGTACTGTGTCCCACCTGGCTTCCCTTGCCACCGACTGTACGGGTAGATTTAGTCCCCGGCTTTTGAACCTGGGTTAGCCTGGGACACCCTGGCTAAACTTTTCTGAGCCTCTCTAAACTCCTTTTGAACTCTCTGCAAGACTTTCTAAGCCTAGTGTAACTGTGTGATCTTGGGCGCATTTGTGCTCTGCTCTCTCTAAGAGTGGGCCCAGCCTGTGGACTTTGGCTTACCAGCGACTTTTGCTCTTCTGCCTTGCAAACAGTGTTCCTAAATCTTAGAGTGGTGTACCTTTCCATATTCTGTCTTTTTCCCTCCCTTTCTCACAAACGTATTGGAGTGACATCTAGTTAAGCGCTCAGCTCTGTATGAAAATAAGTGGTGTTTTACTGAGACTTATCTGATAAGGAAAAAGGGGTGTATATATTACTATAGTAACTGTGTTTAGAATATTTTACAACAAGAGTGCTGGAGTGTTTCAAACAGTGTGTTTTTAAATAAATAATTATATACTTTGATACCAAAGCTCTGGTCAGTGTTTGCTTGTATTATTGTGTCTGAGTGCCTATTGTGTATACTTTGCATACTGCCTAACTCTTCTTGAGGGAAGTCTGACTGCTCAGCCACAGCTACCAGGTAAATCTGGGTGGTACAGACTGCTACCAAGTGGGTTTACTGCTAACACCTGTAGTTCTAAATCTTTTGCAGTGGTCCCTAAGGGAACTGCACGGGTTTCTGCCTAACACTTAGGAAAAGCCAGGCAAGGAGCTTGGCATACGCTTCTTTTCAGTTATTTAACAGCATCTGTTTGAGAATCCCCCAATGCCACTTCACACCTGTCTTCAATAGATGGACAACAGGCTGAGTTATCTCTGCATAATTCTCCATAAATGTACATCTGTAGTCAGTCAATCCTAAGAGTCTTTGTAATTCACACAGACTGCTGGGATTCTTCAAATTCAGTAGAGCCTCAACCTTATTTTTCTGGGTATTAAGGCCCTTGACTGTGATTTCATGACCTAAAATGTTTACTTTAATTCTAGACCTTTAAAGAGATAGTTTTGTGTCATAGTTGGTTGGGTGAACACATGGTGGGTCTCCACTAAGTGCTCTTCTACAGGTTTACGTTTTATTAACAGAGCATTAACATAGGCCACATTCCCTCTTGCTACAAGATCAGGCATGGCTTTATGTAGGAATATGTTGAACTCATTTCTGCTGTTAAAATACCCAAATACGGTATGTGTTCGTACTGCTGTCCTCTTCTCCCCCCAATGTAAAGAAAAGTTTATATTGTTGTTAACAGAGTACCGAGACTATCTAATACCCATTAGTCAAGTCAAGGACAAAATATAGTTTGGAACCCTGGATCTGTGAAAGTCCCTGATCAGTATGCGGCAGAGGCCACCTTGACATGTTCACCCTCTTTTCCAGTTCCCTTAGGTCTGAACAGAGTCTCCATTTCTTGTCAGAATTATTGTGGATATTAATTTACTGTCGATAAGTGTCTGATTTAACATCCCCATGGATAAATTCCAACACATAATTCTGGGTCAAGAAACAGGCCGTATTAGGAATTAATATTTTATATTATTGAAATAAAGAGTCATTTCGAAGGTGGTCTCCTAAATTTATACTGGGAAAGTCACCACAGTATATCATATATTGTGACGAATCCCAGGATGTCGTCACTGCCGCTGAAGACGCTGCCCCTTCCCATGAGGCCAGGGTGGTGAGGCTGCTACCCGATAGTCCCCCTCGGGGTGGTAAACAGCAGGTGGATATCATGGGAGGGGAAGCCCCCTGTGGGACCAGTGATGGCCAAGTCGGGAGAAAGCGTTATCCCTATAACCACCACACCTCCTCCCTTTCCACCCTACCCTCCTATGCAATGTATTTCTCTAGTAAAACAGTATTAGAGAGTAATGAGATGAAGAATATCTCTGGTGAGTTACAACACCATAACTCACTTAGTACTGGGACAAGGAGGAGGCGCAGAGCAGTACAGAGTACCTATCAGAACCACTCTGCCCATTCTAGTGGTTCTCAACAGGTGTTTGGAAGGAGCCAAGTTAAAAGCAAAGAAGGACTTGATGAAGTGTCAAGCCCACCATATAGGAACTGCGAGACAGAGTACGCTCAGGGAAGAAGGAAGCAAGACCGGGGAGCCGAGCAAGGAGAAGGTTGCTGTAAAGCTGGACTGTTGTGCAGTGACAGTGCGGTGAGCAGCAAGGAAGACACTCCTGGCATCCCCAAAGGTCATCGGCTGTGAAGGAACGGTCCTACGCCAACAATAAAAAGTTGGCATGGTGCAGCCACCAACCTCCGGGGACAAGGAAGCAGGGGAAGTCCCACCACAGACGGCAGGTGCACAGGACGTCCCGAGAACATCACGGCTCACATAAAAAGGTATGCTGATGAGTGGGGAGGTGCCTGGGGGCCCTGTAAATTGGCAGAGAGAATCTAAAGTGGCAAGTATGCCCATAGAGCCACATGAAAGGGTCTGGGACCCTATCAAAAGTCAAAAGACATCCAGAAAGCCAAGCCTAATGAGGTCAATAACACTCTGCGGTCACCCACAGTGCAAGTCTGGGACCTGCACCAAAATAAACAGAACATTTAACTGGCAGAAAGTGTATTTCTGCTGCTTCAGGTAGTAGCCAGACCACTAGAGGGGGCTTGAATAGCCAACTTCTTCCATTCTACCTTGTGCCTCATACGCCAGTACCTGCTTGTTGCAGGAAGCTCTCTCCGAGTGATAGCCTTTGTATTCTCCGGAAAGTGGAGCGAAGATTCTTGCAAAATGGGTGTGGTGAATCCTACCAGCCTGAATGGTCTGCCACGGGCTCATTTACTTCTAATTGGGAGCTGGCAGCCTAACGTCTGACACGTGTTGACTAGTGGTCTGCTACTACCTGAAGAAACAGAAATACATTTGATTGTACAAAAGAATCGGTTATGTACTAATGAAGGCCGTGATTGATAAGAGCAACAGTTAATGCTCTAAAGATGTCCGAAACACACTGGGCCTCATTACGACCATGCCGGTCCAGTAACAGCGGTGCCGGTAAGCCTAACGGAATTATTGTTACTGGACTGGCATAGTACGACTCTGCGGGCGGGTGCCGTCCCACCCGTCAGTGTCAGACCTGGTGGGCAGAACGGCACCCGCCTGCAGGGTTTCACGGAAGCACCGGCACGGTTATTAACGGTACCGGTGCTTCCGTGGTCACCATTCCCAATTGAGTCCTACGGGACTCAAATGTGAATGGGGTTTAACAATTACTGGTGCCTGACTTCCCGGAACTCCGGGGTTGTAATCCCCCAGTGTTTCTGGCAAGCAAGGCACCGGTAATTCTTGCAAGTCCAGCGGCACGGTTACCGCCGGACTTGTAATGAGGCCCACTGTGTCAACTTTCCAAGAAGCCAGGACGACACTGCAAGCAAAGGGCAGTTCATAAAAAAGGATTCGCAAGATTAGAAAGGTCCCCTAATGAGTCTGGGGTGATTTTATACTATAAACACAAATGTTGGATCCATGGTTTGTTTGGATCTTATGTTGAAAACAAAGGTTTTTTGTGTCTGAAAATGTGAATAGATAACATTTTTTAACTTTTTATATATGAATAAAATTATATTTGAGAAATAATTACGAGTACCCAGAGGAAGAACACCAAAATGGATTATGTGTAACATGAAGGCCATGATCACCTGTTTTTGTGTATGTTGATGATAGCCTGGACGATTAAGGCCTACCAGGCACCCTGAGTGTATAGATACTGAAGTACAGACCATGACAATCAATGCTAACAATAACCATTTACACATTTGCTGGGGACAGTGCCTACCCGCTCTCACCATTCCTGTTCACGCCACTCCGGAATCCTGCCACACCAGCCGAGGTAAGGTACAACGCAGCACACATTGCCACTAAGGGCATAGCGCAGCACATATTCGTAGTACACAAGTCGCATTTCCGCTCCCTTCACCACTGTAAGGAACTCATGGTGACAATAGTAAGACAGACACAAGTGAGTTCAAGGGTGTATACTGAACGTTATGAGGGTGTGAAAAATGCCTATCTAACCCTAAATCTATGATGGGAGCCAGCTACGACCATCAAATAATAATAATACAGTCCTATTGGAGTTTAGTCAAATAAAATTCACCTCCCTTAGCTTTCGTTTGGCATTCCTCCGTCAGGTTCACATTGCCATTTTAACACAGTTCAAAAGAAAGTCATTCTGGCCCACTTAGGTTCTTCCCTTAGCCAAGCCTGGGTCTCAGCCCCTAGTCAGGCTTTCCCTTAAGCCCCCAGTCAGGCTTTCGTTTAAGCCCCCAGTCAGGCTTCACACAGTTCTATCACCTCATAAGGTTCCCCTCCATTGGGCGCAAACCTTTCTCAGTGGCTCTTATGCCTTGCCTTCCCTCTGCCGTGCTTGAGCCACTTCGCCTTCCACTGTTTGTTGGGTCAGAGACTATATAGGTGGGTGAGGACTTTTACGGGAACCCCAGCCTGACCACTCTGACCATTATTCCGCACTCATAATTTCTTTTGTTCGCTTCCCTCAACCGGGCTCGAGCTGTACTGGTTTTCACATTCGGCCCAATGCCTCTTGGGACTTGTAGTTGCTTTATATTTCCTCTAGGTTTCCCTTTCTCACACTCGAGTACCCCTTCTGCTTCGCTCCCCCATTCCAGTCACCCACACGCTTGCCGGGTTTCCCTCTTCATCCGTTTTGAGACTTACTCGGTTAGCTTGGCGCTAGTGGGTAGCTCCCTGAGGGGCAGGGAGAGTTCTGGTAGGAGGTCAGGGTCTCCCCACCTGCCCCTCCTGCATCTGGACTTCCTTTCACATGCCATGGGGAAGCAAGCTGTGCAGTAAACATGACCATCAGGCTACAGTGTGCCTTCTTTAGCCCTGGGGAGGTAAGGCTCCTTAGCTGGGCTGTAGCCACACACAGCTACTGGCTCAGCACCTCACCCTTCCTCCTCCTCTGGGCACACTCTCGGGCATGATTTGAGTGTGTTTCTTTGAATCTAGATGTGTTTAATGGGCTATGGGGTCTTTTACCCCATAGGGCTTCATGTGTTTTTGTGATGTGTGTTACACAGCACCCTCAGTGCAGTAACACAGGGGTGTCATAGTGACCCCCCAGTATAGACTCCATACCCTGGGACTGACTACTGTCTCCCAGGGCATGTAAAGTCACCATTGACTTTACTAGTCTTAAATTCTGAACAGAACCAGTACAAACCATCATATTGTGGACGTACTGGCTGGGGTAATTCAATTGCCCCAGGGTCTGTTAGTCGAGGGGGCACGTCTCCGTCCCCCCTGATCGAGTTTTGGCTGGTGGCAGTGGATACTACTTTTAATATTCAACCGCGAATATTTTCCTATGGGATTTCCCATTGTTTTAGGCTACTATCTTTATTGAATTATTTACGGTAGCCTCGAACATACCGCCGGTTTATTTAATTAATATTAATTCTCCGGTTGGTATTTTTTGCCAAAACTTGATTCTAAAATGGCGGTTGTGTTCTCTTCTGTGACTCCAACCCAAGTCGAGCTCTTTGTTCCACTTTTTGGCGGGCTTCTCCACAGAAGCCCTCCAAAGTGGTGCCACTCTGTCTGGGGTACTTAGGAGGGGTGGAGGGGGATTTAGGCACCCTGGACTGAGTTGCCTAGGCAACTCAAGTCGCACTCCGTCCTGATTGGCCCAAGTGGTGAGCCTGCCGGCTCACCACTTAGCATGCTTGAGTGACAGCTAGGCTGAGTGAATGGGGGTTTTCTGCATAAAAGCAGGGCTTTGGGGACTGGAACTTCAGAATTCGCCACAGGACCTAAGAATCCGACGAGGGAGAAGCTGAGCCGACCTGCCACGACGACACCACCGGTGACGCCCTGCTGGACCGTCTCACCACTTTTCCCAACGACAGAGAAGATCTCCCGCCGGAGAGTCTTCTTCCTTTGATGGTGGGGATAACCAGTTTCAATGTCTTTTCGCCTTCCCGACGTACCTCGTGGCCGCCTTGCCTGTGCCAAGCACCCCGGCAACCGGGATACCACGTTTTACCACGACCGCGAAACAAAGGTACCACCTTTAACCGGAAAACTCCACGGCTGGTTCCTTCCCTGGCAGTGCAACGACCTTCATCTTTCCTCCACGTCGAGATCTTCTCTTCCCCTGGACGATGACGCAACTTGCACCCACTGCCAGGAACAACTGCCACCGCTGGAGGATCCTTCCCACTTAAGGTACTGTGTCCCACCTGGCTTCCCTTGCCACCGACTGTACGGGTAGATTTAGTCCCCGGCTTTTGAACCTGGGTTAGCCTGGGACACCCTGGCTAAACTTTTCTGAGCCTCTCTAAACTCCTTTTGAACTCTCTGCAAGACTTTCTAAGCCTAGTGTAACTGTGTGATCTTGGGCGCATTTGTGCTCTGCTCTCTCTAAGAGTGGGCCCAGCCTGTGGACTTTGGCTTACCAGCGACTTTTGCTCTTCTGCCTTGCAAACAGTGTTCCTAAATCTTAGAGTGGTGTACCTTTCCATATTCTGTCTTTTTCCCTCCCTTTCTCACAAACGTATTGGAGTGACATCTAGTTAAGCGCTCAGCTCTGTATGAAAATAAGTGGTGTTTTACTGAGACTTATCTGATAAGGAAAAAGGGGTGTATATATTACTATAGTAACTGTGTTTAGAATATTTTACAACAAGAGTGCTGGAGTGTTTCAAACAGTGTGTTTTTAAATAAATAATTATATACTTTGATACCAAAGCTCTGGTCAGTGTTTGCTTGTATTATTGTGTCTGAGTGCCTATTGTGTATACTTTGCATACTGCCTAACTCTTCTTGAGGGAAGTCTGACTGCTCAGCCACAGCTACCAGGTAAATCTGGGTGGTACAGACTGCTACCAAGTGGGTTTACTGCTAACACCTGTAGTTCTAAATCTTTTGCAGTGGTCCCTAAGGGAACTGCACGGGTTTCTGCCTAACACTTAGGAAAAGCCAGGCAAGGAGCTTGGCATACGCTTCTTTTCAGTTATTTAACAGCATCTGTTTGAGAATCCCCCAATGCCACTTCACACCTGTCTTCAATAGATGGACAACAGGCTGAGTTATCTCTGCATAATTCTCCATAAATGTACATCTGTAGTCAGTCAATCCTAAGAGTCTTTGTAATTCACACAGACTGCTGGGATTCTTCAAATTCAGTAGAGCCTCAACCTTATTTTTCTGGGTATTAAGGCCCTTGACTGTGATTTCATGACCTAAAATGTTTACTTTAATTCTAGACCTTTAAAGAGATAGTTTTGTGTCATAGTTGGTTGGGTGAACACATGGTGGGTCTCCACTAAGTGCTCTTCTACAGGTTTACGTTTTATTAACAGAGCATTAACATAGGCCACATTCCCTCTTGCTACAAGATCAGGCATGGCTTTATGTAGGAATATGTTGAACTCATTTCTGCTGTTAAAATACCCAAATACGGTATGTGTTCGTACTGCTGTCCTCTTCTCCCCCCAATGTAAAGAAAAGTTTATATTGTTGTTAACAGAGTACCGAGACTATCTAATACCCATTAGTCAAGTCAAGGACAAAATATAGTTTGGAACCCTGGATCTGTGAAAGTCCCTGATCAGTATGCGGCAGAGGCCACCTTGACATGTTCACCCTCTTTTCCAGTTCCCTTAGGTCTGAACAGAGTCTCCATTTCTTGTCAGAATTATTGTGGATATTAATTTACTGTCGATAAGTGTCTGATTTAACATCCCCATGGATAAATTCCAACACATAATTCTGGGTCAAGAAACAGGCCGTATTAGGAATTAATATTTTATATTATTGAAATAAAGAGTCATTTCGAAGGTGGTCTCCTAAATTTATACTGGGAAAGTCACCACAGTATATCATATATTGTGACGAATCCCAGGATGTCGTCACTGCCGCTGAAGACGCTGCCCCTTCCCATGAGGCCAGGGTGGTGAGGCTGCTACCCGATAGTCCCCCTCGGGGTGGTAAACAGCAGGTGGATATCATGGGAGGGGAAGCCCCCTGTGGGACCAGTGATGGCCAAGTCGGGAGAAAGCGTTATCCCTATAACCACCACACCTCCTCCCTTTCCACCCTACCCTCCTATGCAATGTATTTCTCTAGTAAAACAGTATTAGAGAGTAATGAGATGAAGAATATCTCTGGTGAGTTACAACACCATAACTCACTTAGTACTGGGACAAGGAGGAGGCGCAGAGCAGTACAGAGTACCTATCAGAACCACTCTGCCCATTCTAGTGGTTCTCAACAGGTGTTTGGAAGGAGCCAAGTTAAAAGCAAAGAAGGACTTGATGAAGTGTCAAGCCCACCATATAGGAACTGCGAGACAGAGTACGCTCAGGGAAGAAGGAAGCAAGACCGGGGAGCCGAGCAAGGAGAAGGTTGCTGTAAAGCTGGACTGTTGTGCAGTGACAGTGCGGTGAGCAGCAAGGAAGACACTCCTGGCATCCCCAAAGGTCATCGGCTGTGAAGGAACGGTCCTACGCCAACAATAAAAAGTTGGCATGGTGCAGCCACCAACCTCCGGGGACAAGGAAGCAGGGGAAGTCCCACCACAGACGGCAGGTGCACAGGACGTCCCGAGAACATCACGGCTCACATAAAAAGGTATGCTGATGAGTGGGGAGGTGCCTGGGGGCCCTGTAAATTGGCAGAGAGAATCTAAAGTGGCAAGTATGCCCATAGAGCCACATGAAAGGGTCTGGGACCCTATCAAAAGTCAAAAGACATCCAGAAAGCCAAGCCTAATGAGGTCAATAACACTCTGCGGTCACCCACAGTGCAAGTCTGGGACCTGCACCAAAATAAACAGAACATTTAACTGGCAGAAAGTGTATTTCTGCTGCTTCAGGTAGTAGCCAGACCACTAGAGGGGGCTTGAATAGCCAACTTCTTCCATTCTACCTTGTGCCTCATACGCCAGTACCTGCTTGTTGCAGGAAGCTCTCTCCGAGTGATAGCCTTTGTATTCTCCGGAAAGTGGAGCGAAGATTCTTGCAAAATGGGTGTGGTGAATCCTACCAGCCTGAATGGTCTGCCACGGGCTCATTTACTTCTAATTGGGAGCTGGCAGCCTAACGTCTGACACGTGTTGACTAGTGGTCTGCTACTACCTGAAGAAACAGAAATACATTTGATTGTACAAAAGAATCGGTTATGTACTAATGAAGGCCGTGATTGATAAGAGCAACAGTTAATGCTCTAAAGATGTCCGAAACACACTGGGCCTCATTACGACCATGCCGGTCCAGTAACAGCGGTGCCGGTAAGCCTAACGGAATTATTGTTACTGGACTGGCATAGTACGACTCTGCGGGCGGGTGCCGTCCCACCCGTCAGTGTCAGACCTGGTGGGCAGAACGGCACCCGCCTGCAGGGTTTCACGGAAGCACCGGCACGGTTATTAACGGTACCGGTGCTTCCGTGGTCACCATTCCCAATTGAGTCCTACGGGACTCAAATGTGAATGGGGTTTAACAATTACTGGTGCCTGACTTCCCGGAACTCCGGGGTTGTAATCCCCCAGTGTTTCTGGCAAGCAAGGCACCGGTAATTCTTGCAAGTCCAGCGGCACGGTTACCGCCGGACTTGTAATGAGGCCCACTGTGTCAACTTTCCAAGAAGCCAGGACGACACTGCAAGCAAAGGGCAGTTCATAAAAAAGGATTCGCAAGATTAGAAAGGTCCCCTAATGAGTCTGGGGTGATTTTATACTATAAACACAAATGTTGGATCCATGGTTTGTTTGGATCTTATGTTGAAAACAAAGGTTTTTTGTGTCTGAAAATGTGAATAGATAACATTTTTTAACTTTTTATATATGAATAAAATTATATTTGAGAAATAATTACGAGTACCCAGAGGAAGAACACCAAAATGGATTATGTGTAACATGAAGGCCATGATCACCTGTTTTTGTGTATGTTGATGATAGCCTGGACGATTAAGGCCTACCAGGCACCCTGAGTGTATAGATACTGAAGTACAGACCATGACAATCAATGCTAACAATAACCATTTACACATTTGCTGGGGACAGTGCCTACCCGCTCTCACCATTCCTGTTCACGCCACTCCGGAATCCTGCCACACCAGCCGAGGTAAGGTACAACGCAGCACACATTGCCACTAAGGGCATAGCGCAGCACATATTCGTAGTACACAAGTCGCATTTCCGCTCCCTTCACCACTGTAAGGAACTCATGGTGACAATAGTAAGACAGACACAAGTGAGTTCAAGGGTGTATACTGAACGTTATGAGGGTGTGAAAAATGCCTATCTAACCCTAAATCTATGATGGGAGCCAGCTACGACCATCAAATAATAATAATACAGTCCTATTGGAGTTTAGTCAAATAAAATTCACCTCCCTTAGCTTTCGTTTGGCATTCCTCCGTCAGGTTCACATTGCCATTTTAACACAGTTCAAAAGAAAGTCATTCTGGCCCACTTAGGTTCTTCCCTTAGCCAAGCCTGGGTCTCAGCCCCTAGTCAGGCTTTCCCTTAAGCCCCCAGTCAGGCTTTCGTTTAAGCCCCCAGTCAGGCTTCACACAGTTCTATCACCTCATAAGGTTCCCCTCCATTGGGCGCAAACCTTTCTCAGTGGCTCTTATGCCTTGCCTTCCCTCTGCCGTGCTTGAGCCACTTCGCCTTCCACTGTTTGTTGGGTCAGAGACTATATAGGTGGGTGAGGACTTTTACGGGAACCCCAGCCTGACCACTCTGACCATTATTCCGCACTCATAATTTCTTTTGTTCGCTTCCCTCAACCGGGCTCGAGCTGTACTGGTTTTCACATTCGGCCCAATGCCTCTTGGGACTTGTAGTTGCTTTATATTTCCTCTAGGTTTCCCTTTCTCACACTCGAGTACCCCTTCTGCTTCGCTCCCCCATTCCAGTCACCCACACGCTTGCCGGGTTTCCCTCTTCATCCGTTTTGAGACTTACTCGGTTAGCTTGGCGCTAGTGGGTAGCTCCCTGAGGGGCAGGGAGAGTTCTGGTAGGAGGTCAGGGTCTCCCCACCTGCCCCTCCTGCATCTGGACTTCCTTTCACATGCCATGGGGAAGCAAGCTGTGCAGTAAACATGACCATCAGGCTACAGTGTGCCTTCTTTAGCCCTGGGGAGGTAAGGCTCCTTAGCTGGGCTGTAGCCACACACAGCTACTGGCTCAGCACCTCACCCTTCCTCCTCCTCTGGGCACACTCTCGGGCATGATTTGAGTGTGTTTCTTTGAATCTAGATGTGTTTAATGGGCTATGGGGTCTTTTACCCCATAGGGCTTCATGTGTTTTTGTGATGTGTGTTACACAGCACCCTCAGTGCAGTAACACAGGGGTGTCATAGTGACCCCCCAGTATAGACTCCATACCCTGGGACTGACTACTGTCTCCCAGGGCATGTAAAGTCACCATTGACTTTACTAGTCTTAAATTCTGAACAGAACCAGTACAAACCATCATATTGTGGACGTACTGGCTGGGGTAATTCAATTGCCCCAGGGTCTGTTAGTCGAGGGGGCACGTCTCCGTCCCCCCTGATCGAGTTTTGGCTGGTGGCAGTGGATACTACTTTTAATATTCAACCGCGAATATTTTCCTATGGGATTTCCCATTGTTTTAGGCTACTATCTTTATTGAATTATTTACGGTAGCCTCGAACATACCGCCGGTTTATTTAATTAATATTAATTCTCCGGTTGGTATTTTTTGCCAAAACTTGATTCTAAAATGGCGGTTGTGTTCTCTTCTGTGACTCCAACCCAAGTCGAGCTCTTTGTTCCACTTTTTGGCGGGCTTCTCCACAGAAGCCCTCCAAAGTGGTGCCACTCTGTCTGGGGTACTTAGGAGGGGTGGAGGGGGATTTAGGCACCCTGGACTGAGTTGCCTAGGCAACTCAAGTCGCACTCCGTCCTGATTGGCCCAAGTGGTGAGCCTGCCGGCTCACCACTTAGCATGCTTGAGTGACAGCTAGGCTGAGTGAATGGGGGTTTTCTGCATAAAAGCAGGGCTTTGGGGACTGGAACTTCAGAATTCGCCACAGGACCTAAGAATCCGACGAGGGAGAAGCTGAGCCGACCTGCCACGACGACACCACCGGTGACGCCCTGCTGGACCGTCTCACCACTTTTCCCAACGACAGAGAAGATCTCCCGCCGGAGAGTCTTCTTCCTTTGATGGTGGGGATAACCAGTTTCAATGTCTTTTCGCCTTCCCGACGTACCTCGTGGCCGCCTTGCCTGTGCCAAGCACCCCGGCAACCGGGATACCACGTTTTACCACGACCGCGAAACAAAGGTACCACCTTTAACCGGAAAACTCCACGGCTGGTTCCTTCCCTGGCAGTGCAACGACCTTCATCTTTCCTCCACGTCGAGATCTTCTCTTCCCCTGGACGATGACGCAACTTGCACCCACTGCCAGGAACAACTGCCACCGCTGGAGGATCCTTCCCACTTAAGGTACTGTGTCCCACCTGGCTTCCCTTGCCACCGACTGTACGGGTAGATTTAGTCCCCGGCTTTTGAACCTGGGTTAGCCTGGGACACCCTGGCTAAACTTTTCTGAGCCTCTCTAAACTCCTTTTGAACTCTCTGCAAGACTTTCTAAGCCTAGTGTAACTGTGTGATCTTGGGCGCATTTGTGCTCTGCTCTCTCTAAGAGTGGGCCCAGCCTGTGGACTTTGGCTTACCAGCGACTTTTGCTCTTCTGCCTTGCAAACAGTGTTCCTAAATCTTAGAGTGGTGTACCTTTCCATATTCTGTCTTTTTCCCTCCCTTTCTCACAAACGTATTGGAGTGACATCTAGTTAAGCGCTCAGCTCTGTATGAAAATAAGTGGTGTTTTACTGAGACTTATCTGATAAGGAAAAAGGGGTGTATATATTACTATAGTAACTGTGTTTAGAATATTTTACAACAAGAGTGCTGGAGTGTTTCAAACAGTGTGTTTTTAAATAAATAATTATATACTTTGATACCAAAGCTCTGGTCAGTGTTTGCTTGTATTATTGTGTCTGAGTGCCTATTGTGTATACTTTGCATACTGCCTAACTCTTCTTGAGGGAAGTCTGACTGCTCAGCCACAGCTACCAGGTAAATCTGGGTGGTACAGACTGCTACCAAGTGGGTTTACTGCTAACACCTGTAGTTCTAAATCTTTTGCAGTGGTCCCTAAGGGAACTGCACGGGTTTCTGCCTAACACTTAGGAAAAGCCAGGCAAGGAGCTTGGCATACGCTTCTTTTCAGTTATTTAACAGCATCTGTTTGAGAATCCCCCAATGCCACTTCACACCTGTCTTCAATAGATGGACAACAGGCTGAGTTATCTCTGCATAATTCTCCATAAATGTACATCTGTAGTCAGTCAATCCTAAGAGTCTTTGTAATTCACACAGACTGCTGGGATTCTTCAAATTCAGTAGAGCCTCAACCTTATTTTTCTGGGTATTAAGGCCCTTGACTGTGATTTCATGACCTAAAATGTTTACTTTAATTCTAGACCTTTAAAGAGATAGTTTTGTGTCATAGTTGGTTGGGTGAACACATGGTGGGTCTCCACTAAGTGCTCTTCTACAGGTTTACGTTTTATTAACAGAGCATTAACATAGGCCACATTCCCTCTTGCTACAAGATCAGGCATGGCTTTATGTAGGAATATGTTGAACTCATTTCTGCTGTTAAAATACCCAAATACGGTATGTGTTCGTACTGCTGTCCTCTTCTCCCCCCAATGTAAAGAAAAGTTTATATTGTTGTTAACAGAGTACCGAGACTATCTAATACCCATTAGTCAAGTCAAGGACAAAATATAGTTTGGAACCCTGGATCTGTGAAAGTCCCTGATCAGTATGCGGCAGAGGCCACCTTGACATGTTCACCCTCTTTTCCAGTTCCCTTAGGTCTGAACAGAGTCTCCATTTCTTGTCAGAATTATTGTGGATATTAATTTACTGTCGATAAGTGTCTGATTTAACATCCCCATGGATAAATTCCAACACATAATTCTGGGTCAAGAAACAGGCCGTATTAGGAATTAATATTTTATATTATTGAAATAAAGAGTCATTTCGAAGGTGGTCTCCTAAATTTATACTGGGAAAGTCACCACAGTATATCATATATTGTGACGAATCCCAGGATGTCGTCACTGCCGCTGAAGACGCTGCCCCTTCCCATGAGGCCAGGGTGGTGAGG